>NW_024429191.1:89406544-89841544 GCF_017639785.1 Mesocricetus auratus | reverse complement strand
GGGGCAACTTTCACAATGATCCTTTCTCATGCTATTCCCACTATTCATGGACTTTGCAGAAAAATATCTCCAGAAAGACATTTATCAATGCATTTTGCTCCAATGTTGACTTTATTTTTTTAAATTTCCTACCACCCCTGTGTGTGTATGTGTGTGTGTGTGTGTGTACGCACATCTAAGTACACTGCCTGCAGAGGCCAGAAGAGGACCTTATATCCCCCTTGTAGGTGGAGTTACAGGCACTGAGTCATGCAACGTGGAGGCTGAGGACGGAACTCAGAAACTCTCAAAAAGCTGAGTGCTCTTAACTGCTGATCTCTCTCCCCCTCCCTGTCTCCTTCCCTCTCACCCCCTCTCTCTACCTCACTCTTCCTCTGTCCTCTCCCACTCTCTGAGACAGGGTCTAACTATGTAGCCTTAGCAGAACTAGAACTCCCTATATGAATCAGACTGGCCAGGGACTCCCAGAGATCTACCTGCTTCTTATGTCCTGAGTGCTGGGCCACCACACTCACAGTTTTTTCATTACTGCTATAAAGTCAAAAGTCCCCCTTGTATACATTTGTTTGGACTCGTAAGCCCAGGGATTCCTGCGCATGTCTGAAGATTAGACCTGAGGAGTGCTGGCCCTCAGCAAGGGTTTTGTCTAGAGGCTTCTGGGGGTATATTGGCTACAATAAAAATGCCAACTTTGCTGTTTACCGGGTCCTGTACTTTTCTCTTAAGATACTGTAAAACTAGTTATTTATGTTTTGGTGTGTGTGGTGTATGTTTATGCTTACACATGTTTTTTCAGGTACCTACACACACCAGCTTTTTATGTGGGTCCTGGGATTTGAACTCAGGCCCTTATGCTTGCACAGCAGGTACTCTTATGTGTTCAGCTGCCTCCCAGCCACAGCTCTTCTCTTGCCCCACGTTTAACTTGAGTTATACTTGTTCTGTAAACATTACATCACAAGACAAACAATATTTAGAAGTTGTTTGCTAAATTTACTTCTATTTTTAGTACATTTATTTTTTGAAATTAAAATATAATGACATCATTTCTACCTTTTCCTTTCTTCCTTCCAACCCTTCCAGTGTACCCCGCCTTGCTATCGCTCAAGCTCATGGCCTATGTCTTTGCAACTGCTGTTATATAAACACACATGTAAGTAAATTCCTAAATGTATAAATGCCGTCTTCTTAGTTCATATATTACTACTTGTATGTATAGCTGACCCCTTGGTATTGGACAACCAGTTTGTCTGTGGGTGGCATTTTTGTTCAGGTCTTGTTTTGGCAGTTGTATTGATGTGATGTTTGCAAGTGAAGCTGCTTTGACATTTCTAGCAGGCACAATGAATGGCACAGCAGACTACCTGTTCCCTTGGTTCTTACAGCCTTTCTGTGCCCTGTTCTGCTATGATCCCTGAGTCTTAGGTGCAGGAGCTGTGTTGTGAATGTACCAGTTGGGGATAGGCACCACGTGGACACTTGTTCTTTGTATTTTGGTTGGTTGTGGTTCTTTTTTTCTTTTTTATAATGATCCCTGTTTGTTTTAAAATGAGGGTTATTTTACTTCTTACATGTACATTTCTTGCAAATTCAGGACCAGGGTGATTGAAATCTATTAGACACAAAATAAAAGGAGCCACTCATACCAGACCATCCAGGTGCATGGCCAGTGCTTGTGTTTGAGTGTCTCTGGCATTGTGTGCCATCTCACTCAAGCTCTGGCACTGAGTTAATTAATTAATTTTTCCATTAATTATTTCAAACTGCTATTTTAAAGAATGTCCGGCACGGGGCTGGTAAGATGGTTCTGGGGTTAATAATCCTCTTGCAGAAGATCTGAGTTTTGTTTCTAGAGCCAACATGGGATGGCTCACAATTGCCTATAACTTTAGCTCCAAGGAATACATCTTCTGGACTCTGAGGGTACCTGCACTCACAAGTGAATGCTAACACACACACATGCATACATACACACACACATGCATACATACATACACACAATTAAAAACAATAAAAACCAAATCTTTTAAAAAGGAAATAATGATGAGTGTAACATGTTTCCTCCATCTCAGAAGATGTGACTCATACACATTTGCTTACTTTTTCTTACACGAAACTCTATAAAGCAGGCACAATCCATACCATCCCTGTTTTATAGGTAAGGAAACTAAAACATGGAGTTGTTAACTGAATGTTCCATGGCTGTTCATGTAGGAAGCGCCAGATCTGAGATTTGGATTTGGGCCATCTGATTTTTAGCTCTTGACCTCATATTTTCCACTATATCCTTCCCCAAGGATGTTACATGCCCTAGAAAGGTTGCGCAGCTGGTTTTCTGAACACCTGAGTTCCACACTGTGTAACAGAAGTTGATCGTATTACTTGGGGTTGGAAACTATCCTCAAGAAATTTCAGAGTAGGGACTAGAGAGATTGTTCAGTGGTTAAGAGAACTTGCTGCTTTCCCAGAGGACTGGAATTTGGTTCCAAGCACTCATTAGGGGACTCAAAACTACTGTGACTCCATCTCCAGGGGATCATAACCTTCTTCTGGCACCCATGGCTACATACATGCACATGCAATTGCACACATAAATAATAAAAAAAGGATTTTCAGAGTAGCTCTCCAAAGCATCTTTGTTCAGATGACAAATCCCAAGATGGCTCGTTTTCCTCAGAGTCTTTGATTTTTGGGTTGGTCCACTTGTACATCCATTCAACAACTATTTTTGGAGTCCTTCGTATGTGCCCAGGTATAGTTCTGATTGCTGTAATTGGAGCTCTAGGGACAATGATGCCTTCATCGTCACTTGGCTTCACTATAATAAGGAGGAGAAATCAGACGTTAATAAAGAGGGAAACATGTCAATGCCAGAAAGAAAGTTAGACTTTCTAAGACTTTGAGGGTCTGAGTGTTGGGTGACGGAGGTCAAGGAAGGCCTTTTTGAGGAAGTAGCATTTGAATAGAATCTTGAGTGACATGAATTAGACTGAGTGTGAGCCTCACATAGCAGTGTTGTAGCCACTTTATAAATAAAAAATTTCCATTGTGTATTTGACTTTACACTGAAAAAACAGCACAAGATCAACATAACCCACGAAAATGTCATTCACCAAGTCATCAAGGGCCATTTTAATCTAGTTTCTGTGGCAGGAGGGAGTAGGTTGGGAGATGGTCCATAAAACTATTTGCCTCATGGGCATACCCTTCTGGCCATGGGTTTGAGGACTGCTGAGTGATTCCCTGTTTGTTCTCCTGGATTAAATTAGGGTTCGGGCAGCTTCCATTCTGCACTTTTGTTCTTTAGCTTCCGGTGGACCGGAGCATCTGGCATTTCTTATTTGTATTGATTCCCTTGGAGGAAACTGCCTTGTGCATGCAAAATACACCCTGATTGACAGCCACGACCTCTATTTCTATTGGCTGTTCCTCAAAGCAGAGATGTAAGACCTCTGATTTGAAGTGTTGCAACAGTAGGTTTTCATTTTTCCTGGGAGCTAGGTCAAGGACAGAGGCTGAGAAGTCAACATCATGTGTAATACACTAGACAAGTGAGCGTCCTGGGTGAGGCTGGATCCTTCTTCCATGAAGAGATCACTGTGATGATGTCCTCAATTTGCTTGAGAACACAGGGCTGAATTGGCCAGCATCTTTTGATTCTAGCGCGGATTTGCTAGACATTTCCATCAGCAGGTTGTATGGGTTAACCTTATTGTTGTGAAGGCAGAAATTGTAGATGTTCCCAAGGCACCTTTGACTGAAGGCAGTATTTTAGCTGTGTTCAGAATAAAAGTTGAGGTTTTTGGATTAAAAACAAACAAACGCTTTTTGCAAACTCAGAACTTGTCTTCAGGTTTTGTCCTGCTTGTTGTTCCTTGGAAGACTCTGAGCATCTCAACTGCACCCATCTTTAGGATGACCACTCACTTAACAGACAACACCAAGTTCATGGCAGTGCATGGAGTGGGGCTCTGCCACAGTTGTAGCAAGTCACAGTGGGGTAAAGGACGAAGAGAGGAAAGGCAGGGAAGTGGGTACAAAGTGTAGAAGAAATAAAACTTTTCTAGTCCATCCAGGCAGACGATGGTTATCTGAAGGACCATTGTGAACCCTAGTAACTAGTAGCAGTAGATTCAAAACTACTGGGTGATTTCATATGGTGACTCAATCTTTCTGAGCTTTGGGTTTTCTTCCTGTGGGAGAGAAGAACTGAGAAACTGATTCCACTGAGATAAGCCCAGTCAGTTGCGGTCATGTCTGTGGTGTCCAGTGAATTGCCTGTGAATTACTCCATCTCAACTCTAGCTGGACCCTGAGGTCTCCACTGCACTACCTGCCCTGGGGTGAAGCTGCCCTCTTGTGTTAGTCAGGATTCTCTAGAGGAATGGGTGGGACAGAGTGAACACAGGTTCTGGTTGTCTACCCAAGACAGAGGCTGAGTATGAAGAAGAGTCTGATGCCAGTGAGGATGGCACCAGCAGTAACACCAGTAGAGACAGCCACAGTCAGTCAGAGGCAAAGGCAGGTAACCAAGTAACCCTGTGTTTCATCTGTGTAGACAGAGTTTCTGTTCTGCCTGGTCCCACAACCGCTTAGCCCCAAATAAACACACAGAGACTTATATTAATTATAAACTGTTTGGCCGATGGCTCAGGCTTTTTACTGGCTAGCTCTCTCTTAATTATTAACCTATAACGATTAATCTATGTATTTCTACATGACCTTATCTTACCAGAGAACGCCCAATGCATCCTATTTTCCTGGTAGCTACATGGTGTCTCTTTGATGGCTTCTCTCTGAATTCTCCTCCTCTGGTAGCCTCGCCTATGTTCCTTCCTGGCTACTGCCTAGTGTTATATTCATCAAGCAATAAGAGAAACATATATACAGAAGGACATCCCCCATCACATCTGGGCTGCAGCTGGAAGGTCCCTCACACCCTCTATGGTGGGCAAGCCTTTTTCTATTTGTTAATCTTTCCTGAAAGCACATCCACAGAGCTGTCCAGAGACAGCTCCTGGTATCTCCTAGTTGGCTCCAGATCTAGTCAAGATTAAACATTATACCCCATATCTCAGATTCCCAAAGATTGTACATAGCCAAAGCCTTTTTGATAAAGGAACCCTTCTCTATTTTCATCTGTATATGTCTATAGCACAAATATGTGTATGCATGTTTGGGGGTACATGTATGGAAGGTTGCATGTGTGTGTGTGTCTGCATGCATATGAAGGTCAGAGGTTGATGTGTAGAATCATTGAGGCAGATCTTTCAGTCAAACCAGCATATTACTGATATGGCTAGATTTCCTACCGGCCTTGCTCTGAGAATCCTCTATCTCTTTCCAAGGCTGGAGAATTACAGTCAGGTCACCATGAACACCAGGCATTTTACAAAGGTTCTGGGGATCAGAACTCTGTTCCTCATACTTGCATAGTAAGTGTTTAACACTGGGACATCTCCCTAGTCACCGATGCAAGAATTTCACAGCAGTTTAGACACCAGCAAAGCTACTGAATACTGTGATGTCTTTTCTTGTTGCTGTCTTGGATGTCCGGCTGCCATCAGTCTTTAATCGTGCATCAGTCTGAAGGTTGTCAAGAAGGTGTTTTGTGACATGACCTGTATTTAATCCCATTTACTTTATGTAAAGCAGGTTACCCCCAAAAATGTGGGTGAACTTCATCTGATTGCAGGCCTTGAGAAGAGATACAGCTTTTCCCAGAGAAAAAACTCTGCATGGCAACATCCACTCCTGCCTCAGTTTCCAGCCTGCCCTGTGGAGGTCAGACTTTTCTCATCTCCCACTATTGTACAAGCCAGACCCAGAAACTCCACAAGCAAACATGTATTTGTGTTTTTTACTATGTTATTGTATTATTTTATAATTATTGTATTTCATATACACAAGTTATAGCTGTTGTATATTGAGTAAAAGTGTATTATAGTACGTACTATTACATGTTATCATATGCATTCTATAACAAATTATATTACTATAAGCACATATTTATAATACATACATACATAATACATGCATATATATAGAGGGGTGTGGTCTAGATTATATTTTCTGGGGAGCCTGAACAGTAGATTCCTCTGCTGTGTACATGAGTGCCCCCCCCCACACACACACTATGTTCACATATAATTTTAAGTAGAAATTTGTTGTTTCTGTTCCTCCACTATAGGAGTTCAGGCCTTAGAGCTCACTGTAAAACAAAGGACAGGGGAGGATACTTACTTGGCTGGATGAGCTGGATTTCCTAATCCTATGTTGAGAAGAGGACTTCAGGGTAGATTGGATGTCTTCCCAGCCCTAGACCAGTGGCTAGTCCTTGAAAGGCTCCCCAGCCATTGGGTGGAGTGTGCTAGTCTCCGTGCGATGTTGTTTGGCTTTTCTGGGCACTTTCCCACCCCAAGATTGGTGGTGGTGGTTTGTTTAAAATTAGTTTTTGTTTGGCCTGTGGAGAAAGAGCAAATTGCAGAGTCTAGGTTGGATTCAGAGATTTTTGCATTTGAGGTTCTGGGGGTTGTGTTATTCATCTATTTTGAAACTAGACAGACACGGATCTAAGACTGCCATTGACCTAAAATGTTATCCTGGCAAGAAGTGGTCAGAAGCCTAAGGGGTGTTGAAGGCCATCATTTGAGGAAGAGAGAAGGGGAGAGAAAGGGGGAAAGGCAGGGGGAGGGGGAGGTGGAAGGGGAGGGAGGGAGATAAAGATAGAGATAGAGATTGATTAGAGAAAAGCAGACAGGTCCCAAATCACTGGACCTCAGTTCTGAATGGAGCAGAGTAGCCATTTACTGACTGGTGTCTGGTGTGTATAGGAGGGTCACATGTACTCCATGTTCCTGAAAGAACCATACACTAAACTTTGTGGCCCTCATCTGGATGTACTCCTGTTTTAACTGCCAAGATCAACAGCCTCTGCAATTTTACCACCTGGGCCTGGCCAATGAACTGTTGTTTGCAATCAACCAGTCAGGTTGAGCACTTCCTGAATTCTTACATCCTTTATCTGTATATTGGATTTTATTGCTATCCTATTCTATTCATATTTCTATTCTCATGAGAATGTGGGCAGCACGGTTCTCCACATAAACTATCCCTTCTCTTTGTTCCTTCAGAGTACACCATCATTTAGTACCTGAGACTGCAATACCCCCTGTTTGAAATTTTTCTATTTGTTTCTTCTACTTTTAAACTATTTTACAGTGAAGTTTTGAAGATTTTTTTTTAGTGCGTGTGTGTCAGGAGTGAGATCTGAAGTAACTTCCTTGATTCTTTTCTCTTATTGTTTTAGGCTGTTAGTGTGGAGACAACTACAAGAGGCACCAAGTCTTAGTTGTCTCCCCGACATTGTAAAGATATATTGGGTAATTCTTTGTTGGAGGAAGTCCTTCTGTGTATATGTGTGTCTTATTGGCTGATGAATAAAGCACTGTTGCCCAATAGGGAAGCAAGATAGGTGGGACTAGGAGTAGAGGAGGATTCTGGGAAATGTAGTCAAGAGCAGGGAGTCACCATGTGATCTCAGGAAGAAAGGATGCATGAGGCTGGTGTCCTTGGTAAGATATGACCTTATAGAAACACACACACACACACACACACACACACACGCACACACACACACACATATATATGTAGTTATGGGTTAATACTTAAGACAGAACTAGCCAATGAGAAGCCCTGGACATTGGCCAACTGCATTGTAACTAATAGAGTCTCTGTGTGTTACTTGGGGTTGATGCGGCTCTGGGACCAGGCTGCTGGGAAGAATGTTCCTTACATGATGGCACCCGAACAGGGACATGATGTAGCTAGTTCACTCAGGACTTTCACTACACTAACATTTTCTTCCTGCAGGATCCCATGAGGTTATTGTCGTCTCATTTCAGCAGGAAGTAATTCTGAGAATACTATGCCCCCTTCCCCTACTGCTGACATTACAGGATAATTTACACGTGCTTAAGTGTTAGTTTTCAATTGTTTAGGGTTGGGATTGGAAGGTAGTGTTCAGACTTGGGCATCTCTTTCAGATAAGTTTAAGGTTTAGAAGGGATAGATATGCTTAGAATGGGATATAGGTAGATTATTATATCTTCTGGTGATTTATATTTTGGTTGTGAGCCTAGCCTTTAATGGCTGAGCCATCTCTCCAGCCCTCTTCTGGTGATTTATAATTTGTATACTGCAATTTGTCATACTGTGTAAGGTCTTCTTTCTATTCACAATGTTTGACACATAAATATCCTTATTATCTTGTATGTATGCTTTGTATATGTTTAAGACATTTTGTATATTGACACAATTTAGTTTTGTTTCAAGTCTAAATCTTTTCTTTAGACTAAAAGGGGAATTGTAGGAAGAGACCTAGGCACTTGTGCCGATGACCACGCCCATTTTGGGAGTGGCTACAGGTGCATACAGGCATGTGGAATAAAGGGCTGAGGAGAGAGGCACTCGGCCTCTTTTCAGGGTTCCAGAGTGTGACTGAGACTGGATTTCTCAGAGCACCAATCTGGTTATCAGTTTCTCTTGTGAGTGGTTTTCTTTAATAAATTGACCATCAGTATTCATACCCCATGTACCGTTATCTTTCCTTAACAATTCTTCATGTATCTAGACCCTCAGACACCCATGTTGAAGTCTCAGGGGTCTTTATTTCAAGTCAGGAAGGGACTCCATCAATTAAGTTTTATTTAGGAGGGACTCTCTCATTCATATGATTACATGCATATGATTACAAGAGAGAGGCTGGGGTGATGCCTTCCTGAACTACTTAAAGTTTCTTAGGAAGTGATTCCTTCACCGGGCAGTAAAGAATGCATAACTTGTTTTTGAAATCTTCTGCTGATCAGCTGTGCTCTGAAATCCTAGCTGGCTTTATGACTACAGAATTAGATTTGGAAAAATGTAATAGACTAACTCTCTGGATGCGGAAAACCCAAGATAGCTCAAATTGTTGTTAGTTCAGATTGGGGCTCTTTTAACATTGTTTTTCTGTGTGCACAGATAGAATAAAGGAAATACAAAACTTCTCATGCAAGGAAGACATTTCTAAATTGGCGATTTAAGAACCTTAGGGGCTAACTCAGTTGGCAGAATGTTTGTCTGGAGTTCATGAGATTTCTTGGGCTTTGATCTCCCAAACTGAGTAACTGGGTCTGGTTGTGCATACCTGTAATGCTAGTGCTTGGGGGTTGGATGCAAGAAAATCAGGAGTTCAAGGTTGTCTTTAGCTATATAGCTTATAGTGTGAAAACTCTGCCTCAGAGAGAGGTGTGGGGAGAGAATCGGTTCATAATTACTTCAATAGATTTGAACAAACCCTTTGCATTATGTACTTTTTTTCATCACTGTAACAAAACACCAGGCAGAAGTAATTCAAAGACTCGCTTTGCCTTGTTTCAGATGGTCACAATCCGTCTGTCTTAGTGGTTTCTACTGCTGTGAGGAGGCACCCTGACCACAGCAACACTTATAAAGGAAACACGTCTAATTGGGGCTGGCCCACGGTTTCAGAGATGTAGTCTGTTATTGCCACAGCAGGAAGCATGGCAACGTGCAGGCAGACATGTTGCTGGAGAGGGAGCTGAGAGTTCTAGGTCTGGCTGAGCAATCAACAGGAAGAGAGGATGACACTGGGCTTGGCTTGAGCGTCTGAGACTTCGAAGCCTATTCTCCGTGGCACAACTCCCTCCAACAGAAACACTACTCCAGCAAGGCCACACCTCCTAATAGTGCCACTCTCTATGAGCCCATGGGGGGGACTTTTTCATTCAAACCACCATACCATGACAGCTGGAAAGTAAAGTGGAGTAACGTGGTCTGTGGGATCAGAAGTATGCAGCTGTGGCTTACTCAAATGGAGGACAAGGAGGCTAAGTGCTTGAGGTTAGAACTGGGGGTGGCTATCATCTTCCCAGGCCTGCTCCTAATGACTAACTTTCACCCAGCAAGACCTTCTGCTTAAGCACTCCAGTGGCTTTTAAACAACAACATCCTTTTCTTTTAAAATACTGTCGCATAACTTAGAATTCTAAAAATTCTTTTAAAAACTAATTTATTTTTATCATATGCGCATTGGTATTTGGTGTGAATGTATGTCTGTGTGAGAATGTCTGTTGGATTCCCTGGAACTAGAGCTGCAGACAGTGATTGCTGGGAGCTGAACCCAGGTCTCTCTCGAAGAGCTGACAGTGCTGTTAACCACTGAGCCATCTCTCCAGCCCATATTGCTGAGAGTTTTATACATTTACACTATTTGCAATGATCATGCCCACTCCCCTTATGTCTCCCCTCTAACTCTCCCAGACTTCATCAACGTTTCCCCCTCCCAACTTTATTTCTTCTTCGTCGTCCTCCTTGTAGTTGTCGCTGTCACCTTGTTGTCTTCACCTTTGCTATCCTTATCCCACTATGTCAAAACAAACAGTAACAACTTTCAGTGAAACACCAAGAATGAGCATCCAAAGGATGAGCCTCTCATTTTGTTTAATTCATTCTTTAGGGGCTGGGCTTTCTGGGGGCTCTAAGCACATACACCCACATGATTTCAAGGAAGTAGCAAACATATCCTCCTGAAATGTTTCCTCAGCTATGTGTCTGATAAAGATCTGAGTGAGATAAAGCATCTCAAGCCACCAGAGCCTTATAGCACAGAGAAACACGGCAGGATAATGGTCCAGCTCCTAAAGGCACTGTCTAACTTACCCTACCTCTCATAATCAGGAAGTTGTGTTTTCTGCACAACCCTTTTCAAATAAGCACTATTGAGTGCAAATACTGGCTGTAGTTAAATCCTGATCAGGCTAATTCAGCCTTCATCTCCAAACAAAATTAAAGGTGCTCTGGGGAAATTGAGAAGATATTTGCTGTACCTAAAAATGAAGTAAGAGGATTAGAACTGGAAACTTGGGGTTACACTAGTTAAAGCTTGACATCAGGGTTACTCTACCCATCTTTAGCCCTGATGCTTTTTCAATGTCTTTTTTTCAGAATTTCGAATTTACCCAAATGGTTGGAGCATCCAACCAACCTTTAATAGTTTTCAAATCTCTATACAATTCTGTTTCTTAGTTGTCATGTGGTCCTTAATGGATATTTTGGGAATGAATTTTTAGAAGCTTGTAAATCATACTCATTCTATTGGCACCATAAACCTTCTGGGGAGGGATGTTTTGAAGTATGTCTAGCTCATGCCTCTTTCCAGAGGGAGATGATGCTAGAACGAAACCTACGAAGAAGGGGTTCTGTTGTTAAGGACACGGCTCTTTTCTTACCCAACTTCCCTACTGACTTCATTAACTCTATTTTGCTCTCTAGGAGTT
This sequence comes from Mesocricetus auratus, assembly GCF_017639785.1. Classification (NCBI taxonomy): domain Eukaryota; kingdom Metazoa; phylum Chordata; class Mammalia; order Rodentia; family Cricetidae; genus Mesocricetus; species Mesocricetus auratus. The sequence continues at coordinate 89,830,205 of NW_024429191.1, read as the reverse complement.
TCTCACACGGGTCTACGTTCCAGCATGGTTCTTCATCACGTTCATTCAGTACCTCCAGTCAATCCCCAATGTACCATAACAAATCTGCCCCCAGTATCTAAGTATCCTTAGATCTTGCTGGAATATGAGTCAGAGTGGACAACTTTGCACAAAAGGTCTTCATTCCATGCATCAGCCCTTGTGATCCTTTCATCTTAACTGCCTCAAATATAGTGGAAGGGAGTGGTGACTTGCTCTGAATCCCAAGGCCATTAATGGCATAGCTGTCTATTGTATGCTGCCCAGAGGCCCCTGACCTCGTATCTTGCTTTCCTTTGTTCCCCTCAAGAACCAACACTTTTCAGCTATTGACCTCTATGACAATTTTTAAAAATTATATCAACATGCTGTTATAGTCCGTGCCTTTGTCTTTGCTTGGAAGGACCACTTAGACTGTCCTTCTTCAATAACATACTGAAAAGCTACCTGTAATGTGTATTCTTCCCACCAGCCTGGTTCCTGAATTGCATCAATCCCAAATGAACATGCAGGACACTATATTAATTATGAAGCTGTTGGCCGTTTGCTATGGTTTCTTAATGGCTAGCTGTGACTTAATTATTAACCCATAATTACAAATATTTGTTTTTTTAAGGACTTATCTTTATGAGGGCACCAGACTTGTGTCCTCTCCTTCTGGGATCACATGGAGACTCCCTACTCTTGACTACCTTTTCCAGAATCCTCCTCGACTCCTAGTCCCACCTATCTTGCTTCCCTATTGGCCAACAGTGATTTATTATCAACCAATCAGACAAACATACACACAAGAAGGACTACCCAGTTTCTTTCAAATCCTTTAGAATGACTATCTGGTGCCTCCCTTGGTGTGGGCCACCCTTACTTCAGTACACACATTATCTGTTTTCATGTTCCCCATCTTAAGAGGCTTGTATTGCCAACCACATTTGCTCATTGTGTTCTGTGTCATCTAGAGATTATGTGGTCTCTAAGTAAAAACCTCAATCAGACCTTGATTAAAATTTTGTATCATGTCTTGATGTACAAACATCTAACTCCAATATTTTCCATCTTCAAGTCAACTTAGCTTCTCTTCTCCACAGTAATAGACAATTCTGTGAATTTTGATGATGTATATAGGTTGCTACCAGAACTGATGGCTCAAATTTTATTTGATGTTGTGTTTATTTTATAATTTAGAAAAAATTTCCTCTCTTGTTTAGTTCCTTATGTTCTCTGCTGGAACACAAGTTTCTGAAGATGTAAAATACTCAATGACTTTAGCTCCTGCTTTAGAACATTCTGATTAAATCTCTTTCCCTATTTGTTCATGAATAGGAAAGGGAATACTCTAGAATGGGCCAATAGAGCACTTCAGTCAGTGGCCCAGTGGTTACCTCCACCTTTGAAGTCATTTGTTTCTGCCTGTATTCTCACGGAAGTCACTGAAAGGATGGTCATGAGATCTCTCTTTCATACCTATCCATGTCACCTATTGGAGACTATTCTTGATTCCTATGTCCTTAGCTAATTTCTGCTGGTCACCTGAATGTCTATGAGATCTTTCTCCTCAACTTCCTTGACTTCCATTAATAACCTTACTGATTTCTGGAACTGCCTGTCATTCCTTGTCCACAAATTCCTTCTTGAAGGACAATGACTTATTTGCTATCTTATCAGAGGTCTTAAAGACCCTTTCTTAAGGGAATAATATTCCCTGAATGAGGGAACTTGTAGGGGTGAGCCCAAAAGGGGCATGGACAGGAGTGCGGGCGCAGGTAAGGATAAACGGAAAGGAAAAGGAAAAGCACTCTCTCTTGGAAGCCTGCCACACTTCTGATCTTCCAGCTTGTGTCTAAGTTCTTTTTCTGGTAAATAAATATATTAATTTCCATATTGCTTTAACCTCCCTTTTCAGGAATTACATTGATTATGTTCTTGCTTTGCAGTGTCTTTTTCTGTGTGATTACAAACACCTCAGAGTGCCCATCAGGTATAACTGGAAACGTTGGCTAAATCTGTAGAGAGGATACTCAGAGGGTTCAGCTGTATTAGTTCCTCTCCCTAGCTCAGATATTTTCAGCTGGTCACCACTCTCTGATGCTAGTTCCCTTTTGAATTTTGCTGTAAGTTTCTTATGGCTTGTCTAGGAGTTGGATTAGATTAAGCACTTGGCTTTTTTCTAAGAAAATTCTAGCCTGTTTTAACAGACATTTACAAGACACTCGCCCTTGCATTGTATTAACCCAACACAGTGGCACTGAGATGGGATGTTTCTGTTCTAACCTAACATTTGGAGCTGGCAGATGATAGGTTCGGATTAAAAGGTAGAAAATGTGAACCGAAAAATAGCTGAGCCTCCTAGTATGGGCTCTGGAGCTACGAGGTCTAAATGCTGAATGGAGCCTGGTAGTGCGGGTGGGGGGCACACACGTACTCTGTGTTCCTGGAAGAACCACAAACTGAACCTTTCAGCCCTTGTCCAGCATGTTCCCATCTCAACTGCCAAAACAAACAGACTCCAGAAAGTCATATTTTGCTACCTGGACCTGATCGATGAGCTGTGATCTGCAGTCAGCCAATCAGGACTGAGTTTTTCCCAAAGGTCAACATTTCTCATTTTCCTAAGTGGACTGGAACGAGCGAGAACCCGGACAGGAACGTTCTGTATATAGGATAACCATCCTCTTTGTGCTGTGGAGTGACCTTTCGTTTTGTACCTAAGGTTGTATTTCCCTACTTTGCAAACTTTTTTTTTTCATTTTATTTTTCATTGCAAATTCTTCCCTGAGAATTTTTGCTGGCAACACACACACACACACACACACACACACACACACACACACACACACACACACACACACATACACACACACTCCAAGTTAGGGGTAGAATGCTTACCTCGCATGCACGAAGGCATACATTTTATCCCAGCATCACATAAAAAGGGTGAGGTGGAGGAAGGAAGCTCAGACATTCAAGGTCATTCTTGACTACATAGCCTGGGCTACATGAGACTCCATCTTTAAAAAATGACAACAAACAAACAAACAAAAACTTCGAACAAAAACAAGAGACCTCCATCTACAAAGATATGCACACGTGCAATACTTGTGCACCCTTTTGCATATCACACCTAAAACTTTATTACCGTATTAGCTCAATTATTTTCTTCATTTCCACTTCAGGGTTGTTGGATTTCTTTGATGGATATCAATGGCAAAGCAAAAGTGATTAAAGGTGATCACTTCTAAATGCCTGAAGGTAGATTTCTAGATCTTTGGTTGTTCAAGTGCAGTCAGGAAGGAATGCTCTTGGGGGCTGTGGTGATGTGAATGAGAATGTCCTCCATGGGCTCATTCATTTGAACTTGGTCCCCAGTTGGTGCTGTTCAGGGAGCTTATGCAACCTATAGGAGGTGGAACCTTGCTGAAGGAACTATGTCACTATGGGCAGGCTTTGAGAGTTCATCATCTCACCCTATTTCCAGCTTATGTTCTCTCTTTTGAGTTTGGAGTTGAAAATATGACTTCTCAGTCTCTTTCTCTGTCTTCCCGTCACCATGCCTACCCCCGCAGCCATTATGGCTCTCCATATGTAACCATGAGCCCAGACAAACTCTTTCCTCTATAAGTTGCCTTTGTCATGAATCTTATCATAACAACAGAAAAATAAGCTTTCAAAGAATATTTGATTTTTATAAGCCCAGAAAGCATTAAAAATCATAAATGAGAACATTTTCTTTAAATTTGTATTAATTTACGAAGAAGACTTCTATATACACCCGTTATAAAGAGTAGCTTTTTCTTCTAATGATAGGCAGCCATGTTCTTGATTATTTAGTAAGTAGTATTTATATAGTTTATATTTAGTAAATAGATAATGTAAGTGATGACAAAACACTGTGGCTAGTGTATTGTGAGTTACTAGTCTAGTATCTTGGTCCTGCTTTCCTTTTCCTAACAGAAGCCTTCATTGGTTGTGCTTTTGGTAGCAATATTCCAGGGAATGTAGACCTGGAAGTTCTTAATGGAGAAACTGAGTCAATCAGGATATGCTTTTGCTCCCCTTTGCCAGTGACTGGCTTAGGGGAAGCCACCCAAAAATTGACACATGGAAGATGATAGTCAATTACTGGAGGATCTTGGGAAATATTGCACAAAAAGTTTTACCATTAACCATCCTTTCCTTTTGTCCTTCAACATTGCCATAATTTTTGATGCTGTTATGGACAAATTGTGATCTTCAGGGACAGTCACCTACTTCCTAACTTGTAGATGTTTTTACTTATTTTTAACAGGATAGTCTGTTACTTGCTATTAAAAATAGTGATGAGCAAATTGGCAAAGAATGGGCTGGCAAAACCAGCAGAGACAGCTGATCTGAACAGGGGAGAGCTCTTGGACCCCAGACTGACAGCGGGGAGGCTAACATGGGACTGATCTGGACCCCCCCCAAATGTGAGTGTCAGTGAGAAGGCCTGGGCAACCTAAGGGGCCTTGAGCAGTGGATCAGTGTCTATCCCTGGAATACAAACAGTCATTGTGTGCCCATAGCACAAAGAGGGATGCTCTCTCAGCCTGGACTCTTAGGGGAATGCCTAGACCCTACCCGGAGTGAAATGACAGACTCTAGATATCCCCTATGTGGAAGGAATTGGCAATAGGGTGGGAGGCTGGGGGGGGAAGGGGAGTGCGGGAGGAGGGGAGGGAGAGGGAACTGGGATTGACATGTAAAACAAGCTATTTAAAATTAAAATAAAAAATGATATAAAAATACTCCTCTAAAACACTGTCATAGTAATTAAGAAAAGAGCTGAATATGAACAAAATTTTTGTCTTCATATATGTGTGTATTTGTCTTCATGAAAGGGACATGCAATAAATTATGTTAATGGTAAGTTCTGTAATTGAATAATGGAGCAACTTGGAAAACATACGTGTGTGTGGGAGCGCATGTTGTCCTACTCCCCATCCATTGTCGAGGTTGATGCCTTGGAGTTTCTAGGCATTGGCTGTATCTTAAAACGGGTTGAGGGCTGGAGACATGCATATTCAAAGTATATGCTTGAATATGTGCTGGTGTGTATATGTGCAGGTGCATGTATGCACGTGTGTGTGGAAGACAGGTGTCAGACTCTGGTGTCTTTACTTAGGAAACATGTGCCTTCTCTTTTGAGGTAGGATGTCTCTCTGGTACCTGGGCTTGCTTATTAGGCTAAATGGCTAGTCAGTGAATTCCAGGGGCCCTCCTGTCTCTGTACCCCATTGTTGGGATTATGGGAATGCACTACCATGCCTGCATTTTATTTGCTTATTTCCTTATTATCAAGCATGTGTATGATATATGTGTGCTCATGTTCATGTGTAAGTATGGATATATACATGTCACAGCATACAAGTGAAGGTCAGAGGACAACCTCAGGTGCTCATCTCACCTTCTACTTTGTTTGAGGCAAGGTCTCATAATATTTTTGTTTCATAGGCTACTGTAGCTGGCTAGTAAGATTGCAAGAATTCTCTTGTCTCTGCCTCTCATCCCATCACAGGAGCACTGTGGTAATTGATGTATGCCATTGTGCCTGGTTTATGTAAGCTCTAAGAATCTGAACTCAGGTCATGATGCTTATCCAGCTAAGAACTAACCCACTGAGCATCTCTCCAGCCTCATGGCTGGCTTTCATGTGGCTTCTGGGGCTCTGAACTTGGATCCTCTTGCTTGTGTGGCTTTGCCAACTGAGCTGTCTTCCAAAGCTGGGATTTTACAGCTTCTTACGTGTAAGAATAATAAGTCGTCAATGCGTAGATAAGGAGAGAAGGGAAGAGGAGACCTAGGGAGCTGCGCCTTTAGATAAGCATGAACAGAAAGCAATTCTCAGTTCTGTTGAGACTTTTAGCCATAGTCCCCCATACAGCTAGAAGTTAGGAATTAGGAGATGGCTCCATCAGTAAAGTGCTTTCCTGCAAGCATGAAGATTTAAGTCCCATCCCTCCCACCTATATGGATGCTGGAACTGACAGTGTGTGTGTCTATAACCCAGAGCTTTGGAAGCAGAGACAAGATCCTTGAGTCTTGTTAGTCAAACCCTGTCTCAAAAACTAAGCAGAGTTGATTAAGGAAGACATTCTGTTGATGTCTAGTCTCATGAATATACATACATACACATACACTCACATACCCAAGTGTACATATAGATACACTCAAACACACACATACACACACACACACACACACACACACACACACACACACACACACTGCAAGATGCAGCAATGTCAGGACATGCAGGGAAGAAAGAATGGTCCGAGTCCCAGTGTTCCCCAGGACAACCCATCCTGCACGTGACCCCGCTGATCCTTCTACGGAAGCTGGCGTAGCATGCTCTGCTGTCTGCAGGCCTGTTGCCTTGCTGTGGGCTGAAGGTGTGCTAATCCCTGGCACTGCTGGACTCACTCAGGGTTGATCATAGGAAAGGTGGTTTCCATTTCAGTTAACCCAGCCATCTGGACTGCGCTGGCCCTAATTGCTCACTGTAAGAAGCTGCATTCGGAAGAGATAAATTTACTTTTGTAGTTTAGGGAAAGGGGTCAAACGGGTCGCTCTTGGGGCCTTGCCAACACCAGACAGGCTGCTGCTAGAGATCTTAAGTGTGTGTGACAGGTCAGAACACCAGGCTTCCAGGTTGCTCCAGGGACACACTTCCTGGCAATCACTTCTCATTTTAAACCTTTCTCTTGGCAGCCCAGCCGTGAAGGCATGGCATCTATAACTTTCACCCGAGGAGCCAAAGAAACATCCAGAAGTTATCACCTGAATTCTGGTCTGGTGATCACCAAGTGACTTCTCAGGGCCCAGGCAATGTGTGAGATAATGGGCTAAGTGGGAATCCAGGGAATCCAAGCAAGGCTTTGCTTTGAGGCTGAGCATTTCTAGGGAGTGAGATGAGAACAATGTAAGGCTAGGAGGACACACATACAAACTCACACATTCACACACATATACTCACACTCACACACTCACACACACAGTCGACTAGGGACAGGATGAAAGAAAATCTTCTGATAGGGTCTGGGGAGTTAGTTCAGTGGGTAAGGGCAATTCCTCTGCAGGCATGAGGACCTGAGTTCTCATTGCCAGTCCCCACGTAAATTCCTGTAAGTCCAGTGCTTCACATGTGAATGTACGGTGGTGGTGGTGGTGGTGGTGGTGGTGGTGGTGGTGGTGGTGGTGGTGGTGGTGATGGTGGGTACAAAAACAGACACAGAGAGGTTTCTGGGACCTGCTGGCTGCCAGTCTAGTTTCAAGTTGAGTGAGAGACTCTCTTAAGGGAATCACAAAAGAATGAGGGTAGAACAGCCAGCATCAGATCTGACCTCTGTGAGTGCTTATGGGTGTGTGCACATCTGTATATGGGCACATGTGCATACCACACACACACACATGCACATCCACACTCAATCTTCTGACCTCTGTGTGTGCATGTGGGTGTGTATGCCTGCATATAAGCAGTGTGTATCTCTCTCTCTCTCTCTCTCTCTCTCTCTCTCTCTCTCTCTCTCTCTCTCTCCCTCTGTCTCTCTCTCTCTCTCTCTCACACATACACACAGAGGTTTTGATAGAAGCAAGTAGGGAGTCACAGAAACTCAACTTACCACAGGTTTCAAGCACCTCCCCTTCGGTGACACTCGTTGGGTAGTGGTAGCTTCTACCCCATGGTGTGGAGTTTCCTCTACCTTATCAGTTTAGACGTGTGAGAAAGGGAGGATTGATTGGTTGTCTTTTAATTTTCAAGTGTGTGAAATCAGTTCATTTAATCACAGAGGAAGCCAGCAGCATCCTAGAGGACAGGAGGGGAAAGGCCCAAGGGCCACATGGGAAATATGAAGGTGCAACTGGGAAACACTCTGCAAGTCAATATTCATGACTTTGAATCTATGGAGAAACTGTTGCCACAAATAGTCCTGCTCTTGTTTTGACCAAATTAATGTCTTCATTAGGTCAGTTCCACACAGCCTTCCTGCAGTCCTTCACTGAGATCGGCCCCTGGGGACAATGCATTGGTTGTATTTGAAATCAATTCCAAGGCCACCAAGTACCCCAGACCTCATACCTTTACGTTGACACTTGCTAGATTTATTTAGTTTTAGATCGATGTTAGTCTGAGCAGAATGTACTGAGACTTCCCTTGGTGCCCTCTCCCTACACTGCAGGGTCTCCCCGAACAGCAACCCCAAAGGGTGATGCATTTATTGGGATGGATGAGCCACAGGAGCCCAGCAGCGTTATCTCCCAGAATCTACAGTTTTACATCAGGGTGGCTTTTACTGTTGTGGATTCTATAGGTGTGGGAAACGCTGAACATCATCTACAGGTATCACACAGAGTAGACCCACTGTTTGGAAGGTCTCTTTGTCCCTCCTACACAACCCTCCCCCACAGCCCTCCCCATAGCCCTCCCCACAGCCCTCCCCACAGCCCTCCCCACAGCCCTCCCCCACAGCCCTCCTATATAACCCTCCTACACAACCTTCTTACCTTCAACCCCTGGCAACCACTAACTTTCCTTGTCACTATCTGTACTTTTGTCTTTTCCAGAATACACAGTTGGGGTCAAATAGTATGTAGATATTTTAGTATTATACACTAAAAATATTTTGTCACATTTATTTACCCACTTATTTATTAATTATTTGTGTATGTGTGTGTGCACACGCAGGCACCCGTGCATCTGTGTCAGGTGTGTGAAAACCAGAGGAAAGACTGCTGAATCCTGTCTCTCCTCCCACGTAAGTCCAGGTCATCAGACTTGGTGGCAAACCCATTTACCTGCCGAACCAGCTCATCGGTTCCAGGCATTTTAAGGAGATTTTTCTTTAAAAATTTTTATTCTTTATATTTAGACCACCTAGTAATTTTCAAAATTACTAGGCTGTGATTAAATAGATTTTTAATCAGAAAAGAGATATGATACAGAAATAACAGAATGGTGAATCGACAAAACATACTCGTAGGTCACTGAAACCTGGTCACTGGTGAACTGGTGACCTTACAGCTTTTGCCCGCATTGCTCTGAGGTGTTGCTTCTGAGTTCCAGCCTTCTAATTGTTTTCCCCACAGACACTTGGTGGCCGCGCTTTTTGTTCGCGATCTAAAACTAAATAAAAGTCAGAACACTTTCTGTTCTGACACAGCTGGCACGCTCCTGTTTGAGTGAATGTACTTCCCAGGCTCCTGTCCTTAAGTCTAGATTGTGCTTCACAAGTGTGTCAAATCTGCAACCTAGGAGCTGCAGAGAGCCAAGGAGAGCTATGAGTGTGGCCCAGAACAAAACTGCAGGTGTGCTTAAACTATTGTGCTTGTGGATCTCTCTGTCTCTGTCTCTGTCTCTGTCTCTGTCTCTCTCTGTCTCTGTCTGTCTGTCTGTCTGTCTGTCTGTCTGTCTGTCTGTCTGTCTGTCTGTCTGTCTCTCTCTCTCTCTCTCTCTCTCTCTCTCTCTCTCTCTCTCTCTCTCTGTGTGTGGTGTACCTCAACTTTGTAGTTCTCAAATGGGAACTCTGTAGATATCTGCATGGTGCTGGTTTGGGAAACTGTCAAAGCACACCTGATTTAAAAGAAGACTCTTGTTCTCTGGAGTAGTATTAGTGACAAAACAATGTGAAGTACCACAGCTTTATTTTCTAAGTGTTTGTGCAACTGAATTTCAGTACACTCAGTCTTCATAGTGACATGTACTTGAACTTACACACTGGCTTCATCTAATTCTCAAACGGGTTCATGGTGCACAAGTTTCTCAGAATCTCTGATGTTCATAGATAACAATCCAAGAAAATGGATGTCAGGGTAAAACCATCACCACCACCACCACCAGCACCACCAAAAATAAAACCAAAAACTCCTTATTACTCCAGTTCTCCTTGTGTTTTACAAGTGGGCTCTCTATTTGCAACACATGTTACATTGGTTAATTGTCATGTGCTATATGAGCTGATGGAGAAGATGTCTCTGGAATCAGGGCTGCCCTCCTCCCAGATCCAACCATGCTTACATCAAATGTTCTTCAAGACCCCTTGTCCTGTGCCTGACTGCCTTGGTCTCCCTAGTCCATTTATGCTGTCTGGTACTCAATTTCAGGTTGTTGTCTATCTGCTACTATTCATTGTCATCACTTGGACTCAACCAAGGGGACTCCCTCCTCCATCCAGGACACTTTTGATGGAAAAACTCCAGCTGGCTGCTTCAACGGGCATTTCCCCGTCGGTGTCTATTGGATGTTTCTAAGTCCCAAGTTTGATGACATTACCTTTTTTGTCTCTCTTGGTTGGGTCTTCTCTCCTGGGTGTTGAGAGCGCCTGATCTGATGCGGCATCTCTCTAACTGCTCTTTGTTATTTATTCTTTTACTCCTGCTCTATACTTAATAAAGTCACCCACTCAAAACTGAAAGCACATCTATCATAGATCACAGTTCCCTACAAAGCCGTCTGATCCCTGCCTCTCAGTGTTTAGGGACAAGATTTGTCCCTTTGTGATGGTCATTATATCAACTTGTAAGAGGAGTAACTCTCAATTTGGTGTCTCGTTACTCACTTCTGAAGCAGCCAATGAGAAGCTGCCAAGTTTTTCACAGTTGCTTATTTTGGTCCCAACACACTCTCCATGCCCTGCTTGAATGTTTTGCCAGATTGCCTCCAATTTATTGCAAAACCAATTGGCAGAACAATCAGGAAATCTGTCTGGGGCCAAATTTTAGCCAATGCTGGTGCCTCCTCTTTCTCCACCCCCACTTTCCCCTAATCCATCGAGCTTCTTCCGGATCCAGCCATTCTTCACAGGGATGCGATACTGTGCGTGACTCCGAATGTAAAAAGCAAAATAAAATAAAAATAAGGCATTTTTCCTCTCCTTGCTCCACTGGCCACCCCCCCTCACCCTATCTCCAACCCTTCCTTCAACATCTGCAACCTTCTCCAACATACACTTCTCTCCTCAGAGACATAGACCAACCTGACATTGCCAGGTTACAAATGAACCCTATGTGAGAGGTGACAGTAACCTTATCAATATAGGAAGTGGCGCATTTAAACCTCTTCCTGTCAAGGTGTGACACTTTCACAACTGGCCGATATTTCTGGTGCAGTCTGTGAAGGCAGGGCCCGTGAAAACTGAATCCTGGGGGACCCTTGGCGGTCTGCTGGTGTTGACTTCGTTCTCAGGTTTCTCCACTCGGTGCCAGGCAGAGGAGATCATTTTGGGTGGGGTATTAAGTGAGGAGGGTTCAGGTAGGAAAGCCAAAAAAAACCACACCAGTCATTTCTACAGAGAGAGTTTGGTAGGGGGAATTGAGGGAATTGGATGTGTCAGCTTTGGCTGGCTGAGAAACGGAAATGATAACAGCAGGATAACAGTGGTGGTGATTGCAGGGAGAAGTCCACACTAGAACCAAGGAGCAAGAGGAGCCATTGGGTCTCTTGGGAACCATAGGAAAGGCCCGAAGTCCCTGGAGTAGACACTTTCAAGGGGGTGGGGGTCTCAACATGGTTAAATCTCTGGGGGTAGATGCTTCCAAAGGGGTGGAGATTCCAGCCTGGCTGTTAATACCACTGTAGGGGCTTGGAGGAAGGCTTAGAGTTGCAGTTCTCACCTCTGAGGAGGAAGCCTTATGCGTTCTGGAGGTTGTACCTTCAAGAAAGCCCTGGGAGAATGCCACCAGGAGATGGAGGCTGTATCTGCCTGCCGCTGTGGGGTAAAGTAGGGGCTGCTGTAGGTGTAGGGGCTGCTGTGGGACTGGTGAGGAAAATTGCCTTCTATGTTTTCCTTCATTTTTCATGTGTATGTGTTGTGCCCACATAGACATTCCTTTTGGATGTATGCGGGCTCGATTATGTGGATGCATGTGTACATACGCATGCAGAGACCTGAGGTGGATGACGGGAATCTTCTGCCGTACTCACTGAGGCAGAGCCTCTCTGGGAAGCCCGGAGCTTGTTAGTATGTTTCATCTTGCTGGTCAGCTTGCTCTGGGCTCCCCTTTCCCCCTGTAAAGAGGGAACCACCATACTTCCTAACATTTCAGTGGTTCTGGGCATGCAAACTCCAGACTGTATTTGCTCAGCAAGAGCTTTAACCACAGAGGTCTCTCCCTGGCCACCCCCTCCTGTTTTCAATCTCCCCCTTTTTTTCTCTCATTGTCAGAACTGATCAGAAAAGAGGCAACAAAGGAAAAATAGAAGTTCTCAGAATTCTTCTTAGCACCCCAAAGGAGAGTCTGGGAAGTTTTGGATCTGGGAAACAATTGCTTACTACCCGAGACAGGTATGCAGGACATTTGTGGTCTCCAGAGGATCTGCCAGTCATTCACGCTGAGTCCTAGTATCAGGAAGAGGCTGAGTTGATGCCAAGTCCACAGGTCATAGAGGAATGGACTCGAACTGCCATGTGAGTCACCGAGACCTGAGTTTCCTAGGTCCTGTCTTTCGTTTGCATAGCCTTCTTGCTTGGGGCAGAGAGAGTGGGCTGGTGTGGGAAGGGAGAGATTGCAGAAGGCAGAGCTGTGGGTGAGGATGCCAGGGCCCCTCATCTAGCTGTGTAGGCTTAGAAACTGCAGAGTGGCTGGGGTGGGGCTGCAGGCAGGGGTCAGGCGGAAAAGAGCTGGCAGCTGATGGAGTAGCTGAAGGTGTCAGTGTTATCTATCTATCTGTCTGTCTGTCTATCTATCTATCCATCCATCCATCTATTTATTTTGGTAGAGCGATCAACATATTGGGTTGCTGTAGCATCCAAACATGCTTATAGATCAGATGTGTGGACTTGTAAGTAAAAAGTATCTCCGGGGGTAGTGTGTGTGTGTGTGTGTGTGTGTGTGTGTGTGTGTGTGTGTGTGTGAGAGAGAGAGAGAGAGAGAGAGAGAGAGAGAGAGAGAGAGAGAGAGACCCACCTAGGAACTCTGTGATGTTTTACTTCAGGTCTTGTCTTTGTCTACTTGGGCTTGAGCTGGTGTCTCTCATGGGCCTGTAACTCACCAAATAAGCTAAGCTGGGTGTCCCCAGTTGTACAGCAAATCCTGGGCTCCACCTGTCTCTGCCTCCCCAGCACTGGGATGATACACATGCCCTCATGCCCTCGTGCTGGCTTAATTTTTTTCCCATGGGTTCTTAAGGAGTGAACTCAGGTCCTTATCCTTGCAAGGCAGGCATTTCAGCAGCCGATCCATCACCCAGCCCAGGAAATACCTTGATAACAAGAAATCCACAGCTCTACACACTTATCAATAACCATGGTGTGTCTAGTACATGTAATCCATGGTACCACCTGGGACCCAGAAATGTGAAGACAATTGAGGTGAAGACGAATCAGCCTTGGGGGAGCTCAGGCCTCTCAGCAAAGTCTTATACTCACAGTTGGGGAGTCACTAACTCACTAGGGTGCACGGGGGAGCAGCTCCACAGAGGGGGTACTCAGCAGGTGAGAACAGCCAGGGGCTGGAGTGCCTTGGAAAAGAGTGGGAAGGTAGGAAGGCAGAATGAAGGAAGGAGCTGGGGTCTTCTTCCAGGCGGTGGCTGTAAGGTCTTGGTTGGAATGCACTACTAGGGAGCAGCCTGACCGGTTTCGGTTTCACCTTCTGCTCACCTCTGATGAAATCAGGTGTTGTCACTGTCCAGAGGACAGCCAATGGAAAAGAAATGCATGATCTGGACGAGGCATTTACTGGGATAAACAGCTACGCTAGTTGAGAGACATTACTGGAGACTTTCCTGGAGTCCTTTTCAGATCTGACTGGAGGCTACAGGTGCCTCTGAATGAATCGGCCATTAAGCGCACCATCCAGGAAGATGCTTCCATCCCAGAGGATGGAAGCCTTGCAGCAGACTTTCGGAACCACCTCCCCCCTCCCATCTTCAACCTTTGGCTTCCCTCTGACCAGCCTTGACACCCAATGTCCAAACACTGATAAAAATTGATCCCTTAAGTGTGGGAAAATCCTAGCGCATCGATTGCTTCCTCCTCCGCCCCGTGCCTGGCGTGAACACTCTCCCAGGATGTGCCTTGCTTGTTAGGTTGGTGGAGGTCAAAGCCCTAATGAAAAATGAGTGGAATGCCACAGGATCAGACCAGTCTTGATAAATGACAGCAGGGGATTGTTTGGCTGGCGGTGGGGGGGGGGTTGGGGGAAGATGGATCCGGGGAAGTGAGAATAATTGGATGGCTTAACAGTAATCCACCTTTATCTGGATATATATGTATGACTTGCAGGTCGAGGGAGGTGGGAGGACACTGAGGGGCTGAGGAGGAAGTTTACAGGGGGAGAGGACGGGGAAGAAAAGAGGGTAATGGGAGATTAAAATTTTTTTTCCGCATGTGGAATCTAGGTGTGTGTGTGTGTGTGTGCGCATGTGTGTGCATATGTGACACATGCACACACATGTGACACGAAGGCAGATGGGAGACTATTTGGGGACAGGGCCATCAAGAGGTGTGGGGGAAGGGGAGGGAATTGGGGATAGAATATAAGAAAGCTACAATATGATATATATATATAATATATATAAAACTACAGTGGAGATACATATATATCTCCATTATTTATATATATATGTATGTTATTTATATATAAATAATGGCTGGGGATATTGTTCAGCTTATGGAATATTTCCCCAGGGTACAGGAAGCCACATAAACTGTGCATGGTGGTACATGCCTGTATTCTCAGCTTGAGGGTTAGGAGTTCAAGGCCATCCTTGGCTATATAGTAAGTTTGAGGTCAATTTGGGCTGCATAAGACCCTGTCTTAGAATAAATGCCATAATGAAACCCACTATTGTGTACATTCACTGAAAAAGGCAATAATAAAGAAAAAACAAGAATTCACTTTTGCCTTCCCTTGTTCCGCTAGTCTACCTGGTAATTTCACAGTAGACTAACTTTTTGCTCCAATGTTCATTTAACAAGAAACAAAGGACCTATAGAATCCGTTTATTATTATTTTTTATTTAATGACACTTAAACAAATTCTTGTGGTGATGTTTTATTCTTTTTCTCAGAGATGAGGCAGGAATGACTGTCATTGGTCTTAGCTCTGTTTGGTTTGATACATTCCCCTTTCAACTCTGATCTGATCTGACCACTTTCTGTAGTGGATGTCCATTCTGCTCTGATTTGGGACTGATGTTAAATAGCCCTACCCAATCTGATGTGAAATGAGAGCATGACAAATAGACTCTCTTCTTGTGACCCTGCTGATTCTAGAACAGGTAAGTTGTTTACAAGCCATACCAGAGTGGGTAGAGGATTACAGTTGACACCTTCTCAATAGTCAGAGTGGCAGTGCATTGTGGGAGATCACAGAAATGTTTTCTGTCATTCTGCCATGGGTTGACTGAAAGATTCCTTTGGGAGAAGGTAACTCCCTGAACTTTCAGGTAGTCAAGAAAATGTATGGATATGTACTTGAAAAAACCTGAGGTTCAAAGGACCTACCTAATGGGGTTCTTGACCCCCACGGTCCACTGGACTTTTGGGGGAGGCCTCTCCTCTGCAGGGGAATTACCTTCTTACTGTTTATGCTACACTACATTCTACAGGATCATGACAGGAGGGCATCCTGCTTATGTTAGCTCTGGGTTCATAAGTGTGCTGGGTTTCTGGTGAGGGACTTCATCACACAGAAGTAATTGGGAATGGGGGTAGAGAATAGAAATTTCTCTTAGCATGGCAGCTCTCATCTGGGGCGGCTTGGTGAACAGACAAGTAATGCACAAGGAACTCCCCACCCCCACCCGAAAGGAAAGTGACCTGATTCTCAGTGTCATTTGTTAGGACATATTGGCTAGTGTCTATGGGTCCCACAGTAGTAGCATAGTTATGCTCAAGCTTTCCTGCTGTTTGGTGACAAAAAGTCAAATTTAGTATTTATGTTTGGTGTGAGTTTAAGGACAATAAACATGGCTCATATGTATGTGGGCGACTGCCACTGACTCACCATCTCCCTTATTTATGATGGTATTCTAAGGAAGACATATAATCTTCATTGGGGACACATCTGGATGTGGAGCAGGATGGAGTCCTTTAGATAACATAATTCTTCTGCCTTCAGCTGAACTCATGGATCTAACTGGAAATGCCCCCCTGCAGACTGTCTCAGAATACTCGTAATTCACAGCTGCCAAGCTGAGTGAAGTCTCCTGGCATCATACACCCCTGCTTTTGTGCCTGTCCCTTAGCATCTTCTCCACCATCTCTGACTTAGAGTCCCAGGCCACCATAGGTGAGGCACAGCTGGCTTCTTAGCTGGTGTAGAGGTCATGAGGGGGATGAAAGCCTCATTTCCCTATGATTGAAGAAGGCCTTGGCCTTTCAACAGTGAGGAGGCATTGCTCTGCCCAATCTACCCTCATATTCTACAGCTTTTTTTATGACTGTTTTAGAGAAACAAAATCATGCTTCAAAGGCTTCATTCTGTCAATTTCCCCTGCCATATGTTCTTATTAAAACATTTATGACACTCTTTATCTTGGGATTAATATGTTAGAATGGTCAGTGGTTAATAAGCCACGCTACAGCTTCCAACTTAATGATTACATGTATTCTTATATATAGGAGTAACCCATGCATGATTTATATCATTTTCAAAGATAGTCCCCAAATGCTCTGAATAGCAATGAAGAATGTTTGCAAGTTGTATTGTTTTCAGAGTTGAAATAAATATTGTAGATAGTTGAACTATATCTATTTATTTATTGCTATGAATGTCTAAGGTATATTTCGCTATTAACAGCAACAGAACACTTGCTGAAGTGGTTTAAATGATCTATAGATATCTGTAACTTCCTTGTCTAATATTTCTGGCCTCTGGCCTCAGTGATTCCTTTTATGATGCTGTTTTAGTGTAAATGTGTTATATTAGGGTCAAAATTAAATGATAAACATGCTATTTCCATTAAATGATTGTGTCACTGGATTATAAAAAATGACACATCATGTAAGAAAATTGAAAACAACACAGGAAAGAAAAATATTCATAACCCCTTCCATCCATCCACAACACCATAATGGAGTACATTAATAGATAGCTGCACCACACACATACTCATGCATAGATAAGTCAAAGGCATGCATATTGAATAATTCATTGTGCATACAAGTTTGTATACTTCCCTTAATGTCCATACTTTGAACATTGCCTCATGTCAGTCTAGAACTTGTATGCATGATGTTGAGAGTCTGATGGTAGAGCTTTATAAAGGCATAGCATATGTCTTGGTTACTCCCAGGAGTTTTTAATTCTTTGTGACTATAAACAACACTACAGTGAGCATTGTTGCCCCAATCTTGTGAATTTTACAAGGATGAAATGAGACGATCCATTTGAGGCTCCTCACTGAATATTCACAGATGATCAAGATGTCTGGTTTCTCAATTCTTTTTCTCTATCCACCTTCTCTCCCCTGTCTTTAACACATTTTTAGATAAAATTTAAAAAGTTTCATTTATTAGTATTAATGTGAGAGAGAGATAGAGAAAGAGAGAGAGAGTGTGTGTGAGTATGGTGTGTGTGTGTGTGGTGTGTGGTGTGTGTGTGTGTGTGTGTGTGTGTGGTGTGTGTGTGAGTATGCATGACATATGTGTTAGTTTAGAGGACAACTTTCAGAAATCAGTTGTTTTCTTCCACCATGTGATCTAGCCATTGAACTCTGGTCAACAGGTTTATACTGCAGTTACTTCTGCTGACTGAGCAATCTCATCAGTCTGTATTTTGTTTTTCCACTTTGATAATCAGGTACCAGAATTGTGACTCCTTATATGCAGTATTTCTAAGAGTATGTTATAGGGCCACCAATTGACTTTCTAACTTTTATATTACTTCATTGAAATGTCCTTGTCATTGCAGATGGTATTGTGTTGCATAAGGACAGGTCCATCCACCCATAAAGTATATAATTTATGTAGAGCATATTCTGCCCTCATGCCCTCTATTATGTCTTTGCTCCTTCTACTCTGCTGTCCTTAGTTGCCTTTGTTACTCTACACAATTTGCTTCTACTCCCCGGTCACATTTGCATGCTCTGTGTGAATCTACACAGAATACAAGACCTACAAATTAGATCAGGGATGGGAAAATTCATTTCATGACTGTCTCCAGCTGTAGCCATTTTCCTGCAAACATAACCTCATTTCCCATTTTAAAAGCGGAAAAACAAAATCCCATTGTGTTTATATCATGACTTTTTTACCCATTCCCCACTTGTTGGATATCTGGGATGTTTCCCTAACTCAGCTGTTGTGAACCGGGCTGGTGCTGCAGTCACTTTGGGTGTGCAAGTGTCTGTGGTGTGTTGACTTTGAGCCCTTCAGGTAAATACCTAGTAATAATGTTGCTGGACTATATGGTAGATCTATTTGCAATTTTTCTCAGGCATTTCGATACCGATTTCCATGGTGAACTGACTAATTCTTTCAGAATTTGAAGCTGCTTTTACTACCATGTTAAGTACTGTGATGTGGCCCTGTTTCCCGATTGTTGGATGAGTTCTGTCATCCTCTGCCTCCGTCTTCATTCTGGTTTAAATATGAGAGGGTGGGAATGAGGGTGTACCCCAGCCAGCCGTCTATGGGTAAGAAGGCAGAGAGTGAACAGGTTCCCATGGTCACCTAGCTTTAACCCACTTGAGGATCAGGCCAGCTGGTTCCTGAATGAATCCAAAACAGTAGGGATGCATTAGCCATTCTGTCTGCTCTAGGAGTCCAGAGTTATGTGTGTCATTAAAGATAAAACACAAACTCCTACCTGTTCACGAAGTCCAGTTGATTCTGTTGTATTTATTAAATTTATATCTACACTCCTCTTCCTATTCTCCCCTCCTTCCTTTTCTTTCCATGCTAAGATGGAACCCAGGGTCTCATGCATGCTAGATAAGTGCCCTACTAATTAGCTACCCTCCTCTAACCTGCTCTCATTTGAGACTTAAATTTTCCCTTTTCATTGCAACTGAAACCCAGCCCTGAATGCTAGATTGTTTGGCTAAAGTCTTAACACCCTAGTCTGGCTTCTCTTGATTTTCATCCGGGGGGAGATGCATTCTCCTCCTAACCATATGACCCATGTGGAAGCATAGTTGTTAGTCTGTCTTGTCCACTTGAGACATTTGCTTGGTTCCCCACCCACATGAGCAAACTCCCACGAGTATGTATGGTATTTCACATCATAGGTGCATTTTCCATTCCTATTTGAAGTTTTAGCTACGTCTCTTTATATAGCATTGATCATGGAGCTAAGTCAACTGGCTGTTTAGAGACTATTCTTCCCAGAATCCTCTGCTCTTCCTGGCATTGGTCAGCACTGCCAGATTCTCAGGCTGCTCATGAAACAGCACCCTCTGGTATACTCTGGCTAAGCCATGGTCATAATAGAAGCAGCAGCTGGCAAGAAGTATGCTAAATACACCTGGCTCCTATGGGAATCACATCGTTAAGCATTCCCACCCTTCAGGGTCACCTTTCACAAGTGAATGTGATTGAGTTTTTCTTGATTGTGTGTTTGCCTGGCCTGATCAGAGAGTTTGGGCAGGAGTTTCTGTTGACACTTTCTTTCACTTTGGGTAAAGTTTAAACACGGTTTATCACAACCCTGACACATCAGAAAGGCTTCATTTGCCCCTCCTGCTTCCCACCTCTTCCCTTCATGAGAAAAAAAGGGGGGGTATAAAGGCTTTAACATTTGTGCACGGGAAGCAAGCTGGTCCCTAGGAGATTTCTAGTTACAGGTCTGGGCTGTTTTAAGTTATAATTGCTATGAAACAATCCTTCTTACTGTTCTCTCCATCTTCATAATTATTTTACTTCCCTTACGGTAGGTATTCCCCGGGGAGATGCCACCAGGAGGCTTATGTCCTAGGACCCAAGTCTGTGTCTTTGTGAAGTAAGTCAAACTTGGAGGTGAAGTAGCAAATGCTACAGGGCTGTTGAGTCACAGACTAGACAGATTGACGCTCTTAAAGGTCAACTTCCTACATAGGACAGAAATCACCCCCCCACCCCCGTGTGTGTGTGTGTGTGTGTGTGTGTGTGTGTGTGAGTGTGTGTGTGAGTGTGTGAGAACAGCCTGTGGAGGAGAGAGGTCAGCTTTGGGTGTCATGTCTCAAGATGCCAGGCATCCTGTTATTTTAAGATAGGACCTCTTACTGACCTGGAAGTTGTTGCCAAGACTAGGCATCTTCTTGTCACTGCACCCCCCTCCCCCAGCTCCATACCTGTTTTAATTTTCCAGGTGTGTTCTAGGGATTGGACTCAGATCCATATGCCTGTGCAACAATCATTTTACCAACTGAACCATCTGCTCTGCCTGGCAATCTGCTTTATCATACCCACACTACACTGTGAAGATTTTTCCCCTCTAATTGGTTTAATAAAGAAGCTGACTGGCCAATAGCTGAACAGGATAAGGTTAGGTGGGAGAGCCAAACTAAGAATGCTGGAAGAAAGAAGAGGAGACACCAGTAGGTGCAGAGGAAGCAGGATGTGTTAAAAAATGAGGTGACAAGCCATGAGACACGTGGTAGAATTTAGATAAGAAGTGGTTAATTTGAAATGTAAGAGTTAGCGAGTAACAAGAGTAACAAGCCTGAGCTGTCAACCAAGCATTTACAATTAATAGTGAGCCTCTGTGTTGGTCATTCAAGAGAGGCTGCTGGTACAGGAAAACCCCACCTACAGTACAGCAATCATTGGTTTGTGTACATGGCCAGCATAATGCATTTTGGGCTTTCCTGTCATAGTTAACATATTTCCCCTAAGTATCTCCACACTGCCCAATTATATGTCACCAAAAGCAAAAGTAGAAAACATCCTGCTCACACCAAGGTTTAGCTGAGTGATTCTCCATCAGCAATGTGGCTGGAGCACAGGATATATGGCTTGATAAAGTCCAGGATTTACCTTCAGGAACTTAGTCTCAATATCTAAGTGTATAAACTGATACTCAAAGCAGGTTTCCTACTGTCAGTGACTTGTATCCTAGAAGGTGAGAAGTATCAGTCACATACACATCTATTCATATTGTAAGGATAATAATAGAAATACTGTATGTGCCTCGAGTGCACCCTTGGAGTGATTGACATGAGCTAGCTCATTTATCCTCCTGGGCACATTGAAGTTGGTGGATACTCCACTCTTAATAATATCCTCTTTTTAATACTACTTGCCAACTATTGAGAGCTTGGTTTGTTTTTCTGTTTTTAGTTTTGATTATCCGTATGTGTTTGTGTCTGTGTAAGGGCATGTGGACATGAGGGTAAGTGCCCATGGAGGTCAGAGGCATCAGATTCCCCCAGAGCTGGGATTGCAGGTGGTTGTGAGCTAACTGACATGGATTGAGAGATTCAAATTCAGGTCTTCCACAAGAGCAGTGTGTGCTCATAACCACTGGATCACAGAGAAACAGAGATGCCATTGCTCAAGATCATACAGTCAAGAATAAGGAGAACCAGGACATGTGTCCAAACACTTTGTCCTTCAAGGTGTTTCTCTGTCATGTTTTGTGCATTTTTTGCAAGGACCAGAGAGAGAAACAGAGAAATGGTGCATGAAAAAGTGCAGTCTCCCTTCTAAGTGATTCACTTTCATTGTAGGTTTCCCTTGAGTATGGGCCCAGGTCTGAGGGAGCAGTGTACAAACAGCTTAATGTATTGTCTGCCACCTGTAATTTACAGCAGGAGAGTTCACAGTCAACTGAGCTTTGGTGTTAAAAATGATAATGTCATATGCTTTTGCTGTTAGTGGGTGACAATAAAAAAATCAATGGATGATAATTACGGGATCTTGAAATTTCATGTTGCGCCAGACGGTAATGAGAATTCATTTGTGTTATGACAACTGCAGATTAGTAATTTATCTCTCGCCAAATAGCAGGGTGGTTTATGATGTTGCTGGTTTTGTTACCTCTTACAGAAGGCTCAGATACTGTGTCAGGTTGCCCCATGAGTAATAGCCTGGTTTTATGATGCAGGATAAATCAATCACACAGACTTCTTGCGTTGGCTTAATGAGGTTAGGTCAGCAGGCACAGAGCTTGGGAAAATGTTGTTGGTCAACAGATGCCAAATGCTGACAAAGGACCCTGGCTGGGCTGAGTCTGGAGTGGGCCCTCAGCAGTTCACCTGCAGGTGGGTGTCAAAGGTCTAGGTTTTGCTTTAGGAATTAGCTCTCAAGAAGAGTTCTAGCATGGAACTGAGCTGCAGAGAACCTCTGGGGGTTAAATAGATGAGGAGTTAATTCAACACAATCAATAAGAATCAAATGAAAAACATGTCTGCATCCCCCTGAGCAATGGCTCTTGTGTTTGGAAGAGCAGGTTCTCCGAAGGGAAGTAGATTACAGAATTTCACAATAGCAGGTGTCCTCCAGAACCGTGTTTGGTATTCTCTGTGGGTACCACTGGCTGGGGTGCAGGTGGTTGTTTCAGCATGCTATGCATTGACTCCCTATCTTTCCACCTCCTTGTCATTGTTAGAACCTTCCTTCATTGCTTGAGCCAGGGTCATGTCGAGGGAAGACATTCTATTTGCCTGTGCCCTTTGTACCTTGTTCTTTTTCTAGATGAGCTAGGAACCTCCTCTGATCTCCCTTAGACATTTGCCAGTAAGGGACGATTAAACATTACCAGGAACTTCTCACCTGAGTGCACACTCACAACCAAATGTCCGATGGAGCTCTTCTGTCTGCTTATCTCTGTATGAGCAGCCAATGAGAACACTGCATACCAGCAATTCAAGTGGCCACATGGGTTGTGTTAGGGGACCTGTAAGAGAAAGTGGAAAGAGTCAGAGAAACATAGGATTGCCCTATATGCAAGTTTTCCCTTCCTGCGTCAGTTGCATCTTGCCTTTGTAGGTTTAACCATGCTCCCTAAAGACATTCCAGTTGAGCCTAAGAAGAGTTTTCATTGACTAATGCTGTGTATGTGTTTCACGTCATGCTTCTACGCAGAGACTTAGACTTACTAGCTACAGCAAACACTAGATAAGAGTGTGTTAGAAACTGAGTAAAAGGTTATGGAGGAGACATAAGACGGTATTTCCTAACAGGGGCTGTGATGACGTATCAGCTAGGGCTGGCTGAGTTGTGGTGTGGTAACCAGCAGCCCCCAAATAAGTTTTAACCTTTTAGTGTAAACTCAAGGGAAGCTGTACGAACTCAGCATTTGCCCCATGACTTAATACAGAGTGAACACTCTTCCTTCCTTCCTTCCTTCCTTCCTTCCTTCCTTCCTTCCTTCCTTCCTTCCTTCCTTCCTTCCTTCCTTTCTTTTCTTCTGTGTAGCTCTAGAGCCTGTCCTGGAACTCACTCTGTAGACCATGCTGGCCTCGAACTCACAGGGAATCACCTGCCTCTACCTCTCCACCTCTTCCAGTGTGCCACCACTGCCTGGCCCAGAGCTAAAGCTTCTATCTAGCACTCAATCTGAAAACAGCACAGGCAGGCACCCAGAACCCCTTTTGACACTGACCCTCTACCATGATTTACATGTTAAACAAACATCCCCTCCAAGGCTTCCATGTTTTGAACTCTTGATCTCCAGCTGGTAGAAGTGTTTTGAAATGTTTAGGAGGCAGGGCCTGGTTGGAGGAAGTTGTTTGCTCAACTGGGGAGGCCTTACAGGTTATAACACAGGGTTAATCTGAATGCCTTTGATTCCTGATCATGGCTGTGATTTACCAGTTATCTAATGGGGATGCAGCCACAACCATAAGTCACTCCCACTTCCGTGTTGCCCCACCATGGTGAACTGTGTCACCTTAAACTGTGAACCAAAATAACTCTTTCCACTTTTATGTTGCTTCTATCGGGGACTAAGTCACAATGTCGTTAAAGTAATTAAGACATATTCTGCCTCTTCCTTTCCTTAAAAATCTATTTACCGCCCTTACTTTTGTAGTTTTGGCCCTCAAATCCTAATAGTTTAAGACAATAAAAGCACATTAAAATACTGTGAATCTATCACCAAAAGCTGAATATTCTTCATTTGTCATTATTATCTTTGTTCTAGTCCAGATGCTGGCAGGACTTTCTGGAACATTGTAGAGGGGTTTTACCTTTGGAGTGATACACATACTTTTGTTTATAAGTTGCTGGTCGAATGGCCACACTGAAACTCAGAGCCCAAGTAGGTAATCCCATAATATGTCCAAAAGGGGGAGTTGAGGAGAGACCAATAATCAGCCTTCTTGGGAGAATGAAATGATGTTTAATTTAAAGCTTTAGGGCAGTGCCTGGCAATCTTAGCATTTGCTGAGAGCTTATAATTATGAATACTGTTTAGACATTTTCTGCTCAGGTATGATAATCAAGACTGACAGACATTCTTTCCAACACCATCTAAGATGGGACAGAGACTGAGGGTAACCTATGTGGTCTGAGCCAATAGTAGCTGTTTTTACATTGCAGTGTTCCAGACTATCTGACAGGAATAAGTTAAGGCAGGATGGGTTTGTTTTGGCTCATGCTTCTGGAGGGATTGCAGTCCATCACAGCAGGGAAGACAAAGGTGGTGCACCATCACGTTCACGGTGGGCTCATGAGGCAGGAGGAGCTGTTCAGACCATGGTGGACCAGGAAGTAGAGGGGGCAGAGAGCAACGGGAGCTAGGGACCTGGCTAAAACCTTAAAAGGTCTTTCTCTACTGACCCACTTCTGCTAGCCAAGCTCCAGTTCCTAAGCAACAATACTAGCCAGGGACCGAGCACTCAGAACATGATCCGAGGGGGCTGGTGGTTTCACACTGGCACCATAAGAAACCTCATGTGTAAACATGAAGGAATAGAGCTGTCGGCCATCCTTTTATAGTATCTTGGGTCTTTCTGTTTCCACTCCATGGTTGCCTCATCTAAGCTGGGGAGCGGAGGGAGGGAAAGGAAAGTGAGATAGCCCATTGCTAGATACCTTTGAGGTTTCTATTTTGTCATTATTATTTCATGATGTTGGACTTCCCCCACTAGTTTGGATGAAAAGAAAGTGATTCATGTTCAAGGGGAGGGACCTCATCCCCCATTTCATTGACAGCACGACTGTCAAAAAGTCCATCCCTATAAACATTGACCTGGCAAATGAGACCAAGCCTCCACATGGAAAATCAAAGTCAGGGATCTGGCAGTGAGTTGAGAAGATGGTTTGAATCAGAGGCAGAGACAGCCCACGGGTTTTGGGGTGGGGGGCTTGGGGGCTCTCTGTACCATTGTGCCAAGATGGCTGGGGACTTGGGCCAGTGAGTTTCCACTCTGAGGAGAAGGAGGTAGGGTCTGTCTGTAGTGGAAGCCAGAACATGGCAGTTCTCTGGTTTAAATTCGACTCATTGGAGGGTCCTCTAAGCTAATTCGGATGGAGCAGGCTATGTTTTCTTTCCTGCCTAATAATGGGGGCTGTGGAGAAGCGGGGAGAATTGCTTACAGCCCTGGACTTTATTAGGGAGAATTTGACATTGTTTTGTTGGACACAGGCTCCGTCCAGGGAGCTAATCTCTCACACCTGTTTGGCTTCATTAAGGAGCTAGGGGCCGCAGCCTATTTGCTCTTGGTTATTACAGAGACTGATACAAGGAGAAGGGAGGCAGCAGCCGAAGAGATGCTGCCATTTCTCTCCTTACTCCTAGCTCTGAAACTCAAGTGCGTATGGTGGTGCAAATGCCTGTATAGACTTAATGAGTATGATGTCTGCATTCTGTATAGATCCACAAAAGGACTGGAGTCCTCAGTATTCAGTAAGAAGCTGTTGGGTACATGACATTGTCCGGTGCTTTCAAGAGAGCCAGGCAGGGTTCCTGTACTTTGGGAATTAACTTTTAAGAACTTTTATTTTGTGTGTGCCTGTGCGTGTGTGTGTGTGTGTGTGTGTGTGTGTGTGTGTGTGTGTATGCAGGCATGTGAGTGCAGATATCTAAGGAAGCCAGAGGCATCAAGACACCTCTGAGGCTTGTGTTAAAGGGGCTGCTGTGGGTTTTGTAGCACAGTATTTGCTCTTAGCTGCTGAGCCATCTCTCTTGTTCCCACTTTAGGAATTTATATGTTAGTCCATCCCAGGAAAATATTGGAGCATCTTTCCTGATTCTAGGAAGCAGGGAGTCTGAGGAAAAGGGGTTCCTCCTGGCTCCTGGCCTTGCTCTTTGTACTTCTATGGTGGGAATTCCAACACTTCCAGAATAATGGTCAGTAGAACTTGAATGGAAAACAAAGGGTATACCATGAGCCTGGGGGAGAATGGAAAGTCCCTTACACAGAGGACGAGTACAGGGCTGTGGGTGTCCTGCCACATACACGTTTTCTTCAGTTACATGGCACCCGGCAGAAGATGAACCTGCTTGTAGGGTTTGTCTCTGAGCCTGGGCCAAGTAATTCTGCATAAATTCTGGGTCCCACAACAAACAGAAACCGTGAAGAAGACCTGTCTGGGAGCTAGCATGCCATGGACTCAGAAGCCCACAGAGGACTGGTAGTCCCTGAGAGATTGCCACCTCCCTTCTGGAGAAAGTACAGAATGCAGCTGTTTCGCAGGCAGATGGTTTCTGTGTTTCCCACCTAGGAAGCCATAGGGTGGGATTCTGCCTTGATCCTCTTGGCACCTGCATTCAGGTTCCTGCTGGCCATGGCGGGCATGATAGAACAGCAGATTTTCTTTGTCAGGGATTAGGTATTGTCCTAAGTGGATGGCAGCAGCCATCAGAGGGAAGGATGGAAACAGACACAGAGGTCTGGGTGCTGGGGCATAGGGATCGAGCGGTAGAGGACCCGTTTCTGGAGGGTGAATGTCAGGGGCAGAGGCCTCAGTCCTGCATCCTCTCTCTAGGTTTTTACATGCATTAAAAAATAACATTTTAATACAATTTTTAAGATAGACACCACCCTTTCTCTATGAAGCCTCAACCCAACTATCAGTCCTTGGGGTCCCCCTCTGTGATTGCACTCCAGAGAGCTGGGTGAGACCTCAGCTTTACCTTGGAAAACGGCCAAAGCTTGAGGCGCTCAACTGGCTTCAAATCTTTCTGCCCAGAAGGATATGATCATGCCAGTGCTATCCCCAAATGATGTGGAGATACGGTTGACATGATGACACAGTTGAAAGGCACAGGGCTCTGTGTGTCCTTATGAGTATCATCCATATGATTGTGACATCACACCTACCTTCTTGCTTTCCCTGTGGTATGAGGTATGCTTACCACTTCATCTTTTTCCACCTAAATCTACCATTCTTACTGATTTTGAGTGGTAGAAGAATACTTCTCTTTAATTTTAATTGTGCAATTTGTGATAGCAACACCCCCCTCACGTAGATATAGTATTTTTTCTTTTAATTATCACTGTTGATTTCTTCCTTACTGCCTTATGTCTGGATGATTTCAAAGACACAAATAAAACTAGGGATTTATAGATTTTTTTCCTGGCATTTCACATCATTGACCATTTGGAAAATCTGTGGGTACGTGTGTATATCTGTGTGTATGTATTGAGTGTACATGT
Source organism: Mesocricetus auratus (assembly GCF_017639785.1). NCBI lineage: Eukaryota > Metazoa > Chordata > Mammalia > Rodentia > Cricetidae > Mesocricetus > Mesocricetus auratus. The sequence continues at coordinate 89,802,709 of NW_024429191.1, read as the reverse complement.
GTGAGCTTGTGAATATATGTTTATGTGTGGGTGCACATGTGTGTATGCATGTGAACATGTGTGCATGTACATGAAGAGACCAGAGGTCAACCTCAGGTTCTTCAAACCTCATTTAACCTTATTTTTTTTAGGTAGCGTCTCTCACTGAATCTGCAACCCCCTGATTAGAGTAGGCTGGCTGGCCAGGGGCCTCCAGGGATCCACCTGTCTCTATATCCCCAGTTTTGGGATGACAAGTACATGGTACCATGCCTGGCTTTCTTATGTGGGGACTAGCGATCGAAGTTAGGTCCTCATGTTTTCATTTACTCCACAATCCCACTGGACACTGTAAGATAAATGTGGGCCAGGACTGAATTGGAAATAGGCAAAATAAATATTTTCAGGACAGATACACAATAGATATGTTACCTCAAGAGCGTAGATAATACCATGACCTTGTGAAAGAACAGGAAGAGATAAACTCATCATTTATCCACTCGTAAGCTGAGAGAATCTAATTTTGAACAGTGTTGTGCTCAATAATCGGCTGGAGAGACTCCTAAAAGTGTTTCCATCTGCTCCAGAGAGTGGGTGTAGCCTTCCTCAGCTCATCTCAGTAGTTGTTTTTTTCTTTCTCCAGATCTGGGATTTTTTTTTTCAGTGTTCAGAGAGAGTCTATGTGTTAGATGCAGCGGACTCGGTGACGTGCTCCTGTCTCATGGAGCTTACCACCTTCTGGAAAACCAAATAAATAAGCGGTGACTCAGAGCAGTTTCCAGAATGCGTCTTCACTTTCTTTTTATGAGATGGTGGTAACGGGCGTGCATGTCTTGCTTCGGCTTCCCTTGCTGTCTCAGCCTGGCATGGACTTCCAGTTTTCCAGCTATAACTTCTTCCTCTTCTGCTGTGTTTGTGTATTCATCTGTGTGTTCAGGTCAGGGCCCAGTGTTAGATGTCTTCCTCATTTTATTTTTTTGAGACAGGGTCTCTCACTGCATCAGTCACTTGTTGATAGCCTGGCAATCCTCCTGTCTCCAACTCCCCCACCAGATCACAGATACACCACGCTCCCCAGCATTTTAAGATGGATTCTGGGGATCAACTCAAGTCCTCATGTTTGCGGATCAAGTATTTTACCAGCTGAGCTGTCTCCCCAGCCCCTAAATCCTTTGCTTTTGATGAAGAATTTTGGCTGAGGTCCATGGCACAAAGGAAGTTGGGTTTTGAAGCCCAGCTCCATTCTTGATACCTTTTCCCATGTAAAAGAGTTAATTTAGACAACTTCCAGTGTGTAGAGAGGCTTCACTCAATCTCTTTTTTTTTTAAGACCTTATTTCTGGTACTTTCACTCTCTTTTATGGGGAAGTACTCACTTGAGATCCCAAATAAAAGGAATACATGCATAAAACCTTTAAAATGTTCTCTGATTATTAAGAGCAAATTGGTCACTGTTTGGAAAGGACGTCTTCATTTTGTAGGCTTCCCCCGACAGAGAAGGAACTTGTTCAGCCATAGTGACACCTCTGCATACACGAAAATATGTAGGCCTGGGAGATTATTGATTATTTTGTCCAGAAATGGACGCACATAGTGTGCATGGGCTTGCTTACATGGGGGCCCATGCATGAAGAGAAAAAGCATGTCATCACATCTTAGCAGAGAGTGTTCAAAGCAAGGCTTAGCAGTGGACTCTGTCATCGGGCCCAATATCTCCCAGAATGACTTGGAAAACTTTAATTATGCCAGGGTCTTATTTTCAGCTCGAGATAGCTTTTGAACTCATCGAGAGTTGGGGGGAGGGGTTATCCCAAGTCTAAGCTTTTTCTAAAGAGCCTTTGTCTCTCTGCCCAGGTATTAAGTTGGTGGTGCAACAATCCCAGGTACCTTCGGTTCACTTTTCTCCACTCCACCCCCACTCTGTAAGCACCATCTTGGCCCTGAATGTGAGCCTGTGTTCTCCTGACCTACCATCCTGCACAGGGGACTGAGGAAGAATGGGCCACAGGAATGCATGCAGAACAGAGCCAAATTGTTCAAGCTGCATGAAGAAGAAAGAAAAAAATGGGAGAGGGGTGGGGAGGGAGAAGAAGAAAAGATTCCCTTGTCGGGTCAATTTCTCTGGAGATATTTGGAGGATAACACAGTAATTTTTAGGAGGGGGGAGTAAAAAAACGGGAGAGCCGAGTTTTATCGGCACAGTGGCACACACAGAAAGGTGACATTTGAGAGAACAATTGCGAGGTTGTTTAGCCTCGTTTGGTGCTATGAATGAAGCTTAAGAAAAGGTGTCTTTGGACTGCTCCTAACAGTCATCTTCATCATTCCTGCTCACCCTCTCTCTCTTTCTCAGTTCCCTTATGAAATAAGGGCATGCAGGTAATAAACAAAGCACTATAAAAGATCAGATTGAGGTATTCTGTAGGCTCATTCAATGTCTGGAGCACACGTTGGGCACTCCACCTCGGGTACTCCGAAGCTGCATGGAGCTTGGAGGATAGTGGTGGGATGGTACTAGACCCCTCTCTCCATTCCTGCAACTGTGGTGAATTAAAAAAAAAGACCACATCCTTGGTCAGCTACACCATACCAGATGGCCAAGAAACAGAGGAAATGTGGCAGGGCAGATTCCCTTGGATTTGCCCACATGGAGTTTGGATATTTACCTGATTTCCTTGTCAAGCCTTGGGCCTGATTCAGGTGAGTAGGAGCCGAGATTCAGAGGCAGTCTGACGGTTGGATCTGACTCCCTTCCATTTTTGACAGAGGGTTCCCTGGTGGTTCTCATTTCTTCTCATTTGCTTTTGGGTTGGACACTTACTTGAAGCTCCTAGCTACCTGCCTAGTGTACAAGAAGCAGGCTGATAATGCAAAGGAGTTGTATGTTTGTATAAGAATGGAGGGGAAAAGGACAGTTAGGTGGATTTGTTTGGTTTTGAGGGGTACTGTACAATGGATGATTCCACTGGCAACAGGCAAAGACACTGAACTTCTTCCCGGCCTCACCTCTGCCTTCTTGTTTTACCTCCTCTGTAATTATCTTTTGCTTTCAGTCTGTATGATTCCCCATAATCAGCCGAAGGAACTGTCGAGGGAGGAATGGGCACCAGTGTTTAAAATAAAGGCAATAGATAAGCATGCAGCGGTGGTGGACACTGACAGTGGGTCTGGTTTCCTACAGCACGGGTGTAGGCAATGTTCCCATCTAGAGACTTCATTCACATACAGGTGCTAATGAGCTGGGCTCCCATGGGTTGGGCTTGTGAAGATGGAAAAGGGGACACTGGAGTTTTGGGGACTCTTCCTAAGAACCTTGCCGTTCTTTGTTCTCTGGATTATAATAAACAGTCCTAGAAATGTCATCTAGTAACAGACATGAGTGAAGTCACCCCAGTTTTGCAAAAAGAAATAAAGGGCTTGTGCTGGTACTGTGTTTAGATGGGAGTGCCTGGTTGAATGTTTAAAAGATTTGCTTGACAAATCCTTGGATTGCCTGGATTGCTTGTAGGCAGTGGAATTATGTTATGGGTGCTTGGTTCTAGGTGTCCCGGGGAAAAATTGCCCTCGCAGCTGCCCATCTTTTTACCAATATATGATATAAAAAGGTCTTTCAATATATGCAATGTATGAGACTAAATTTTCTTACATTCATATGGCACACTTTTGTCCTTGGATTTGAGGTCTTCTCTGAATGACCTGTTTATTAACTTGTATTTTGTGAGTATAGTATAGTCATTTGTAGTTTTATTTCACTTTACATTTAACTGAAACATTGGACTTCCAAGGTGAGAAACAGATTCATTCCCTCCTTCTCTGTCTGTCTGTCTGTCTGTCTGTCTGTCTGTCTGTCTGTCTATCTGTCTCTTTCTCTCTCTTTTTCTTTAGTGTTTCTATAAGAATATACACTATGAATGTTATATACAAATGGTTTACCAGTCTGTTTGTCTGTCTCTTTCTCTCTCTTTTTCTTTAGTGTTTCTATAAGAATATACACTATGAATGTTATATACAAATGGTTTACCATTTTCTCTGTTCATATGACTGAATGAATACAAAATAGTCATTTTATTATCGATCCACTATGATTTAGTGGCTTAAATTCTGGCTCCAGATCTTTCCAGAGACAACGCTGATAGCCTACCACCTGAGAAATGAGGCCAAATGCTTCAAAGTCGTGACTCTAATTCGCAGGAACCGGGCTATATATTTACAACTCCGCAAATGCGGTTCATAGACACGTAACTCAACATCCCTGGCTCTTTGAACATTTCCCTTACTTTCTGTAAAAACAGCCAGTGCTCTTAACTGCTAAGCCATCTCTCCAGCAAGCAACTTCCCTTATTTTCTATAGCACTGAAAAATCGTTTTATTTGTTCAGCTTTGAGAATATTCCTTTTTCTCTGTCTGTCTGTGTTTTCCAAATTGAGTGGATTTCTCTGGAACTAACAAAGCTTCTCATATGGCTGTCAAAAGAGAAATGACTTAAACCTCTTGATATTTATATGCGTCTGGAACATTGTAGATATGTAGCCATGGCTTGACTATCAAAGGGAAACCTGAATAGTTCTCAGAACTACAGATACTGATTTACGAAGCGTGTGCTTCTCTGTTTGTTTATATACATTTCTGCTTTCTCGAGTGTAAATTTCAGATTTTCTCCCAGTTAACAAATGTTTTTCTTAATGTCTCTTTTAATTTAGCAGCGGTTGATATTTGGTTAATCAATTGATTGCTTCAATATTCATCAAGTCCCTTTGCATTTTTTAAACCATTGTTCTTTGTATATCTTCCAGTATCACTCACAGTTAGTCTGAATACTTAGGTAGTCTGTTAGAATTTTTTTCTCTCAGGCTATATCTTGACACACACAGGCAACATAAATATGTGAATGCTAACTCCTAGAATAGAATTTAATTTATTTTCCTGTAACTCCTGACTAGAGGTTTAGAATGACCAGGAGAACTATTGGTAGCCCGTGGAGCTGAGAGACCATTATTCCTTTGAGGTCAAAGGGAGGAAAAAAAAACAATCGGCACTAATGCAGTCACAATCGATGGCCATGCTCTAAAAAGCAGTTTTCCTATTTAATGCTTGGTGAGGCAATTGCCAGGGATGTTCGGCCCTGGGCATCTATCCTTTGCAGACTTATGGGGGCATAGGGACCCAAGGCTTAGACACACATTATTTAATGTTTCTTTCTGTACTTATTAGCCTTGTGGGTAAGAGCAACATTAACCACTGGCCTAGAAGTCTTCGGGAACAACATGGCAAAATTTAGGAGAACACATAGTCTTGTGTTTGGGATTTTAAGAGACTCTGAGGCGACTTGGTGCTCAGGAGGATTTGAGAGCAGTTTGGCTTATAGCCATTACTGTTGGCTAATAATTGCACTAATCTTTTCTTGAGGGGGGTGTTGTGTGGGCATTCCCCCCTGTCCCTCAGTCCTCTAGTTAGAGAACAATAGGGACATTGTGTTTCTGCACTGTTCCATAAGATGGGTCAGGGGCTGCTACTGGGTGGATAAGGTCTTCAGTGGATGACCCACCAGGCATTAGCTCCCAGCCATAATTAAGGAACCCGAGAGCTCAGCATTGCAGCTTTGGCCGGATGAGAGGAAAATGTTTTATCCGAGGAGGGATCTCAACAGCAGCTGAGCTGGGGTTATCAGATCCAGCGACCCTTGGGGGGCAGGCTCAGCAGCAGGTGCAATGCTTACCGGAAGACAATGGGAGGCTGCACACCCAGGAAAACCGTTCTGCCTTCGTAACAACAGAAGTTGAAAACAGGAGTAGAAAGAGCAAGCAGAGATGCCTCTGCAAAATGAGCCTGGAGCATATGCTTGTGTAGAAAACATCCGTGCCTTCAGTATTGCAGTTCAAATGGTCAACTCTACTTGGAAGTATTAAAATATCCTTGGAGGGTTAGCTAAGACGATTTAGATGTCCTTGAGTGCAGCCCTCTACAGAAGCAGAAACTTACTTAAGACATCATGAGATATTTTTTGCCTTGCAATTTATTATTATTATCATTTTTTTGTGACTCAAATGTGAACTTGTCTAGAATGAACTTTGTAAAGGACAATGTCAAATTAAAATGTCAAAATTTGGACATGACTGATTCAAAGCAGTGGGGCTTTAGAAGGATATGTGTAGGCTATATGCAAACAATTTCATTTTATATTAGAGGAGTGTTCTCTTCAGGGTTCAGTTCCAGCTGGGTCTTGGAACCAGAATCCTGGGGTTACTGAGGGCCACCTGTATCCTCAGGTGTTCAAAGTGTGATTTGAATGTTAACATGTGGTGAGGGCACACTACCATTTCAGAAGTAAGTGCTCTGATTACCCCAAGATCCCAAGAGCGGGTGAACACATTATGTCACAGTTTGTGCTATTTCTCTGCATTCTCCTGGAAGTGGAGCACATAACTATTTAAATATTTTTGTGAATGCAGGTCTCTCTCTCTCTCTCTCTCTCTCTCTCTCTCTCTCTCTCTCTCTCTCTCTCTCTGTGTGTGTGTGTGTGTGTGTGTGTGTGCACTTATTCATGTGGAGGCCAGCAGACAAACTTAGTTGTTCTTTAGGAGCTGTTTTCCTTTTTTTTTCTTTGAGACAGAGACTTGCTGGTTAGGCTAGCCTGTCAGGCCAGTGAGTCCCAGGGATCCTCTATCTCTGCCTCCCTAGTGCTGTGATTACAAGCGTGCTCTCCACTCCCCCCCCCCAATCCCTGTGCATGTACTTGGTTTTGCTGTCCGGACTCAGACCCTCATACTTGCACAGTAAGCGCTTTATGACTGCACCATCTCCCAACCCACGCAGCCATTCCTTTCAGTGAGTTTCTACAAGACTGCTAAAATATTCGGATGGTAAGGCAGTGCCGTTGCGGTGTGGCCGACGCTGAGCATTTTCATTACTGCATCCTTTGGTCCCGTGACCCCCAGGGATCATGGATGTCTGTGTCTCTCCTCATTTTCTCTATAGCTGCTGGGCTCGGCGGGGAGGAGGCAGTGGGCAGAACCCACTGTTAGTAAGATACCTTCAAGCTGCGCACTGACGCAGAAGGCCAAGGGAGTGAGAGGGTGGGAAGACGTTTCTGTGGCGTGGCAGATGGAGGGCAGGTTAGAGGGGTTGGACATCAAGTCCGTGGATAGCTAATGTCCAAGGTGGGCACTGCCGACTTGAATTTGATTGACGTCCTAGCAAACTCACGGTCCCTCCTCCTCAGACCCCAGGGGTTCTCCAGCCTGCACTTTCCAGCTCCCCGAGAACATTACCAAATTACAAAAATAAAATAAAAAATGCGTGTGGAAAAATACAGTACAAATGACAGCACCTCCCCAGTTTCCAATGGTTCTGTTTTGACTTCGCCATCAGCCAAACTGGAGCCCCTGAGTAGCTGGCTTAATTTGTCACCTTGAGTTATTAACCGTTTCCCTGCCTCTCTCAGTGGGTGTCCTTCTGGCTCCTGGCCCTTGGCTGGCTTGGAGAGCTGTTAATCCTGTGCCCTCTCTCTTGGGCTTATGGATCTGTCTGCCAAGGAGCCGGGCTTCCCTCATGGAGACACATTTGAAGTCACCACCCTGTCACCTCCCAAGTGGTTATTACTGAGGAGTGGCTCAAACCCAAGGGTGCGGGCGAAGGGCAAGGGAGGACCCCAGCACCAGCTTTCATATGGTGCAGGGTGCCCTTTAGAAGTTCAGTGCTGTGGTCTGTTTCTCTTGGTTGAAGGCCAAGAGACAGAGAGAGGTTCATTGTAGAATCGGATGGTACAAAGGGCTGTCTACAGGGAACCAGAAGGGAACATAGTCCCACTGCGTATTTCATTGATGGTTCTAGCTAAAGTCTCTCCCTCTGTCTCTCTGTCTCTCCCTCTGTGTGTGTGGTAATGGTGCTCACACCCCATTCACGCTCCTCTCTCTCTCTCTCTCTCTCTCTCTCTCTCTCTCTCTCTCTCTCTCTCTGTGTCTCTCTCTCTCTCTCCCTCTGTGTGTGTGTGGTAATGGTGCTCACACCCATTCACGCTCATGCAGAAGACAAAGGAGGACATCAGGCGTCCTACTCTTCACCTAATTCCCTTGAGACAATCCCTCACTGAGCTTGAACCTAGGCTTGAGGCCAACAAAGTCCCAGCAATCCTCTTGCCTCTGACCCCAACAGCCGTGAGTTAGAGGCAAGCATGTGTTCATGCCCAACTTTTTACACAGGTGCTGGGGATTTATAGCAAACTCTCTTACCCACTGATGCATCTCCTCAGCCCTTCCTAGATACTTTACGCCACACAATTTAGTCTCTGTGTATCCAACTTCCCGCCTTAGACATTCTATTCTCCTTTGCCCATCATCCCTTAAGAACTGCATGCCTGCATTTTTTTTCTCTTGAGCTCTTGGACTAGTCTTGATGATTCCAAATATTCAGAGTCCAGATACGATTGAACACATTTAATGAACTCTCTCAAGAGGAATGGTTCCCTGTTTTACTAAAAGAGGACGTTTCAGAACAAAGGTGTCCTTTAGACGCTCTGTACTATGGAGACTGTCTTATGTCTAAAGGGGCGACTTAATGGCTTGACTGACAGTTCAAAATATAAAGCTGGCTACTGTGAAACTTTCTCCAGCATCTTAGGTCAGTCACTGGAGCCGACTGAAGTGACCAGTTTATTTCTTATTCTTCCAAAGAGATTTTATTTACATGTAACTACTTGGATAATCTACTTTTTTTAATTTTAAAGGAATGCTTGTTTTAGAATATAATTTTGTGTCTAAGGAAAAATTTCCAAGGTAAACCCCATCACCCAAGTGTTCCTTTTGCTAGCATCTTATATTTTAATGCTACACTTTGAACAGCCATAATATCATAATTATACTAAATTTTGTTGTTGGCAAGGAGCAGATAATTGAATCTTATAGCTTATTAGATTTTGTCAGTTTTACCCCAATGTTCCTTCTCTGTCCCAGGATTCCATCTAGGATGCTGCCTTAAATTAGCTGTTGTGTGTTCTTGACTTAGCCTGTTCTGCAGCAATTGCTCAGACTTTGTTTTCTTTTCCTTTTTTGAAAGCATATTTTAGAGATTTTCACATGCCAACTATAATATTCTACATATTCTATATTTAGGGATTATTCTAACATCAAGGTCTTCCATGTGCTTCATTGATTTGATTCTATCTTATGGGCATATTGATATCATAACAAAATAACTAGTCCCTTTGTAATAGGCACTTAAGCTATAATCACAATTTGGTCTTACATACAACACTGAAATGAAAAACCTGGTGTACTTTCAAGTATATCTGCAAAATGAATTCCAGAAAATGAATGGTTATGCAAAGGTAATTGTGGGTAATTTCATGAACTGTTGCTTATTGCCTTTTATGGACATTGAGCCATCATAGGTCTACAGAGATAAATCACTAAAACGATGTTGTAGGTGGAGCTTCAGTTTGGTGGATGAAATGATTCCAAATTGATAGATTATCCAATGTTTTAGTAAGTCTCCTTAAATCACAGTGCCAAAGCAACGCCCACAGGAAGCACAATGATGAGCAACTTGGTTGGTGAGCTCTTGAAATGGAATCTAGACCCCAGCTTATGGCCGAGGATGTCACCTGTGCCTCACCTAGCTCCTTAACCAAGCTCGTCCACAAAGCCAGCTCCATCACACATCTGGGAAATCTTCCCATCTTTGCACAGAGCAGTCTTCACTCTTCCAAGACTTGCATCTTGTACTTACCGTCAGTCACATGGTGTCTGGCTTTTCACTCTGAAGCTACTTCTCTTCACACTGTGGTCTTTGGCTTGACTTTCTGACCCTTCAGGCAATGGTGTCAGGAGGAAGTGCTTTTGAGAGGAGCTATCCATCACCCTCATGAGCAACATTTGCACTCTCCTAGCAAAGGCTCTAGACCCACTCACCCTCCCAGCACATGAGGCGACAGGGATAAGATGCCATCCACAAAGCAGAAAGCAAGTCTTCACCAGAAACTGCCTTGATCTTTGACTCTCCGTATCCAGAGAGTCTGTGACTTGTTCATCACCATTTCTGTACAAGTATGCCCCATCTATATTACAGCTGATTACCACTGGATGTGACTCTGTTCAGCCTCTTGAATCTAAATGGTGACTTTGCTTTCCGTGCAGTTTATGATTGTGTCACATTAAAAGACTATATTTTCTCTTTATTGCATAATTCCCGCAAAGGTTCCTGACTGCCACGTGTGTAGTTAGAATTCCTTATTACCCTCTCGTTCCTCTCCTGTCTTCCACACAGGCTATGGAAAAGCAAGCCTGGGTGGGATGTAAGCAAATGTCTGCTCACTGCAGAGAGGGCTAATTTCCGATTTGGAGAACTAATGAACGTATTGGGGTTACTTACAGGGGTATAGGTGAGGGGTTACTTACAGATGACTTTGAGGCAGCTGCATCACCAAAAAAAAAAAAAAAAGCTCACTCCAGTGTGGGTGATGATTGACAAGCTTGCATCCCTGGAGTTCTCTGCCTAACTTGCATGCGTTTGGAGGGGTGGAAGAGTCTCTTCCAGGCAATTGGGCTCATTGGAACATCTCCTCTTTGTTGCAGTTATTTTTGCTTCTATATCCTTGGAAAGGAGCCTCCTGGATCTTGCAAGTTTTGGTTTTCTGGAACTCATGAGATTTATTTACTTCCTAAATTTCACAGCCTTTTCTTCCTCCCAGGAAGAAAGGCTTCATTACGGAGGACGCTTACTCTGACTTCTTGGTACTCACATCCTTTCCTCAGAGTAAGACCACAGCCATGGATGTTTTCTGGGACACTGAGTGATGATTTCTCAGAGCTAGTGAGCAGTAGCTATAAACGCACCTGGCTCTGGGTGATGGAAGGAGTGGTGGTGTTGGAAATGTGACTGATCTGATGTGATGGCTGGAGCTGCCTTGAATTTAGAAGGAGCTAGGCAAGACACAGGTGAAGTGTCCAGAAGTAAGATGGCCTCTTGAGTTTTCCACAAGAGCCCTGTTGTTTGGTGATTTGGGGATACTTGGAAAACCTACCTGAAAATATTTCCTTCGTCAGCCTGGAGTTCCATCTCCAGCATCTTCTACTGAAGCCGAGTTGTCTGCAGCTGGGAAAACCTCTTCAACTGGGCCACCCTGGTACTGCACTGGGTATTTCTAGTCTGTTTGGGATGTTTTTTTTTTTTGACAAAACCCCATAATTTGAGTAGCTCATCAGCAATGTGAATTGATCTTTCACAATCCTGGGGATGGAGATCCTAAGATCAAGACACGGGTAGGTTCAGTTTCTGGTGAAAATATGAAAGTCTGTGAATGAGCCCTCTCTCTATGCCCTCATGTGGTGGGATGGTTGAGTAAGTGTTGTCTGAGGTGATGAATCTCACCTCCAAAGAGTCCCACTTTCTGACACCATCCCCTTGAGGGTCAGGAATCTAACCTATGAATTTGGAGAGGACACGCATGCAGGCGATAGTATCAGGCTCTTTTGGTAGAAAATTCTAGTTAAATATAGTAGTCTTTCCTTTTTCCTCAGATCAGGACAACAAGAAACTGAGACCAGTTACATCTTTTGTTTGTTTGTTTCTCATTTTGTTTTTTCGAGACAGGGTCTCTCCGTATTGTTTTGGAGGCTGTCCTGAAACTCACTCTGTAGACCAGGCTGGCTTCAAACTCACAGAGATCCGCCTGCCTCTGCCTCTCAAGTGCTGGGATTAAAAGTGTGCCCCACCAACGCCTGACGACCAGCTACATCTTGTGTGGAGACAGACTTTAAAAGAAAAAGTCTACACAAATACCTCCTTTTCACTTTTACTATCTTTAAAAAAAATAATACATATTGATTGTACATAGTGGGTTTCCTTATGGTATTTTCATACGTATTTAAAGTATTTTTATTATATGCCTCCCATTTCTCTCTCGTTCCCCTCTCACTCCTGTGAGCCCTTTCTCTCCCTGTTTTCTCAACTAGTTCCCGGTCTACTTTTACACCCCACCCCTTTCCTCTCCGCCCCCACCTCATATGTGTGCATCCCAGTGAGTTTTATAAAGGTCGCTTACAAGAATACGGGCACCTTATCAGTCGCTATACTACTGAAGAAAATGTTTCTTTCCCAGCAACCGCATGTGTATAAATCCTCAGGCAGGTGTGGGGCCTCATGAGCTCCTCACTGCTCCAGAAGAGCATGCTAGTGGGCCAACATGCCCTCTGTGTAGGTAACACATGTGCTGAGTTCATGAGCACAACGGGCACTTTCACTTTCTAAACCCCTTAGCCCACGTGTGTGTCTATTAGCATGGTTTTTTTTTTATCCTGTTGGGTTCTTATCCATTCCATCCTTTTAGAATATGGGATTTCGGAATTGGAAGGAATGATGTAACCCAATGAAAAGGTCAGAAAGTTGGCAGAAGAATCCCAGTGTCAGCCCAGACTGCCTTCAACTCCCGTGGGCCCGCTTGTTTCTGCTACTCTCCCTTACTCACCAAAGCGTCCGACCGTAGTGTTGACACGAATAATAAGGACAGTGCTTATTTACTGTGTACCTGACACGAGCCTACTGTGTAGGAAATTGTTTACTCATATTGTTTCCCTGTCACATCCAATTTGAGAAAATTATAATTTCCCTCACTGAACAGATGAGAGTGGTTAGGGAACAGCGATCAAATTACTTGCCTAAGGATACACCGCTGAGGGTAGGTGAAGTCAGCTGGTGCAGTTGCAGAGAACACATACACGATGACCTGGATATTGCATCTCTCTGCGAATCCTACAAAGCAAAGTCATACATAGACTGCAGAGAATGTGCTAGAGACTGCCTTGAGTTTTCAATCTAGCGAGGAGGAGGGAAAGTTGTAGGAGAGAGTAAAATGCAGGAAAGCATCACACACCCACTTAAACATAAATTAATGATCAACTCTGGGCATCATATATCAGATACTGCATGTGACATATATAGACCAAAACTTCTTTTTGATTGAATTCAAGTCTGGCTAAATGTCAGATCCCAGTTAACATTACACAGTTTTATTTTTTATACTATATATGTGTCCAGAGAGTACATGTTACATACTTATCCTAAGGAAATACTGCATGGGCTATATTTATACCAAAACTTTTTTATATCTCAAATTCAAAATAACTGAATGTTAGATTTTAGCTAATATTATGAAGTTGGTCTATTTATTTATTTAAGTATTTCTCAACATTGCATGGAAAATACTTATCCTGATGCCACGTGTCATACTTCATAGGACATCTTTATTTTGAAAAGAATATTTCCATGTTGATCTGAAAGTCAGATTTCACTGGGTGTCTGGAATATTTGTTTGCCAAACCTGGCGACTTCTCAATGGCAGCCCTTTTGGAAGACACTGAAAATCATATGTGAGGCACGCTCTCCCCTTTTCTCAGCCACAGTGGTTTCTCTCCAGACATTCCCTATCCTACCTTCATTTCTATTGCTGGAGGAAAGCAGCTTGGCCAAAAGAGACAGAGAGGGAGGAAAGGGCTTATTTTAACTTACAATTCTAAGTTACTGCCCATTATTTTGGGGGAAGTTAAAGGCAGGAAATTAGGCAGTCACTTAACATCCTCAGTCTAGCATCGAGGAGAATAAACACACGGGCCCTTGATTACTTGCCACATGTCTTTACTCTCACACAGCTCAGGACCAAGCCTAGGGTGTGGTGCTACCCAAAGTGGGCTGAATCATTTAACACTCAAGATAACCCCCTCCACCCCGACTGATTTGCCACTAGGCCAACCTGATCTACATAATTCCTTAATTGAGACTCATTTTCTGGGTGATTATAGGTTGCGGAAAGTTGACTGACCTTTAAAACTAACCATCACAACCCCTTATCCTTCTCTCTCTTTGCTGTGTTCATTCCATCTAGAAGACATAGCCTATGGCAGAAACAGCATCTTCTAGAGTTGCACAGGCTGCTCAGGCAAGGAGATGTTTTCCTTCTCTGTCCTGGGACACACCCTGTGACTTCCAGGCTTTCTCTCTACTCCAAGAACACCTTCCTCATAGCTCTCTGCATTAGCTGTGCCACCCAGTCCTCTACCCCGCCCCAGACGTATACTTTGCCAATGTCACCACCCTGCCCGGTGGCTCATACTGGTCTGAATCTGGCTACTTGATGTTCATTAATATTCACCTAAATCCCAGGAGTCCCCCTGGAATGAGGCAGCAGAAAGTCTGGCTTCCTTGCTGTCACTCTAAGGTAGGGTTTCAGGGGATGGGGTGAGCCCTTGGGGTAGGCTGGGTGGTGCCCTGAGCACACTAGCCACAGTTAGAGCTTCTGTACTCTCTGGGCTGGGGGCGTTCCGTCAGCTATTTTAAGGCCAGACTGGTGAATGCTGGGTTCCCTTCGTTTACCTAGGCGTTCGATATTTTCCATGGCAGACACCAAGGTGGTCACAGAATGTGGGAAACCAGGCAAGGGAAAAAATGAACGCTCTGTGATGACGCCCCTGGTAGCTGCTGCTAAATTCCATGGAAAAGCTGGGGGCTTGCTATCTTGGCCTGTGGGTGTCTCCTAAAGTTGGTAGCTGCCTTGGCACCTGCTCAAGGCGAGAGACATGGAAAAAAGCAATCCGTCTGCAAAGTTGGTGCGCAGCCTGCCTGGTAGCCCAGCTCCACCCCTTCCCATGGAATGCCTTTGCCCACCGTGAATGCCCCTTTATGGTCAGTGAACGATACTGGCTTTTCAAAAATACTATGGAGGCCTTGTATCCCAGATGCCTGCTGCATGAAGGACCTGTTTCCCTTGCAAAGGTGCTGGCTGAAAAACTCACCTAGAAATCCGGAGAAAATATCTTTACTGGACAGCTGGGGAGGCCGACGCTAACTGCCTTCTCTTTCTTAGTCCACTGGTCACAAGTGACCAAATGGATAGTTCTTGTAGGAGAACCAGGTGACTTCAATATTGAAAGGAATCTATTCAGATTCTCATGAAGATAAAGTTGTCACTTTCCACGAGGAGCTTTGCAAGAAGGTGTCCTGCTGACTTGATGCAGGATTGGCCCTCTTGGTTAACCCTTCCTCATTAGGGCTTCAGTGGAAAGTTAACCTTTGTATACTTAGTTAAATACCAGCTGTTTGCTCACCATGGACCACACATTGGCTATACATGTGTACCAATCTGTGCATATGCAATGTCCTTCAGCCTAGACAACAGCACTGTGTAGTAGGGAGGGGCCATTGCATTTGCCTTATAGAGCCGGAGGAGGTAGTTTGACAATTTCTTCTTCCTTTACACTAGTTCTCTTGAGCTCATCTGTCTGTAACTTCATCCTTTTGGGAAAAAGTAGTCATATGCAGACTCGATGACTTTGCATTCATTAGCCTACACACTCATAATGGTTCCTATTCCTATCCAAGGAGTAAATATCATAACTCTAGTAACATTCAGTTATAAATGCCTCACCCCTAAGCAGTTCTCTTGCCTCTGTCTCTCTCCCTCTGTGTGTGTGTGTATATGTGTGTGTGTGTGTGTGTGTGTGTGTGTGTGTGTGTGTGTGTGTGTAGATTTTAGAAGTTAATCTCCATCAGCCTGGCTGGCCAGCAAGCTGCAGGGATCCATCTGTCTGCACCTCACAAACATTGGGATTACAGCTTATATCAGTGCACACATCTTCTTACATGGGTTCTGGGTATTGAACTCAGGTACTTGTGTTTGCTAGGCAAACACTTTGCCTACTGAGTTAACTTCCCAGCCATATAGTAGTTGTCTTTCTATGGTGTGATTCTGTTGGCTGAGAACCAATTTCATATCAAGCAATCAAAAGGCAGAGACATATAGTCTACAGGTGACTTACTGTGGGCATCACAGTCAAACTACTGGGGGCCATCCCTGTGAACTTTTGTTCCTGCGATTATGATGCTCAGTATTTGAGCAGTAAGTGTGGTCAGCTCCACAGTTGGGAGTTGAAAATTTGTTCAAAACCCTTGGTTCTATCAGTTAATGTTTGACAACTTGACACAAACTTGGACATACCTTGGAAGGGGGGGTCTCAATTGAGGCATTGCCTCTATCATATTGGCCTGATGCTAATTGATTGCTTTTTTTTTTTGGTTTTACGAGACAGGGTTTCTCTGTATTGCTTCGGAGGCTATTGGTCCAGCCCGGCCTCGAACTCACAGAGATCCGCCTGTCTCTGCCTCCCGAGTGCTGGGATTAAAGGTGTGCGCCACCACCGCCCGGCTGCTAATTGCTTGCTAATTGATGTAGGAGGGCTGAGTCCACTGTGAGCAGTGCCATCCCTAGGCAGGTGGGCCTGGGCTGTATCAGAAGACCAAGCCACATGGAACAAGCCAGTAAACAGCGTTTCTCCATGGTCTCTGCTTCACATTCCTGCCTTGAGTTCTAGCCCTGGTTTTCCTCCATAATGGACTGTGACCTATAAGCCGAAAGAAACACTTCCCAGATTGCTTTGGGTCATAGTGTTTATCACAGGAAGAAAACTGCTATTTTTTTGGCTAAATCTAGACACAGTGACAGTTTTTATCAACTTACTATCCCCTATGGTGATTCTAGTGACCCAACCATCTCCCCCTGCTCTCCATTCTCCATAGGAGTCATCCTTTGTAATTGTAGTGATTGCTATTATTCTGAATGTCCCCCAAACCATCTATACATGAGCAAAAGGGGAAAAAGTATCAAATCAGCAACTACAAAAAATACCCCAAACAAACAAAAAATGATTCCCTGTGCCATGCCCACATTCATTACTAATACAAAGGATGTTTTCTCAGTTAAGGCCATGCTTGGATCTCTTGATTAAAATGGTTTCATTAGTGGAGAATGCACCCTCAAGTGGGTTGGAATTTCTTTCTGTGTTTGTTTCCTTTCTTAGTGCTGCTGATTGAACTGTGGGGCTTTTCACATGCTGGGCAAGTACTTTCCCACTGAGTCACATCCCAGGCACACACTTAAAGTCCGTTCTTGATAGCCCAGAAGGCCTTGTTGAGTTGGCAGACTTTACCATTGCCCTAGAGATTTAAGTTCACAAAACACAACAGAATGTACCCTTTCTTGTTCTTTGACATGAGACCAGCACCTTGCAAAGGAAGGGGGTGTGGCTTCACCTTCAGACCTCTATTGATCTTCATCAGGCATTGCTCCCTCACTCTGTGAGTGCTGAGTTTAACCCAGGTGTATTTGGGGGTTGCTTAGCTTTAATTTAGGTTATTGATTGTCTTTCATCATTCTGGGCTCTTTATATCGAATAGCAAAGGGCATAGCTTCCTGATTTTCCCAAAGCACCTACTATGAGCAAATCCAGAGCTCAGTGCTCTGAAGGACATAACTGAGACCAAGCATACTGAGGGGACTCCATGACTATGCCTAGAATGAGCAGATTAAAAAACAAAGCAAAACTACAATAGTGGCAGGTGACAAGGTGTTGAAAGTGACAATCTCCTAAGCCTTGTGCACTTCTCTGCTAATAGTCAGCTACATTAAAGCTCTGGGAAGTGAATGTGGAGAGTGCATTCACCGGCTCATTCTGATGGACACATTTAGAAATTACTTTCTGAAGTTTTTTTCTATTCCATTGTTTACAAACTTGTTTATATTAATTTTTTTTGGCATTCCAGTTCCACTTCCCTTCTTTCCTCCAACACTCCCCTCTTCCTCTACCCCCATGCACCTCCCATCAGCTCCTCAGAGAGGATAAGTCCTCCCCTAGGAAGTCTTCTAAGTCTGTCCCATCATCTCGTTGAGGCAGAAACAAGGCACCTCTCCACCCCCACGCCCCTGTGTGTAGGCCGAGCAAGGTATCTCTCCATATAGAATGGACTCCACTAAGTCAGTTTGTGCATCAGAGTTAGATCTTGGACCCACTGCCAGTGGCCTCATATATTGTCCCAGCCCCACCATTGTCACCTATATTAAGGGAGTCTAGTTAGGCCTTATTCAAGTTCCAAAGTCCTACAGAAAGCACCAAGTGGGAAGCCGAGCAGACTTAGGCAGGATTCACCAGAGAACTTAGAAGTGGGTTTTGCTTGTATTTCATTACAGGTCATAAACAGGGAGCTTGTTGTATACTATGGGATTTATCATTTTTGGAATGCAAATTTCACTGGCCAGATGCAAGCAGATTACTCTGTCATGGATTGAATTCTTTAATTTGGCTACAATACTTCCAGTTGATTTGACAGCTGAAGTACCCTTACACACACACACACTTTACTAAACTTTTAGGTACTTCTCTTTGCTTGTGTGTATATTTATGTGTTCATGCATGTATCCATGTATGCGTGTGCATATGGAGGGTAGAGGTTGATGTGGCGTCTGCCTTGATTACTCTTCACCTTTTTTTTTTTAAGACAAAGTCCATTCCTGAATCTGGAACTCACTGATTTGTCTAGATGTACTGGCTAGCAAGCCTCAGGGACTCTCTACCCCCCCTCTCTTTCTCTGTCTATCTGTCTGTCTGTCTGTCTGTCTGTCTGTCTCTACCTCTCTCTGTGTCTCTCTCTCCCCAGCAGTGGGATTATAGGATTACAGGGAGACACCACTCCTTGCAGGTCTCCATATGAGGTGCTGGGGATCTGAACTCAGGTGGGCACTCAAGATTAATTATCACAGCCATTGCAAGGTTCCCTGCTGTATATCTGTAACTATGTCTATGCATTTATCCATTGTGTGCCATGCGTGTCGGGAAAGGGAGGCATGAATGCTACAGTGCAAATGCAGACCTCAGAGGGCAACTTTCAGGAGCCAGATTTTTCCTTCCACCGAGTACGTTCTGGAGACTGACCTCCTGCCTTCAGGCTTGGCTGCAAGCATACTTATGAAACTGAGCCATCTTCTTGGCCCTGCTAGTATAGTCAATAACAAACGCTTCAAAGTAGAATCCCGTGGGTCTAGGAGGGTCCAGTATTCTGATAGATTCAGATGCTGATACCAGATTTGCCACACTCAATGCATTGTAGATCTCGCACCTTCTTGTCTTCCTTCCAGATGTCCGGGGATATCTTTTGGGCTTTGGAAGCAGTAGAAACATATGGCTGGATTCAAGATTCTCCCCAACTCTTCTGGTCATAGGAAATGCCTAGGGGCTTGTTAAAAGTGTTAAGTACTATCTACTCACAGTAACTAAATCAGATCCTTCAACAAAGGCATGGGAAGCTTTGGACACAGCCAGACAGAAAATTCTGGCATGGAAAGGCAACATTCCAGATTTTGATGTGGGACCCAGGGTTGGTGTAATTCAGAGTCATGGGAAAGTGACAGACAACCCTTGTGGGGGAGATATCTGAAAGGGATACTGAGTTTTGCTGACCTTTTCCTTGCACAATTTTCACAGGATCCTAGATGCTGCTTTTTCAGGGATACATTAGACACGCTGTACAGGAACAGGGAACCTGGAAGGGAAGTTGATAGGGACCAAGAACTTAAAACAGATAAGCATACTGCTGTGTTATTTCTCATTCATGAAATATGCAGTTATGTAACTGTTATGGCAAAAGTGCCCCCCATCCCCAGAAAATGATCATGTCACCTACTGGTTGTGTAGCATAGCCTATGTGCTTGTCACTCTGATATTTCATATATGGTCTTTATGTCTCATGGTGGTGACCTAGAGTAGGTAATTTTTGAGGCTCCTCAGGATAAAGCAGTTTGTTGAAGTCCATGCATTCTATCAGGGGGAAAGCCAGAACTGGAATTTGGTTCTCTGGGGTTCTAAGATCCACAAGACCCTGAATTTGCAAATGCACTGGATATATAGTATTCAGAGGGGCATAGAAAAAGCCACAGGATGAGTACGGTTCACTGTGACAAGTTGGTTTACACATTTTTACCTCCAGACAAATCGCATACTATTTTAGGGGAGATAGATTTGTCAGTAAAGTGCTTGCTGTACAAACATGATGACCAGAGTCCCATCCCCAGCACATTTGCTCAAATACTTCCAGTGCTTAGGAGGTAGAGACAAGAGGATCCTTGGGGCCTCCTGGCCAGCTAGCTTGGCCAAATCTGTGCATCCAAGTCTCAAAATACAAGTGACAAGAGATTGAGGAAGACCCCGATAGTGATCTTTGGCCTTCAATTGCAGACATAAACATGCATACGCTGATACTCCAACACTCCACACACATAGAAAAGGCCACAGTATAAATACACAGAAAGTTACATTTGACATTTTTTTTTTACTTTAGCGCAGAGGAAACGTTGCTCTAATGTTAAAGCTTAAAATAGGGTCTCTAAAGCACTGTCTGTTGTCAGAGGGCTAATCCCGAGCCCCAGAAATCTCACTTCCTTTCTGCTTTGCCTTCGCTGACTTGAAAACTTTGAGGAATGCCGTGTTCTTTTCAGTCACCAACATTCACCTCTCAGCTTGTACACTTAACGAGACATGCCATGAAAAACATTCGGGGCTTGAAAACAGCATGGTATCAAAACACCTAAAGCAAACATCCTTTGAATATGCAAGGGCAATTTAGGGGAAAAGAAAACACACTTGTAAACCCAAATGAGCACAAAACCACAAAAAGAGCCAGGGAGCAGACTTCTGTTGCAAATGGCTCCTTCATGAATGTCTCTTTCCTTCCTTCCTCAGGTAAGTGTGGTAGGGCCCTTGGACTTGCAAGGGGCCCATGTAGACAGCGGTCCTCGAGCTGAAGCATTTGTGCCGAGCAAGAAATCTGTAGTGTTCCACACCCTGCGGCCGAGTATGTAGAGCTGAGCAACATGATGCCCCTTTGTCATTCCATGAAAGGAGACTCCATGGAAGATGATGGTAGGTTTCTCCTGGATTGCTAGCACCTCATGACCTGCTTCCTTTGCCCTTTTTTTTTTTTTTTTTTTTTTTTTTTGAGACTGGGTTTCTCTGTGTAGTCTTGGCTGTCCTGGAATGCTCTCTGTAGATCAGGCTGGCCTTGAACTCACAGAGGTCCTCCTGCCTCTGACTCCCCAGTACTGAGATTAAAGGTGTGCACCAACACTGCCTGGCTTGCCCTTAATACTCTTTTAAAAGGATGTAGAAGTATGGGCAACACATTCAAGGACTTAACAGAACAGAGGATCTGTCACCACCATGGTAGGTGGATAGTAGTGACAGGAGTGATGGTGACAAAGATAGCATCTAACATGCACAGAGCAGTTACTATCTGCTGGACACTAAAATGGTAGTTTGTTGCCAGAGGTGACTTTAGTTTTAGCCTCTGGGACACATATGGAAATGTCTGATGACGACGTGTGTGTGTGTGTGTGTGTGTGTGTGTGTGTGTGTGTGTGTGTGTGTGTGTAATAATGGGCAAGATAGTGGTTTTATTGATACCACCTAGTGGATATAAGCCAGGGATGCTGGGGCTGGGGAGACAGTTCAGTGGTTAAATGCACTGGCTGCTCTTCCAGAGAATGAAGGTTTAATTCTTAGCATAAAGGTGGGGGGTAAATGAGTCCACCGGACCCAAGATAAATGATAAATAATAAATGATAAATAGGTATTTGTTAGGGAAACACACAGATAAGAGTAAATAACCACCTCGGTCTTCCTGCCCCAGAAGATGCAGTCTCTGTCCTTCCTATGCTCTCCGGAACCCAAGAGAGCACCCAAGAGAGGGAGAGCCCTCCCCTCCTTTCTTTATAATAGGTCACATCCGAACCTGAAACCACACCCCAAAGATGTGGCCCCTGGCAAGGCAAGATGCCACTACACTAGCACTCCTGTGGCAGCTCACAACCATCCCAAACTCCAGTGCCAGGCCATCCAGTGCCTTCTTGTGACCTCTGAAGGTACTGTATTCAAGTGATGCTCCACCATGACCCAATCCCCTTCCCATAAAATAAAATCAGTGTTTTTAAAAATGAAAGAAAAAAAGTCAAAGCCAGGAATGCTGGTGGTGACCCTGGAGACTGGGGCTGCAGCTGAGTTGCTACAGTGTTTGTCTAGCGCAGAGTTCTGGGCTCAGTCCCTAGTACTGAATGAACTAGGCATGGTGGCACATGCCTGTAACCCTGCTCTTGGGAGGCAGAGGCAGAATGATAGGCCTGGGCTACTTAAGTCTCTGTTTCCAAAACCAAACCAAACAGAAAAACAACCTTTAATGCACAGGCCAGAGCCACTCACAAATATCCAATGAAGAATTATCCTACCCAAAATATCGATGGTGTCAAAGTCTGGGTAAACTTATAGCCAGGCAGATGTTTACATATATTTAACCATCAAAAGAACTGTCAGGTCATATTACTGTCCTTCCCATTTTATAGAAAATATTTAAGTCTAAGGAAATTAGCTATAATTGTTTCGGCTTTGAGCCCACTCACATTTCTTACATAAGATGCTTTTGGTCCTGTGGTCATTGCAAGCATTGGAGATTCGTTCAGTGCCTGGGAAATGGTTCCCTTAAATGTCAGCATAAAAGTTATTCAGCTCAAGCGGACCCGCTCAACCCCCATTCTCTTGTGGAATCAGGCTGGCTAGCAGCTGGTGCCTGGAGCATGGGCCACAGATATATACTGTCTACAAAGGCAATGACAAGTTGACTTAACCACGAGATAAGGAAATAGTGAGACAGAGTGGGACTCTGAACTGATTGAACAATATTTTTTCCATGCGTGGTCGCTAGGCTGTTTTCCCACATCCTGTGTTCTTCCTGGTGTCTGATAGTGGTATGGCATACAATTATTGAGTAAACAGGGTCTAGGATGCTATGAGAATCAGACAGTCCCCTACAACAGCATTAGACAGAATTAGGTCATAGAATTCCAAGAGTATTGGGTCCTTTGGAAGACGGTTTCTGTTTTTCTTTCTTCTGTTCTGATAAACGCTAAACTCCTTGTCAAAATGCTAATGACTAGATAGCAAAAGCAGACTATGTCTTCTGAGTCATTTCTTTGCTTCTGGTCTAGATATTTGATTTTAATTTTGGAAAGTTATTGTGTGTGTGTGTGTGTGTGTGTGTGTGTGTGTGGCAAAGACCAATTTTTGGGAGTTGGTTCTTTCCTTCTACTGTGGAGGATCTGGGAACTGGGACTTGAACTCACGTCATCAACCTTGTATGGCAAGCACTCTTACCCACTGAGACATGCTGTTGACCCAGAGTTGGAGGTTTGACTATGTCTTTTTCTCCTGCTCTATCAGTTTCTATCTAGATAGTCTCTATTAGTTCTAATTTTTGCACAGTCATTTCTGTTCACATTCCTCCTTCTCTTATACTGCCCTCTGTCCATGTACAATTGTGGAAGGAGAAACATTCACAAGAATGGTCTAAATGATTAGACCCCTCACTAGGCAAATCTATGTATTTGTTCCAAAAGGGACAGGGCAAAGATGTCTTCAGTACAATGAAGAGAGATGGACTTTGAAGTCTTTTGTGAATGCGAGTTTCCTAGAAGTTCTTGAAACTTAAAGAGAGCACAACCAAGGTCAAATCCAAAGGTTATTTTTCCTTCCTTACAATAAAAACACCCTTCCTGTCTTCAATAGCTACTGTGAACGAATCTTTTCAAAAGGTACTATTATTTAAAATAATTGTATCAGTGAATCTCACAGACGTTAGTTATCCTGGATATGGGGCCAATTCGTTCGTTACTGTGAGAGATACCAAAGGGTTGCCTCTGCCCAAGTTGAACTTGACATTTTGTTGGAGAGTGAGTGACTAGATGTCTGATTATCCTTACAAGTAGTTGTATCAGTTATCTGCTACCTGTTGCAAATTACCCTGAAGTTTAGAGGCTTTACGTAAGCTCATGCTGGTTAATCATTTTATGGCTTCTGTATACAAGGAGTCCGACCTTGGCTCCCCTACTCCTGTGTGACAAGATTAATTACAAGACTGAAGTCAGGGTCTAGGGTCTCTAGTCCCATCACTTCTGGGCTCATCCACGTGGCTGTTGGCAGAGCGCAGGTCTGTGACTGTTTTGGTCAGTGGGTCTTGCTGTCTCACTCCCTTCCTGGTTGGTTGGAGCCACCCTTGGTTCCCGCTGTGTGGGTTTCAGCACTAGATTTTGCTTCCTAGAAAAGGAAGCCTGAGAAGGCAGTTGAGAGAACTTGGTAGCAAAATGAAAGGTATGGCAAACCGAGTCAGGAGGTAAAAGTGCTTGCTGCCATGCCGGAGGATCTGAGTTTGATTTCTGGGATCCACATGATGAAAAGAAAGAGAGAGCTAACTCTCACAAGTTTCCCTCTGATCTTCACATATACATTGTAGTGCAATCATGTGGTGTATGCACTCGCACACACAGACACACACACACACACAGACAGACACACACTCACATACACACAGAGCAATAACTATACAAATACATGTCAAAAGTTACATTATGTAAACTTATTTTGAAAGTAGCAGCTTGTGCATTGCTTTCTATAGGAGAGATCCATTCTATCCAGCTCACTCTCCAACTTCAAATGCTTGGATACCAGGGCTTGGGTACTAGGAAATCCTGGGAGCTGGATCAGAAGGTGCCTCCTATGTGGGGCTTTAGGGGTTGTCAAAAAGGGGAGAAGAAACTGTGATTCCCTAAGCCCAGGGTATGGTAAAGAAACCTCATTTTTGCTGGTCTGCTGACATAGGCTTGTAATCCCAGCTTCTTATGAGTTGAGGCATAAGGATAACAAGTTCAAGTGTTCAAGACCAGCCTTGTCAGCTTATCAAAACTGTTTCAGAATTCTGAGAAAGCAAAGTAGAGTAGGGAATACAGGGTAAGTATAGAATGCTTGCACAGCATGCACGAGGCCAAGACCCAATCATTAGTACTGAAAAAAAAGAGTGATTAAAAGAATTATTTTCTGAGTATCCTGGGAATGAATTGTTCTAGAAGGGTTTGAAACTTACTTTGAGATTTGCAGAAAGTCCAGACTTGATTTGGAGTCTTGGAAAACTACCACATTGGGTATAATGCCCCTAATTGTGATGACAGATGGAGGCCTCCTTAATATCCCCAACATCATGTTAATAGTCTTGGTCTTAGAACGTATTTGGGGGTCTAAAAGTCAGTTAATTATTTACGTACTCATTCACTTTATGTAACTGTCAATGGTAAATAGTGAATCTCAGATGCAATTTGTCTTTGAAGGGGCTGGATAATAAAACCACATCAGAAGTAAGTGATGCCTTTGTAACTCTGCTCTCAGTGAAGACCAGGAGAGGGTACCACAATGTGCAGAGTTAGGCAGGGTGTTTAAATCCCCCTCCACCCATCTCTTTTTGTGTAACCCAAGGAATGAAGAGCTTGGTTTTGCATTTTATTAATGCTTGGACAAAGGGCAAGGGAAGAGTAATATTTTGTGATGCACAAAATAAGAGGAAACTTAATGTTCAGTTCCTATCAAGTGGCAGCCACAGCTATCTACTTCCATGCTGTTCACTACTGTATGAATTCGTATTATGGGATACCTAATCCCCAGTGTGCTGCTATCCGGGGGGAGAGCTTTCAGAGATTATTAGTTGATGAGGATGGGACCCTCATAAGTGGTGTTAGTGTACTTATAAGAAACCCTCAGAAGCTGACTCTTCCCTTCTGCAATGTGAGGATGTAGAGAGAAGCTAACACTAGGGAGAAAGCAGGTCATTATTAGAAATAGTATCTGCTGACTCCTTGTTCTTGAACCACTCGGCCACCAGAGCTGTGAGAAAGTTGTTTGTGATGTTTATATACCATCCAGTCTCTGGTGTTCTTTCTGGGCAGCTCAAATAGATCAAGACGTTGGTTGTGCTGCTTCAGCCAACATGGCTACATGGAACAGTTGTCATGGAGCTTGTAGAAGGTCTTTCAAAGCAGGAGGAGGAAAGAAGGAATGTATATTTCAAAGGTCAGGAGCTGCTCATCTTTTCTCTTGAGACAGGGTCTCTCATGGGCTTGGAACTCACCAAGTAGGCAAGGCTTGCTGGCTAGTTGGATCTACCCATCCCCACATTCCCAGAACTGGGATTGCAAGCAGGCACCACCATACCTGCCTTTTGGGATCCTGGTCAGGTCTTTGTGCTTGTATAGCAAGCACTCTACCAACTGAGTCTTCTCTACAGCAACTCTCCTCAACAGGTTTCAGTAGGTTGGGGGGGGTCATCACAGTGGGCAGTCATGTGATCCACAGGGAGTCAGAAAAGTATTATAGAGAATACGACACTTGTGGTGTCAATGGTGGTAACAGTGCTGTGAGAACAGGAGATATGTTTCTTTGGCTAATTGGTGAAAACTTAGTTACAACAAAATGTTCTAGACCCAGTGGTTCTCAACCTTCCTAATGCTGTTCAACCCTTTAATACAGTTTCTCATATCATGGTGACCCACAACCATAAAATTATTTTTTGTTGCTGCTTCAAAACTGTAGCTTTGCTGCTGATATGAATCATAATATAAATACCTGTGTTTTCCAATGGTCTCAGGCGACTCTGATAAAATGGTCATTCAATCATTCTTTCAATACACGGGTTGAGAACTGCTGTTTAAGATTGTCAGAGAGATGATTCGAAGCTGAAATGGGTCTGAGACCTGGGGGTGACTCAATATGGGGTACAGCATAAATGAGTCCAAGGATGCTGACCTGAGCCAAATACAACAGGTTGAATCTTTGCTTTCAAGTGACTGCTCCATCAAAATAGCGGCCAATGCAGAGAGAAGTTTCTTTGACGATGAGCGAGACCATTGTATGTATGTACATATATAAGTACGTGTATATGTATGTATAGTTAAGAATAAAAGCAGCTGATAGGGAGGCATGCCCACTGAGAGCTGATAGCCTGGCACTTTACTATGTTAAAATGAGAAGGTCTGGTCAGACTATGAATCAATCTTTGATCAAAATCACATCCCATACCCCAATTCAAACTCAAACAGCATGGACTCACTCCGCCTCTGGCTCTAGGAACATCTGGCCAAGCAACCAACATCCATCTGAAGACGCAGCTCCTTCCTGGGGAACTGAGCCGCGTGCTGCATTATGCAGAGGGCACAGAGCTGCCTCATGGTAGCCTCCGGAACTCGCTAGCAAAGGGCTCTCGGGCCATGAAGCATATGGAGAGGTGGGGCAGAGAGGTAATGGTTTTCACCGGATTCCTTTTTATATTTTATTTAGATTAAGTTCTTCTCAGCAGGGTGATTTCTTAATTAGAGCCGCCCAGCCAGGCAGCCCTCTAGCTCAGACCCCTCGGCTGCCTTCTAAGGTTTCATGAGGGACCTTGTCCAGCCTTATTTCCTGAGTTCTAATATTTGAATAGTATGCAGTGGATTTCAATGGGAGGAAAAGACATGTAATTTAATCATCTTTATTAGATTTTGCCTGTGGATGGGGAGAGGAGGAGGAAGGAGAAAGGGACATGGGTCCTCTCTGAATTTTCTTCTTCTGCGCCTTTCTTCCAGTAGTCAAGGAGGAAGAAAAGCCGTGTCTCCCCCAACCTCCTCTTTAAAAATAAAGATGATAAGTGGAAACATTAAGCCAGAAAAAGAAGTCCATAGGAGGCGGGGTGTTTCAAGGTCTGATGGAGCTGTTCATATAAAGCGATTACGCAGCCCCTTTGTTGGTGACCTGGACACTAAGTGTGTGGTTCTGAAGTCCCTTGTCCTCTTCACTACAACAGAAGCTGCATGTAGACCGAACTCAGTAAGCCTAGTGACCCAGTATGCATAACCTGTGGCCAATGCAGCCCAACACAAAATCATAGACTTACTTAAGACATGAAAAATATTCTCCTTCCTTAGTTCCTTCATTTCTCCCTCCCTCCCTCTCCCTCCCTCCCTTTCTCCTCCTCACTCTCTCTCTGTGTCTCTCTGTGTGTCTCTGTCTCTCTCTCTGTCTCTCTGTCTCTCTGTCTCTCTGTCTCTCTGTCTCTCTGTCTCTGTCTCTGTCTCTCTCTCTTTCTCTGTCTGTCTGTCTGTCTGTCTGTCTGTCTGTCTGTCTGTCTGTCTCTCTCTCTCTCTCTCTCTCTCTCTCTCTCTCTCCCCGGCTGATTGCATGGCATGCCTGAGCTTTATAGAGACAGTGTCCAAAGGTGGGACTCTGTAAGGCATTGTTTTGTCTGATCATAACTGACACATATCCAGCCACTCTCAAAGGAAGAAAATCAGCTGATAGTAATAGAGAAAGACATAATGGGAAGTTAGCTTGCTCTCCCAGAGCATCAGAAAGAGAGGTGGGCCACCTTGCCACCTGGGGAAGAGGGAAATAGAACTGTGATAGGTCAAGTCAAAAGGACATTGTGGAGGAAACAGTTCTACTGGAGATACTTCTGTGGCTCATCCCATACAAAAAGAATTGCGTTGCTACAGTTGGCAAAATTGCTCAGTGGGTCACCAAGCCTGATGACCTCAGTTTGATTCCTGGGGACCCCCATAATGGAAGGGGAGAACCAACTCCTGCAAGCTGTTCTCTGATTTCCTCCACACAGACAAAGATAAGTACATAAATCAGGTCTTTAAAGAACCACATTGCTAATTCTCCCAGTTGGCATTCAAAACGACCCCCTCCAGCCTATAATCCCCATCTTTCCTCCGTTGAAAATGGTCAGAAAAGAAGTTATTCATTGACAAGTTTTCAAGATGCACAATTCTACTGTTCCATTCAAATGAAGCATGACCTGGAATTTTCAAACCATTTATATCACAGAGAAAACATTTTTTTATCTAGATACCCAGAGCTCCATTATCTATTTTCTTCCTGTCTGTGTCCAAGAAATTGTCAGCCTGTTTAGATTGCCTTACAACAAGGACAGAACATTGTTTACTGCGTCAATTTTGGGGCGGCGTCAGGGGTATTGAAGAGAAACCTTCTCTTAAAGTTAGGAAGGACTCTTGTTTGCACACTTCATGTATAGGCTGATTTTGATCCTCATAGTTGTTTTGTTTTTTTGTTTTTCAAGACAGGGTTTCTCTGTGGCTGGTCTCAAAATCACAGAGATCTGCTTACCTCCACCACCCAAGTTCTGGGATTAGAGGCATGTGCCACCACCGCCGCCTGGCTGGTCCTCCAATTGTTAAAGATGCTTGAATGAGAGTCTTATTTACATATCATATATCTTAATTAACTAATTATATGAGCAGAAAAAGTATTTTCGTAGCAATTGCAATATAGTTGATGAAAAGTTGTCCTTGGTCCTAGAGATAGCCTACTTACTTGAAATTTATGACGATGGGTTTCAAGAAAGCCCAACCTACAGCCCTAATTTTGACAATTCCTTCCACTATAGCTACAGAGAGTTGTGATGTCACAGCCAGCAGTATCAGGACCGTTGTCTCCAGATCCAAAAGAAACTGAAAAATAATAGCCTCCTGCCCACCCATAGACATCACCCTTGGCAGTGCTACAGCACAGTTTACTTACAGAGCCCAGTGCGTCTGTGTCCTAGTTTCCAGTCCAGTAGCTGTGATAAAATACCCCAACAATAACAAAAATAAAGGGGGACAAGCGATTTATTTAGTTCGTTACTGTGCATCCTTGTGGAGAAGTCAGAGCAGAAACTTGAGGCAGAGAGAATGAATGTGTGCTTCCCTGAACCCAGCTAGGTTTCTCTACTCTTAAACAGTCCAGAGCCTCACACAGGTGTGGGGGAACCCACTATGGGCTGACTCCTCCCACATCAGTGAAGATATGACAGTTCCTCACAGACATGCCCACAGGGCAGCCTGATCTGTACAGTCCCTTGCTGAGACTCTCAGTGACTGGTGATGGTTAATCTGATAACTCAAAGTAACCATAACAGTCTGGCATGTGGTCTTTGATTTAAAAAACTCAAATGGCAAACTCAAAGACAAATTGCTCTGTAAATCCCAGGAGAGTGTTTTCTGTTGTTTCCAGAACATTCTGTCTTGCTTGCCAGGCTGTCCCATTAAAGATACCATTGGCAAAGTGGTATCTGGGTCTTGTCCTGGACTCCATCTGCTTTCCTGATTTTCCTAGGGTCTGAGGCAGATTGGGTTAATGTTATTTTAGTTAGGAGTGTGAAGGGAATGGGATATTGATCAAAGATTGTTTTAATAGGTCAATGAATCAATCTTGGTATGCTCGGATATTGATTTACTGACCTAAACATATACATAGTATCTTAATGCAAAGTTAACTCGTCTTTTCTGTACTTACAGAAGAATCCTATTCGAAACCTCCTGCCAAGGAGAAAGTGCCTTATTTATTTATTGACCTCTTGTATTTGATTCACACCTTATTGAAAAAGGCCAGGAATGATAGTACAAACTTGTAACCCCAGAACCGGTTAGTGAAGAGAGGCTGACCCCCCAGATTTGCTGGCTTGCTCATCTAGCCTACCTGGTAAGCGCCAAGGCAGTGAGGGACACTGTTTCAAAAGCAGTGGACGGTGCCTGAAGGACAACACCCAAGGTTGTCCCCTAGACTTCACATACATATGTGCACACAAACCACACACAAGTGCACGTAAAAACATACATAGACAACCACGATTGCAAAAGAGTTTTAATGGGAAATAAGACACAGTGGCTTTGCCTGAATGAAACCTCAGGTGTCACCAACATGTTCCAGCAGAGATGACATGGCTGTGGTTGATACCAAGGGAAATGGAGTGCATCCCAGGCTTAGCCCTATGGATGTACTGAAAAACCCTGTTAGCCTTTCAAAGGCAATTAAGCCAAAATGTCTTTATGTGCTCATTCTGTGTGCCTGTGTCTTACAACCTGATATAATCGTTAAGGACTCACAATGTTAAAAAAAAAGCTCTGGGAATCCGGATGAATTTTCTCTGTTCATTTTAATTGTAGCTAGGATGCACCCATGGCCAGGCATTATGCAGGGTCTGGCTTAGATTAGTCCCTGGCTGAGAGGCTGAGCTAATTTAGTGCCTGCAATTATGTCTGCCCCTGATGGCATTCTGCTTTCTGCAGGACATGCCCTTCTAGTTGTTTTTCTCAGATAGAAGCCATGACTGTGTCGGGCTGTCTATATTTTCCTGCCCGGGGCTTCTTATGACGCAAATGGGTGAGACAACTGGCTGAATTGAGGGGTATGATCTATGACCTTGGAACAACATGAAGTTGATTGACATTGAGGGGGTCCATCCTAGGGAAATCTAAAGTACCAGAAAGCATGACCCCCAGCTGTATCAATGTGGACCCACTACCAAAATCAGAAAGACAAACAAACAAACAAACAAACAAACTTTTTAATAATGCAGTGCTTTTCTTGGGGTGTTGCCCAGACTCGGGGTTCAGAGTAGCAGTGTTCATGCCTTGTGAGAACTGAGGGACCAGCCTGGGCTTTCTTTCTACAGAGGCTGGTCAGCTGCCTGGGAAAACAAGCTGCTGTGTAGTTAGTTATAAGTAAGTCTTGGGACTGGAGAGAGGGCTCAGTCGGTAAAGTGCTCGCTGTGTAGTTAGTTATAAGTAAGAGCTGGGACTGGAGAGAGGGCTCAGTCGGTAAAGTGCTCGCTGTGTAGTTAGTTATAAGTAAGAGCTGGGACTGGAGAGAGGGCTCAGTCGGTAAAGTGCTCACTGTGCAAGCATGCGGACCTGAGTTTGATATCCAGCATCCGTGCTGAAAGGACAGAACAAAACAAAACAAGAGTGCAGCTGTGTAATTCACTGCAATTCAGTGTAAGTCCAGCCCAGTCGAGGTGGAGACCGAGCTGCCCACCCAGGCTAACTGAATCACTGAGCCCCTGCTTCAGTGAGAGACCCTGCCTCATTATGAAGTTGCCAAATTCTTTTGATAATAGAAAACAGTGTATGAGAATTCTTCCTGCTATATTTCTCGGTTTCTGGAAGTCTGAAATTGCATCAAAATAAAATTTTCTCGAAAAGTAAGATTTGCAAGGTGGAGGTAGACATTCATTGTTGACCTCTGGCCTCTGCTTGAAGAAGCATACACACTACTACGCATGTGCACGCTCCCATACATGGGCTCATCCAAATAAAGGTGGGTGGGGGGCAGTGTCACACACTTTTAATCCCAGAATTTGGGAGGCAGAGGCAGGTGGATTACTGTGAGTTCAGGGGCAATCTAGTCTACAAAGTTAGTCCTAGGACAGCCAGGACTGTTACACAGAGAAAACTTGTCTTGACCCCCCCACCCCCACAAAGAGTGGGTGGCTATATCAGTAGATTGGTGAGGGATTTCTTTCTTTGTTGTAAAGACAGTCAAAGTCCCCTGTTTGGGTTTATGTTACTGTTTGATGCCCAGAGAACCACAGAAGACACAGCACATTGAAAATAAATCAATCCCAAACAATTTCGAGATGCATGTTAGGAAATCCTTTCTGCTACTGTGTCTGGATGTTTTCTTCAGCTGAGAGAGTGGGGGATGCCATGACTGCTTTGAAACCAGTCTGTGCTTTTAGGTTTAGGAATGATACCTGCTAGGCAGCTGCTGTGATTGTGTATTTGGGGAGTTGGGGATCTACAGAGGGAGGGCAGGCTGCTCATCATTAGTGAGTACCATTTCTCTCTTCCTGAGTCCTGGAGCTTAGCTGGGAAGCCACGGGAGGCTGGGGATGCAGAGGGTGAAATAGGAAGAGGAGAAGTGAATGGTAGGCTGGTGCCCAGGAGGGCTGCTGGAGATTAACTAATCCCATCAGAGGGGGCAGGTGGAAGTCTCTCCTGTGACTGGGTGCCTTTGGGACAGCCTTACAAAGGGAAGGGAGGAAAGGTGATTTCCGAAAGTCTCCAGCATTCCCTCCTGCCTGCTTCCCTCCTTCCCCTGGCTGCTCTTTGCAAGAAATAATTGAAAGAAGGATGTATCAAGCTCCAAGAAGAAAGAACCCCTGCCAGTCTCCCCCAGGACCCTCAACTCCAATTCTGCCTGGGCTGTTTTTCTTTAACATAACTGACTGAGGTGCAGGTCCCATATCAAAGGACAGAGGAATGACACAGGGTCCTGGGCTGGTGGGGGAGGGCTTTAAGTCCCTACAGATGTCAGTCAAACACCAGCTAAGACTCCCTACCTCCTTTGCTTGGCTGTTCTGAGGAAATACAGAATGAATAGCCAGAAACTCCTTGTACTCAGTGGCTGCTGTTCGTTGTGTGATTTATTATAAATATTAACTATATGTATTTGATATAATTATCTCCTGAGCTGTAAAGAATTGCTGCTTGTTACTGTGTTAGAATATATGCTTTTTAGGAGCTGGAGAGATGGCTCAGCAGTTAAGAGCATATTTGTTCTTTTAGAGGATCTGAGTTTGGTTGTCAGCACCCCTGTCTGGCTACACACAACCATTTGTAACTCTAGGGAGTCTGATGCTGTCTTCTGGTCTCCATGGGCACCCACATCGCATGAGACATACACTCACACAGGCACATATACTGATATATATATTAAAAGATAAGCCTCATTATATTTACAGTAAATTATTTCAAGATCCCTAATAAAGTTCATTAAGAATAGGTTCTAAATCCTACAGTTACAGTTAGTACAGAGGAGGGCTAATTTAGCAGGAAGGACCAGCCTTCTCTGTGTGATTGTCTTATGTATCTGAACATGTAATGCTTTTGTTTTGCTTTCCATTTGCTTTCACAGAACATGGATGTGGAGAGCTGGGTCTTTGCTAGCAGTGGGGGTGGAAACAAGCATGGGGAAAGCATCCCAATTTGCTAGGCTGGATTCTATGGAAATCTGAGACCCACCCATTAAGCCTAGCACGCTTTTGTTCTCATTTCTACCTGTTGCAGACTTAGGACAAGTCAAATATCTTTATCCTCTGCTTCCAGGTGCAGGAAGAGAAGCCTGGTGAGGGAAAAAGTGTTCCCTCTTGATTGTTTAAGGAGTAAAGGGAAATCTGCTCGCATCACAAATATGTATCTCTTATTGCAGCGTATATGTGAGTGTGTGTGTGTGTGTAGACACATGGCAAGGTGATGTCTGGAAGGTAGAGGATAAGTTCGTAGAGTCAGTTTTCTCTGTCCATCTTTACATAGATTCTGCAGATCCAGCTCGAGATGCCAGTCTTTTGCAGAAAGCTCCTTTACCCACTGAGCCGTCTTGCCGGCCCCTCTATTTCTTCACGCTCTCGAAGGGCAATATGAAATGTCTGAGAAAACTGTACTGGAGCTGAGCATTTCTGTTGTCTGTCCTGTTTCCTGTCTTGGCTGACAACATGTTCGTTGCTTTTTCAGAGCTCCCTGAGAGGGAGGACCAAAGGTAGCCATCAGACATCTGTGTTTCTGAGTTGTTCTGGTCTAGCAGTTCCCGCTAAGTTAGTCCTCTGAAAATACCCAGGATCTCTGAAGGATGGAGGACCTCCAGAAGGGTTCAGATCCAAAGCCAACTAGAGCAAAGACACCCTTAGTTTGTGTCCCTTGTGGTGTCTCGATGCAGAGTTGCTTTTCTTCTTGTTTACCAAATCCTACTGGTTTTTATGTAGGAGAAGTGGAGTCCGTGGCCAGCAGACTATTGGAGGTGGAGGAAATTTGCAAAATTCCTGCTCAAGTCTTTAATTTTTCATTCATCTTTGCAAAATTTCTGCAAAACACCCCTTAGTATATATTAACTCATTGACTGGCTCATTTAGTCACCCAACCGTGTATCCATGCCATGCTTCAAGTAGAATTAGAGGGAACATTATCCTTTCAGCATACTGCCTTCTCAAGTTTGCCTTCCTCCCCGTCTGTAGGCCCTGTCAGCCTTTTAGAGGGGTGTCTTTGAGAAAGAGTAGGCAAGGCACAATCTCCCTTTCCCAGGGGTTGCCTAAAACCACCAGAAAACAAAGGGATTTACATTACCATTCACAGCAGTAGCAAAATTACCGTTACAAAGTAGCAATGTTTTATGGATGGGGTCACCACAGCATGAGGAACTGTACTAAGCGGTCACAGAAGTAGGAAGGTTGAGAACCCCTGCTCTAAGTGCTTTCTGTCCCAGTATTTCATCACAGCAACAGAAAAGACACTAACATCCCTGGTTATGTGGAGATAGCTCTTGACAGTTCAAAGAGATCTTTCAGGTGGTGTAGCAGAGTGAGAACTGGCTTGACCAGGGGCAGCCATGAGTCCAGTGGTGATTTCTGAGGCCTTGGACACATGGCACATTCACTAGACAGTTAACCATGTTCACAGTCATAAAGGTCGGGGACCCTGTCCCTAGTGACCAGTTGATCTGACAGGATGACTGAGGAAAGCACTGGAATCTTGATCACTTGGCTTAGTTTTTCCTGTTGTGTTGTTGCTGTGGTTTGGAACTTGAATGGCCCCCAAGGCTCCACATGAAAATACTTGGCCAATGGCTCAGAATTATTATCAGCTAGCTCTGATATTTAAATCAACCCATTTCTGTTAATCTAAGTATTGTCATGTGGCTGTGGTGTTACTGGTCTGCTGGCATGTTGTTCCTTGGGCAGCTGGATGGCATCTCTCAGACTCTGCCTTCTTCTTCTATATCTCTGCTTGGATTTCTCTCCTGGCTCTATCCTGTCTGGCCATGGGCCAAAACAGCTTCATTTATCAACCATTGAGTGTAACACACATTCATAGCATACAGAAAGACATCTCACATCAAGGCCAGGCTTGAACTATGTCCCAGAACCACCACCACCACCACCAGCAGCAGCAACAAATGGAGTCAATTGAATATGAACTCAACCCTCTGCAGCTGTAAACCAAACAAACCTTTTCTTTCTCCAATTGATTTTGATAAGGTATTTTGTTACTGAGACAGAAATATGACTGACATTGTTTCTCACCTGTTTCACTCTATGTTCAGAAGAGTGACCCAGACAGTAGCTTAAAGTAGGGAAACCGGTGGTTGGAATGACCAAGCATGCTGTCGGTGTGGGCACTTGTTTTTGTTTCCATGGGTATTTTATTCAGAATTAGCATTCAACATAAAACACATAGTCTCTGGGTCCTTAAGTCTTGACCCATGTGTTATTTATCATCAGATGTCATGGGATTCCTAATTGAACTTATTTTCTGGGGACAAGTTGTGCCTTACTCTGTTTTCAAGGGTCCCCTCAAAGTCAAGTAACTTCATGAAGGATATGTGCTCTTCAGTGGACGTTCAGGACAGTTCCAATGAGTAGGACTTGACACGTCACAGCTTCAGCCTGCTTGAGTGCTGGTGAGACCCAATCATGTGACATCTCCCAGCCAAGTTGGTCACAGGCTGGGAATATTACTCATTCTTTGATATGTGTCCACATGTACCCACTCTGGGTTTGAAAAAAAAAACAACCAGAGCACTTTTTCCATTAATTTTTAAAACCCAGCATTCATGTTAAAGGAAATGTAATACATAGGGTTCTGAATCATTTATAGCTAAATCTTCAAAGTGTGATTCTCTAAGAAGCAACTTGTGTCTAAGGCATCTTAAGACATACACACACATATGTGTGTTTGTGTGTCGTGTGTGTGTGTGCTTGTGAATTCCTTTGAAACACTGTGAAACGGATGTCGTAGTCTCTGCAGTGTAAACAGGAGTGGCCCTTACTCCTTCCTCAGTTGCAGGATGAAGGACATGAAGGTGGAGACGGGCAGATGAAAATTCCAAGAAGCACTAACCTCAGCCTCTACAGACATGAACACAGCCAGTGCTTCCTGGTCTCCACTTGGTTAGCAATGTCTCGCTCACAGCCAGGGGAGCAATGGGTGGCCACGACTTTTCCATTCTGATGGTGTGCTGAGGTTGGCAGAGAAAACTTGCCAGCTTTCTTCAGAGAAGACCCACACGGGCAAGACCACCCCTCCCTTCTCTTCCCCTCCCACCCCCCTTTTTTCCCCTTTAAAGAAAGTGGCCATAATGTGTCCTTTCATTTATAATTTTATGGCAGTCTCAATTGAACATGTAAAGAAAGTGGAAAAATGCTAAGTTGCCATGGACTTCTGGCTTTTTGCCCACTGTACTATAATCTGCTCTCTCCCCCAGAGCAAAATGATTTCAGAGGTTCTGATAGGAAGAATGTAGCACAGAGAGGCCAGCCGTCGAGAGTCGGGGCCTTCAGGAAAAATCTCTTACTTTCAAATATGATCCGCTTAGCTTCTCACATGGCAAAAAGAGAATTCCGCTGCATCCCATCACGCTGGTAACTCCTGTAAGCAAATGCACTCATCTGATGCCTTCTTTCACTAATGTGTCTGCAAAGTGCTCAATATGCGGTCAAGCATCTCTTTGGTGGCTTGTGTGTGTGTGTGTGTGTGGGTGGGTGGGTGTATACGCGTGTCTGTGCACACATGGGCACGTGTGTGTGTGAGGGTGAGTGTGCAGTTGGAGACGGGATCCTTGATAGCTCTGATTCATTGAAGCAAGGTCTGTCAATCCAACTGATAGTGCATCCCCCTGAATGGCTGGCCTTACTGGCCAACTAGCTCTGTGGATCCCATGTCCTCCTTCCAAGGCTGGAATGGCAGATGGCTGACACAATCACCAACATTTATAGGGCCTCGGGAAGCTGGGCCCTGGTCCTCAACTTTTGTGGCAGGCATTTTAACCACGAACCATCTCCCCAGCCCCTACCTTTTGATCTCTAGATCATATTTGATTAGTGTCACAGCATTCTCTAGAGTGCAGGCATAGGGGCTGTGCCTTCCACTCTCAGGAAAGATCTGCCCCCAATCTCCAATGTGGCTTTATGCTTCTTGAAATTACTATTAGAGAACAAGGTTGTGCGTGTTTTAAATTGCTTTCTTTTGAGTCGAAGTCCCTACAAGAAGAAGATAACAGATGCTAATATTCGTTGACACTTTTGAAATAATTACTGCTGCAGTGCCAGGCTACCATGGAACACAGGCCAGACAAATTTCTCGTGCTGACGCTTGAATTGACAATGCAGGATCATGAATGGGCTTTCCAGCTGAGAAGCTGAACTAATTCTAGATCAGGGGCTGTTTTATTTTACTTAATATTTTCATCTATCTTTGAGAATTTCATATAATACATTTTGGTCATATTCTTTCCCCTTTTTCAAGGTCTCCAAGATACTCCCCTCCCCCTCCCCCTCCCCCTTCCCCTGCTTGCATAGACAGCACATTTGCCACTGAGACTGGTTTCAAAAATATATATATATCTTGCTCTACATAGTTATCTTTAAAGTTCACAGAATAATTTGTATATAGTTGGAGGTATATTTTCTCCCCATCAATAACAATATTTCTTGTTATCCTTTGTTCATGATGTGCTTGCTTAATGAATGCTAACCGTGGGCATGATAAGGCTGGACAGAAGGATGTAAGAGATGTTGAACTCCTAGAAACTCCTAGAAACCCACCAGAGTGTGTCTCCCTCATGCTTCTTGAGTAGCATTTAGCTTCACCTCATCACTTCCAGCTTGGACTTGAATGTTCTGGGAGGAATTGTGGGAGGAAGGCTCCCCCACATACTCAGACACCTTTGTTACCCCTATAAACTTGTCTGGTTTTTTGCCACGAAGCATCAGGTTGATTCAATTTGTGCTATAACTTGAAATCCTGCTAACTAGCGTGTAAGTAATGCAAGAACAGCCAGCGACCCAACTCTAGTTTTGGTTGCCTTCTGGCTTTAAGCACTGGAAGAGGGGAGAATCCATCCATAATTTCCCTGTTGAGAGCATTTTAAAAAGTTTTCTCTTTCATTACGCTGAATTACATCGACTTTTTAAAAATAATTTTTTCATATGTTTCCATCATTTTCCCTGTCCCCCAACTTGTTTTTAATAATTCCAGTTATGTGTACAAACATCTGCCCCAGCTTGTGGCAGTTTTGGAAGGTCCACCTTCCCATGCCTCTCCTCTGTGTGGACAGTTAAAAACTAAGGAGAAAACAACTAATTAACTGATCATTAGCAGGAAGGTGAAAGATCATACTTAGATTTACATGTTGCCTTCTTGATCAAAGGGCAGCGTCAGCATCCACTAATTAATCCATTGGCGAAGAATGCTGTCAGCATGGCTCCGTCATTAGCTAATCTCTGGAAGAAGCGAGATGATTGCCCGTGCATCAGATGGCTTCAAATGACTCTATGTAATTCATTTTTCATCCATCAGATAAAGTGGCCGGATCTGAATTCAATTTCCAATCCATTATCTTCATTTACAAATAAATTCTTACTTTATGAAAAAGACCAAAGTTATATAGCAGACTAGGCAATGGACATAAAACAAATTAATAACCAGAAGCACTGCCTTTAACTTAAGCCTTTTGGGTTTCTAAAAAAATGCTCTATTTCCCATAAACTGTGAATTTAGGCATGTTTCCTTTATGATACAAAGTAGAGTGTTCCTTCTTTTTATAACTTTTACCAATGTACTTCTGATTTTACAAGTTGCGTGTGTATATATGTGTGTGTGCCTCTGTGTGTGGGGGGGCAGAGAATTAATTATTCCCTTCAGGCTGTGGCTTTCCATATATCAAAAATATTTCTGTATATCAAATAATTAATTGAGAATCAGAATTTTGCCAAGACTTTAGAGAGGCACACATTTGTATCCCATAAGAGTCATTCATTTATTCATTCATTCATTCATCTGATTTGGGAAATTCCTTTTGTAATGATGGGTATAACGAACAGATATATGTTAAATTTTGTGGGGAAATTCTAAAAACACACAAAAAGGCACTTTAAAACTGAAGGCAATCTGGGGCTGCAGAGAAGACTCAGCAGAGAAGAGCAGGTGCTGTTCTTGGAAGAACTAGAGCTTAGTCCCCAGCACCTACAACAGGGGCCTCACAATTGCCTGGAATTCCAGCTCTAGGCTGTCCAGTACTTCCTGGCATCCTGGTGTACCTGTCCTCATGAGGATCTACCCCCTTCACCCCTCACCATGATTACACACACACACACACACACACACACACACACACACACACGTACACTTACATAGCAAAAAAATGAAAACCAATCTTATGAAAGAAAGAAAGGAAGGAAGGAAGGAGGGAGGGAAGGAAGGAAGAGGAAGGAAGGAAAGGAAGGAAGGAAGGAAGGAGGGAGGGAAGGAAGGAAAGCAAGGAAGGAAGGAAAGAAAGGAAGGAAGGAAGGAGGGAGGGAAGGAAGGAAAGCAAGGAAGGAAGGAAAGAAAGGAAGAAAGAAAGAAGGAAAGAAAGAAAGAAGGAAGGAAAGAAAGAAGGAAAGAAAGGAAGAAAGAAAGGACGAATGAACTTTTGGGCACCCAGACTCTAAGTCCAAATGGTTATTTACTATCCTTTCTCTGAAGCACAGTCAATCTCCCTAGACTCAAAAGATAGACAAACAGGAAATTATCTCAATTTAAATTTCCGTTTGGGGTTGGTTTCAATTGTGCTTGTATTCAATAACAAAAACCTCCCCAATTCAGTGAATCTAGATAGCCTGTGGAAATTGTTTGTGGGGCTCTTCTCTTCCCATTCGCTTTACTGAAAATCTTTAGCTCAGCTCCAATTTCTATCAACTCCCCTTCCACCCTTTACTTAATCATGGTAAATGAAAGTCACAATGTGCTTTTAAATTAGAGCCTGGTAAATTCATTTTCTCACTGTGACTGGGCAGAGTCTACTGCCTCTGAGAGGAAAGCTAGGAAGCACAGACCACACTCAGCTGGGCAGAGATAAACAGAAAACACGCTTGAAAAAGAAAAAGCAAAAGAAATCAGAGATGCAGTAAGCTAATGGACTCAAGCCTAGATAGCGGCAGAAAGCCAGAGTGGAAAATCACAGCCTGAAATGTCCCTGATATCCAAGAGCTCTCTCCTTTGATGGTAGTGGGAGCCCCTTTAGAAGCTCAGCCACTCCCGGGGCTCTAAATGCTGGAATCTTCCAGCACAGTGTGGCTTTTATCCACTGCTAGTGTGATTTCCTTTTCCTCAATGAACCTACTAAGACTTTTTATCTTCTCACACCTAGGGATTTCTCTGTTTGTGATCATTTTGCCTGCGTGTCCGCTACAGATGAAATGAATGACACGACTAAACCCCAGCAGCCTCTGCCTCCATCACATCTAGAGGATGACATGTCCCTTGGGATTTTAGAGTGGCCCTAAGCACCCTGTAAGTCCACTGTGTTCTTGCAGACACACTTAGTAGCTCATTTGGAAAGGTACTTAGGCTCTTAAATAAATTCATTCAAGGACAATTATTGGGGACACTGGGAACTGCTTTTCCATGCATGAGTCTTTCTTTCCTTCCAAGGCCTCTGTCTAATGAGTTGGTGACTCCTCTGGTTCACATAGCAGTATATATCTGATTCATCTATGAGTCTGTTTTATAAGCTAGCATAACAGTTGACGTGTAGCCTTAAAATACCTTGGAAAGTATATAGGAGCTAAGAAAATACCCTTGAGAATCACTGGTAGCTTTGACATTTTAATTCATACAAAGTCACTTGATATCTAAAATTTCTTACTAAAAGACAAACATCATGAAGGTTGAATATCCTTACTTTCACATGCTCAGGAACAAAAGCCCTTCATGTTTCAGTAACTTTCAGGGCCCTTTTTTCCTTTTTTAAATTTGTGTAGTCTTTACCAGGTGAATTCCAAGACATTCAAGGTGCTGGCATTTAGAGCCTTTTGGAACTTGCATTTTCAGATTAGAGATATTCAACCTACAATAAAACATTTTTTTGGTTTTATGAGACAGGGTTTCTCTGTATTGTTTTGGAGGCTGTCGGTCCAGCCTGGCCTCGAACTCACAGAGATCCGCCTGCCTCTGCCTCCCGAATAGCAACTATAAAACGTGAAAACAAAACCAAAAGCAAACCACTAAAATCATAAAGTAACACCACCAACAAAAGCATAGTACAGGCAACAAAGAAGGAACAGATGGCTTATTTGCCCTTGTATTGTCATTTCTGTAGGAAAAAGCTCCAGCTAGTGTTATCTGTGTCTTAGGAGCCCACATTGAACAACCACATCTAGCTGCACCTTTGCTTCTCAGACTAACTAAATTTCTTTCATTCATAAAATAAGACCAATCCAGACCAACTCTGGAGATTGACCAGCTGTCTGGGCATGCCCAGGACTCTCTAGATTCTAGCATTTGAAAGAACAGCATTCTAGGTAACCACTGACTCCTGAACAAGCCAGTAAAGGGAGTTGGTCACTTTTTCTTTATTTTTAAAGAAAACCATGAGTAAAAACATTCAAGATGTGTAAGACCATGCCCTACACACATGGGATCTCAATTTAGTAAGGTGTTGTGGTATGTGTACAACTCTCTCTCTCTTTCTCCACACATTTTGGATATATCTTTGTGAAACAAGCAGGAAATAGAACCTTCCATGCCAGTTGTCAACCTGGGTGAGTGACACCCTTCTTGATGGACTTGAGGAGTCTGGAGGCAATATATCATGTACCCTCCTGAAGACAATAGAGATTTCCCAGTGTCCCCTGTGATTGTCTATGAGCAGATCTACTTAAGTCAAAGCCTCAACACCTTCCAGAGAGGTGAGAGGTGGAGTATGGCACACACACACACACACACACACACACACACACACACACACACACACACACACACACACACCAAGGCTTGTTGTAGTAACATTAGGTATCTTATTGCCTCATGAACTCCAACAGTGGCAAGTGTCGTCTTTCCCATTTGGTGCACGAGGGCATGAAGACACAGAGTGGAAAGATTTGCTTGGGGCTTGAGCATGGTTTGGCAGGAGCCAGGATCCCAGTGAAGGTTACCCGATTCTATGATGACTCTTTACCTAGCTCACAGGGCTCCTGGGCTCACAGGGCTACAATGATTGGTGCATGAAAATGGTTGTGCGCCTTCAACTGGAAGCCAGGGTGTTCTCATTACTCTTATCACCAGTGTCTGTCCATTCTTGCCTTGCTGTCCCAAACTACAAATGCTTTGAGAGATAATATGTCTGCACCCAGTAAGGAGGTCCCCTCTTCAATCAAGAAAGCAAAGCCATATGTCCTTGGGTATGCAATTTACAGCAAAGAATCGTCCCCACTTTCTCAGGTCAGCTATGGCTCTGTCCTTTCTTACCTTTCTGATGAGGTTTCCTGCATCCCTGTGCCATGTAAAGGTGGGCCCCATAGCTTTGAAGGTGGAAAGCAGATGATAAAGGTTAATTCGGGATT
This sequence comes from Mesocricetus auratus, assembly GCF_017639785.1. Taxonomy (NCBI): domain Eukaryota; kingdom Metazoa; phylum Chordata; class Mammalia; order Rodentia; family Cricetidae; genus Mesocricetus; species Mesocricetus auratus. Next base: position 89,759,860 of record NW_024429191.1, on the reverse strand, counting down.
GAATTACTGTTATACATGCTCAAACTGCAGATTAATTGCCATTCAGTCCTGTTTCTCAAAAGCTGGACTGAACAGGGATGCCCTTAGCACACAAAATAAAAGGAGCCTAGCATTCGTGCATTCAATCCAGGGTTTGCTTTGGATTAGAAACTTAACAGAGGGTGTGTATTCACCTTCAGCATTCTCCATTTAGTTGGACTTGCCTGCTGATTAATGGAGGCTGTAGACTCGAAATGACATCCTCATTGGGGCAGCAGAAGTGGCAGAAACTTCACCAGGTGTGGCTAGTTTATGTTCAGGTGTGGACAGGACAGTCATTGAAAGCAGAGCCCGATTTCATCTCCTACCTAAACTCAACACCTCCCCCGCCCCACCCCTGGCAGCAATTCCTTGCCAGCACAACCCTCTTTTGCTTGTTGGGCATGCAAACCCTTCACTCATCAGAGGCCCAGAGCACTTTGGAAGGCTAGGATGTGTCAGTATCAGTAAGCTAATGGAAGCCATGTGTTCCCAGTGTGGAAAAAAGCATCCAGACCTGGCTGGCTTAAGTGAGCCTGAAGCAGAGACTCTCTGGTGGAATTTATCCTTTTCCTAGCAGCTGTTAGCCACTCTGAAGATTAGCTTGCTGTTGTTCTGTCTGATGACCCCATGCTTAAACAAAAAGGACTCATTTAATAAGGGCCAGGGAAGCCCCTAAGATTTATCAAATAGATATCGAGGCTAGGCAGTTCAATGATGTGATAATAATCAGAAGAACCATTAGCCCAGCCAGCTGTGTGTTTAGTACCCATACCTGCCTTGTAAGAGTCCTATCTTGATGGACCTATGTAATCCTGACCCCAAGTAGGCAACTAGGCATTGCCATTTCCATGCAACACATCAACACCTTTGTACAGGAGGGTAGAGGAATGTCTCTGACTGTGACACCGTGGAATGGATTGTCATTTTAGTCTTTACACTTTTTCCACACGGCACAATGGCCTAGGAAGGGGATTTGTGATATTAATGTTCTAACTAAGAAATATGAAATGTAGACATTATCTAAAATCTCAAAGGCTATATGGTAGGGAGAGGACAACAGACATATGTTAACATAGGGTCAAAAATTCAGTCCGGGTAGCCTGACTTGCCAGGAGTAGTAAGGTAAGGAGGGCTTGTCCCAATAGGCTGACAAGATATGGGTTTAATACACCCTACAATGACATTGATATAAAAAGAGGGAGAGACATTTTGGGGGAGAGGGTTCAGTTATTTGGTGAACATTTTACTTTAATTTTCATTGTTGTGATAAATACCCGAGAAAAGAAACTTCGGAGAGAAAGAATGTGTTTCAGCTCACAATTCCAGGGGACAGTCTGTATTAGCCACTTCCTGTTGGTGTGCTTAAAAAATGCTGTGACACAAAGTGACTTTTAAGAGGAGGAGTTTCTGTTGGCTTGCTGTTCCAGAGGGAGAGCCCATGGCAGTGGGGGAGCGTGGCAGGAAGAGGCTGAAGGAGGAAGCTGAGAGTTCACATCTTCAACCACAAATGAAGCAGAGGGAGCAAATTGCAAGTTGGGGGAGGCTCTACACATCAAAGCCTGCCCACAGTGACATACTTCCTCTAACAAGGCTCTACCTCTTAAAGGATCCATGACCTCCCCAATAGTGACACCAACTCGAGTCCAGATATTCTATTGCTGGAGTCTATGAGGGACAGTTTTCATTCAAACCACCACGGTGCCCATCATTTCAGGGAAATGAAGGCAGCAGGGATTTGAAGCAACCATGTTCACATCCGTGATCAAGAGCGCAGAGAGTATGTTTGTAGTCAGCTTGCTTTCTCCATTCACACAGTCCTGGATCCAAAATCAGAAAATGGTGCCTCCCCTGTCCCCACAATCTTCCCACATTAATTACCATTTATGTAATCAAGGCAATCCCCCAGTTTTCTGCGTAGTTTTTCATAGCAACGAGGAAAAAAATTATCTAGTACTTCTGTGACAGAAGAGGCTAGAACCCACTCCCCAGATTTCAAAAGATGGAGGTAATCACGGTTCTTCACCTTCCTTCTGACCTCAGAGTCCCCATGCCTACCCCTCTGCTTCCCACCTCAACTCTACCAAGCCTTTGGACTCTCATGCAGTAGAAGCTTGGCCCTTCCCCACTCACGGACTGGGGCCTGTGGGAGTCTTTTAGACAACTCATCATCCAGATTGTAGAGGTCTCTCCTTCCTTCCTTCCTTCCTTCCTTCCTTCCTTCCTTCCTTCCTTCCTTCCTTCCTTCCCTCCTCCCTTCCTTCTTTCCTTTCTTCCTTTCCTTCCCTCCTTCCCTTCTCTCCTTCCTTCTTTTCTTCCTCTGTTGCTTCCTCCTTCCCTCCATCCCTTCCTCCTCTTTTTTTAAAATTTTATTTGTAAACGGACACTTAGAAGCTTTTCACTCTGGCTTGCCAACTGATTTGGAAAAAAAATCCCAAAACTGAACTTGCTATTTCCTGAAAATTTATCAGCCCTCCCTGCCCCCTTCTAAAAATATATTTTGTGTTGGAGAATCAAAGTCAGGGAACTTGATAAGCAGTTAATTAAAACGAATGAATTCTGTCTGCGTTTGAAGGAGGAACAGCCCCACCTTAAAGTTCTCTCATTTGCTTCCTTGAACATGGCATTTTCTCGATATATCATAGTGTTGGAAAACCTACGTCTTTGAGGCAATAAATAAGAGTGTACTGTTTTCTCACTTGGGGAAAGTGATTATTTGTGTGTGAATACTTTAGGTAATTTTTGGAGGCCGAGTGGGAGAGATTTCACTCTGTCACATCTGGCTAATTGGCAAGCCAGTTGTCATCCTGGCCCTCTGTAATGTGGGAAGAAAATGCATTAAATGCCAGTGTAGAGGGTTGGAATTTTAAGTAGCATTGATTTGACAGTTGCAAAAAATATTTTCATCATTTTTGGTCTTTCTTTCTGGAACAGTCTTATAAATAGTAGCAGAGGTACAGGTGAGCCTCCTCCTTCATCCCCATTTACCCTTGTGAATCTGAGGCTAGACCTTGCCCCTCTGGAGACTTTCCAGTTTGAGAAAATATGTATCTTTCAAAGTTGACCACAATCCACATTATTGCAAAGTACTGAATTGTGTTTCCCTAGAAGTGACAAAAAAGAGAAATGACTAAAGGTGGTAGTGTGATCAACAAAAAGAAGCTGTCCTTCTGTGTTCCATCATGGTTGTTCATGTAGTAGTGTGTGTGTGCGCGCGCGCACGTGCGTGCAGGAAAAATCCTCCATACAATCTTCCAGAGATAACTGCGGTTGGTAGTGTGTTGGCAGGCAGAGAGTTGAAGGTTTGGGCCTGCCAGTGTCATTGCTGGGAAGTGTGTTCTTTGTATTGGCTTCCAAAGGGTATCTAGTATAGTGTAGACAGGATGATGGCTGGTGATAGCCTGGATCTCAGGAGCATTCTGAGTACCACTGGCCAAAAATAACTAGATAAATACAAAGCCGTTTCCCCTCTTAGTTGCCAACTCACCACCAGCTGTATCTTCTAGTTGGTAGAGGATGGAGGAATTAGAAGGTGGACTGGGAAGTTGGAGGTGTGTCAGTTGCTGCTCTGTTTCTGACCAAGTGCATCTCTTGTCTATCATTCACGGGTCCCACAAACTTCTTCACTTACATAGGTCCTCTACTTCATTACTGTCTGGTATCCATGGAATTGCACTTTGTCTCAAGACAGGAGAGCATAGTCCCCACTTTTCAGAGTGGATGTGAAAGAGCATCCTTTGGCTGGTGGACTAAGTAAGGTGCCTATCAGGGTGAGTGAATAAAAACATTATCAGAATCCAGGCCAGGCTGAGTCTCCTTGATTCCTAATTTGCCTGTCCAGTAGTTAATTATGTTTTAGTAGACAGCATTTGCAAATATGAGGAGTGAGAGCTCCCACAAGGAGGGTGATCTGGAATCCCTCGGAGCAAACTTGGGAGTTTTAGCAACATTCATCAGAAGTCAAAGAGGGTGAATAGCAGCGAAAGCATCAAGTTCAGTTTCAGAGTGAATCTAGAATAGTACTTCCCAGAACAGTGTTGCTGTTCCCAAGAAGTGAGGAGGCAAGGTTGTAGATTATACTTGCTCCATAGGCATAGGGATTGTCCCCTCTTCCCTCCTCCTTCCTCCCATCCCTTTGAATTTAGTCTGGAGACTTTAATAAATGCCCAAGACATTGGCTTTAAGAACATGTTTTGCTCACACAGAGGACCTTGAGTTCTGTGCCCAGCAACCATATGGGGCATCTCACAGCCACCTGTCTCTCCAGCTCCAGGGGATCTGACACCCTCTTTTGACCTCTTCTGATACTTGCACTCATTGTGTGTGTGTGGGGGGGTATGCACATACATACCCACACTTGTAGTTAAAAATATAATCCAATTCTTAGTGAGTCTCTCTTCAAGACTGAATAGATTATGGTGATTGACTATAATGTATTTATTCATTATTCATTATCAATTAATATTTGTGTTAGTGGGCTGGGCCTAGTGGCTCATACTTGCAATCCCTGCACTCAGGAGGTAGAGGAAGGAGGACAGAAAACTTGAGGCTTGTTTGAGTTATATACTGGGACTACATCAAAGGAAAAGAAACAAAACAACATAAGAAAAAGGAAATGGACCTGCATTTGTGTGTATGTAAGTCGGAGTTGTCCTTAAAGGAGTTGTCTTAAGCACACAAAGAGATTTACAGGCTGCCACAGCCTAAATATGAAAAGGGATTATTTTTGTGGTTCTATTTTCATGTGTGTATGTCTTTGTCTCTGTGTGTATGTGCATACCTTGTGTATGCTGGTGTCCACAAAGTCCAGAGAGAGCATCTCATATGCTGGATCTGGAGTTGTGATCTGCCAGAGTAGATGCTGAGAGCCAAGCCCAAGTCCTCTGATGAGCATCACGTGCTCTTAACCATCGAGCCAGCAGTGTCTGCAGCTCTGAACAGGAGTTCTTAAAGTGGGTGCTTCATGTCCTGTGGACTCTGGGGGTGCTATGTAGCTGACTGCTTCCTTGGTGATCTCATTCCCTAATGTGGATTGCCTGGATTCCACATCCTCATCAACTGAGCAAGATGCTGTATAAACGAGGTCTCCCCATTTGCAGAGCTGTCTGCATGTGCCGGGGAGCTATCCATACAAACTGATCCAGCAGCGGAGGCCTGAGATGCCCAAGCTCTGGGTTTTCTGATGAGGCGATTTGGACTTGGGATGGGTGTGTGGTTTGGTCCTAAGTAGACAGCAACAGCTGTTTTTGCATTGAGACTGAGGTGTTTTGGCTCTCGGTTGAGAATGATAGGCACAGGGAAATCCAAGAGCAAAGGGATGATGTTGGAAGTACTAGCGGAATTTGGAAGGGTGGGGACAGGGAAGGATGCTAATACCATACAAATAAAACTCTCGTCAAGGAACTGGGCACTTGCCTGCCTCGAGTCCCTGGATTCTATTCTCAACATTCAGGCTGAGTCACTCTGTCTTCTTCCTAGGGTTTTCAGTGCACCTTCCAGGATTATACATTACTTCATCTGCAAAGGCAGACTCGGGCTTGTCGGTATCAGGGCTCCTGAACACTATCCCTAGGTCTTTGGAAAAACATTGCACTTATTTAGGCAACTTAAGCTCCTTGTCCTTGTCCCAGGCATGCTCCCCACCTCTCTCTGAGTTACTAATGAGTCAGACATTCAGCATTGCCCACCGATGATGTGACTGCAGCAACAAATGAGGCAGGTGAGCAGCCTCCCTCTACACGTACCAACACAGCACACTTTTGGTTGCTATGTGCTAGCTGTGTTTTCTCTGAATTCCAGCCAGTGTCTGTGATACATGGAGATTGTAGGCAGTGCCGTGGAAATATTAGGACAATGTAGGAGGGGCTAGTGTTCAAATTTCTGATGGATCACTCACCAAGAGTGCCATCTTAGCAGAGCTAGCCAACTTGTGTGAAGTCAAAGATGTTCCGTGGGAATTGGACTAAGATGCCATGACAGAATACACAGGAAAAGTATCGGGAGGTGCCCCTGGTGGCTGCTGTCTGTAGGTCACCTTGGATAGTTGTTCCTTTTAATAGCATTATATTATAAAAGAACTAACTATTCCCTAGCTACGGTATTGAGTGGGAGGAGCCATGAATTCTTTTGTTAACATAGAGGCTTGAGAGTGACTTTGGGTGTCTTCTTTCTCAGGCACACTCTACTGTGTTTTTTGGAACAGGGTCTCTCGTTAAACCTGGAGCTCCCCAATTCAGTTAAACTTGGCTGACTGATCAGCCCCAGGGATCTTCCGGTGTCTGCCTCCCCAGCATGAGGATTACAGGCATGTGACATCTCACCTGGTTTTCTGTGGGATGCTGGGGACACAGGTCCTCACGTTTGCACAGCAAACAGTACCAACTGAACCTCCTGGAGCTCTAAATTCTTACAGTTGATTTCAAACACCAGCAGAATGCAGATAGGATTTAAGGCTGTCTTGCTATAGCTATTGGTTTCCCATGCCCTCAAGACTGCCTCATCCCTTTGGGGCTTTTCTGTAATCTCTCCTGAGATTAACTCATTTTTCCTTAATAAAATTTTTCCAAGTCATGGGTGTTTGTCTCTATTAGGTTTCTGGTGGTGTTGTGATGACTTATAAGCCTAGTGGTCTGAAGGAAGAGACGTTTACTATCATTTCTGGTGGGAAAGTTTTACTAGAATAGGCTGGGATGCTTCTCACTGGAGGCTCTGGGGATGGGTCATTTCCCAAGTCCATTAAGGTTATCTAATTCATTTCCTACGGCAGGTCTTTCTTTTGATTGCCAGCTCCTGAATAATGACATGGAGACTTCTTATTAAGTATGGAAGCTTGGCCTTAGCTCAGGCTAGTTCCCGACTAGCTCTGAAAGCTTAAATTAGCCTGTTTATATTAATGTACGTTCTGCTGTGTGGCTTATTACTTCTCCTCAGTAGAGTATGTCCAACTTCCTCTGAGTCTGGTCTAGTTGGTGAATCCCCAGCCTCTCAGATTCCTTCCCAGAGTTCCTACCTCTGCCTGGAAGTCACGCCTATCCTCTCTTGCCTAGCTATTGGCTGTTCAGCTTTTTGTTAAACCAATCAGAAGGCACCTTAGGCAGATGAGGTGAAACAGAAACACATCTTTGCAGTGGACAAAGAGATTATCCCACAACAGGTTCCTCTTCACTTCCTCTCAGCCAGGTCTGCTGCACTCCATGGTTCATCCTTCCGACCTTCTTCTTCCGTGCTAGCAAAGCAAGTTATAAGTTATATGTTGACCTTTCTTTTGGCTTCCTTTCTTCTTCTTACCTCTTTTGCCTCCCTCTTTTCATTTTATTTTAGTTTTTTTTACAATGTAGAGGTCAGTTTAGTTTTATTCTAAAAATGTATTACCTCAGAATTTCATGTATGTATACAATGAAATATGAACACACACACCCTCCATTTCCTTCCTTCAAGTTCCCTAGGTGCACTACACCATATTCTGTTTCCAACTTAATTATTTCTTCCTCTTCCCCTTCCCCTCCTCCTCCTGTGCTTTCTGCCCCCCCTTCTTATAAAATAACCAGAGTCCAACTAACACTGTCTCTGTGTGCATAGATGTGGGGCTGTCTACTGGAGTATGGGTAACTCACCAATGGCCGTAAACCCTAAGGAGAATGACTCTCCAGCTCCCAGCAGTTATCAGCTGCCAGTAGCTGCTCTGTTAGGGTGAGGCCTCATGAGCACCTGTGATCTATTTCACTTCTGTGAGTAATCCATGCTGCTTTCCCTGCCTCGAGGCCAGCTGATTAGGAAATCTGATTGCATCTTCAAAACCCCTTCATAACAATACCTAGGTTAATGCCTGATAGGACAGTCAGAAGGGGAATTTGGAGGGTAGGGGAAAGTGTAATTATTTCTGTGGCATCCTCCCACAAGGTGACACAGGAAGCTATCCATCATCAGTCCTCGGCTCCTCTGGGATGCGTTTTTTTCCTTTAGATGCTTTGGAAGACATTTCAGCGGTGGGGGTGGGGCTTTTTAGATCTAGGGGACCCAGGGTTAGTGGTTTTTGTGGAGAGAGCTTGTGAGACCCTGTTTGAGGGTGAGAAGTATCCCCTGATTGCTAAATAATAAGATGTATTAGAAATACACGTGGTCCTCATTAGTAAAATAAATGAAAAACATTTAAATATCTTGAAAATATGTGAAGAGATTTACGTAAACTAGAAATGGGGCACTGGAGAGATGGTTCTGCTATTGATATCGTATACTGCTTTTAGAGAAGACCCAAGGTCAGTTCCCAGCGCCCACATAGAGTGGATCACTACCACCTGTAACTCCAGCTTCTGGGGATCCAGGGCCTGTGGACTTTTCAGGAAACTCAGACATAGACACAGACTTACTGTAAAAATAAAATAAAACTTGGAAAACCCCCCCTGGATATGGAAGAAACACCCCCTTCTTTATTTATTAAGTTATTTCATTTCACATGGTGGCCATGTGAAATGAACTCTGTAGTTACGATGCTAGCAATTTTAGACATTCTACAGATACCAATGTATGGATAATACATGTTAGTTCAAATTATGAAAATCATGAGGTAAGATTCTATTGCTTTGCTTGGTGATATTAACACAAAATTGTACCTATCTATATCTATGTCTATGTCCATGTCTATATCTATATCTATGTCTATATCTATATTCATCTTGCTACTATAAATTCATGTGGCTTTGTTCCCTCCAAAGAAAGTCCACACATGTCCAAGTCTCTCCCATAAGTTGCTGTAGTACTTGTATATAAGCTAGGCACATCTCCCTGTATCTTTTAAGTCTCTAGACTACACATAATGAGCAATATGTCAACACTGTGTAAGTAGTTGCTATCCTGAATTTCTTAGGAGTGAAAACAAGAAAAAAGTCTGTGTATGTTCACTACAAGCACAAGTATATTCTAGGATATATTCAGTCTTTAGCTGGTAGAGTCCAAGAGCATGAAGCTATGTTTACTTACTGGTAGGTATAGATATACAACAATAAACAGGACCAAATATAGGCAGATACAATGTATATTCTTTCTTATCACTCTATGGCATGGCTATAAGTCTTTGCACTCTTGAGCAAAATCAATTGTAATACAGTACAAGGAAAAGAAACATTATTATCAATTTTGTTTCCACCCACATACTATTGTTACATGATTCTCTTTATCTCTCAGGCACCCTTGGGTGTGTGTTCTCTCATCCAAATATCCACAAGGACTCATTTCCCACTGCCAGGCCTTTTTCTTTGCGTAATCATATTCACTCTGAGGTCATCCTTGCATGGTCTTTCTGTGAATTCCCTTCGGCTTGGCTCAGGTTTATAGGAAGGACTAGAAGACAGCTATGCTTTAGATAACGGCCTATCATTTCATCAGGTCTGACACATTCAGAATTCCACCCAGCCTTGACATAGAACCCCTGGTCCTTTCAAATCACACATTAATCTGTGTCAAATTGACCATTGTCTGGTGTTCAGGCCTTTGACTGGAAGAAGCAGGACTGAGGGAGAAAGGAAATCATATCCTGTCAATAAGCGCTGAAAATATTTAGTGTGGCAGGCTGTGTGTTTTCTTTCTTATGAAAAGCTGATTAATATTCAGTGGTTGGAGGTTAATGCCCCATTCATTTTATTCGCTTTACATCCTGCACACAGCAGTGGTTGTTCCAATTTCGGCTCCTAATTCATACAAGTCTGTTTCCAATCAGGAGATTAGTAACTTACTGCCTAAGCAGAGACAAACCACACAATTGCTTAGCTTACCTCTCTCCCCTGCTCAGGCATGCATATACGCTTAAAACAGACTTACTCGAGGATGGTTATGGATGCTTTGAGAGCAGCAAGATTTCTTCAGCGTGGGTATGTCTAGGAAACTTTATGTATGGTCTAAGCATGGGAGAGACACAGTTGGATGAAAGTGATTGGGGTGGGGGATTGTCAAATCCATCCCCAGGCACCAAGGTCTTCAGCCTTGCTCAAAGACCAGATATCCTTGAAGTTTTCTCAGTCGCAAATACTCTTCCATTGAATTGCCTTTCCACTGTATTAGTGTGAGTCACCGCTGACAAGATACTTTCTGCTTTGTCCTGCAGAGCATTGCGTCATCTTCTAAGTTTATCACTGTATAGCTTATCATCTACAAACTCCTCCTTATTATTTCTATTTTTGAGGCAGGGTCTCACTGTGTGGACCAGGTTGACCTCCAGTTCACAAAGATACACCTCTCTCTTCCTCCCGTGTGTTGAGATTAAAAGTATGGACCACGATGTACACTGGTTTTTATTTTATAGGATCTTTGATATAATTGGAGCTCCCTCCTTCTTTTCCTCCAAGGAAGTGAAATTGCAGGAGGATGAATTCAAGTGGAATGGTAGTAAAGGGTTTTGTTTTGTTTTGTTTTTTGGTCATGCAAGGAAAGCCTTTGAATGGGTCAGCAAAGCATTTCCTGAAACATCTTTCGAAATCTTACCAGATTTGTCTAGAAAGCATTCAGAGTAGAGCTGAAGGCTCACCCACTTGACTTGCAATTATTTAGTCACTATAGGAAAGGTATTCACACTCAGGATAGTAGAGGAGCCATGACGAGGACTTCGCGTATCAGGAGTGCACGTGCAGGACAGTTGGCTAAAAGGATTCACCATCACAGTGGTTGTCTGTCTTGGGGCTAGGTGTGGTTTTGATTGCATTTATTTCTTATATAGTCATATCATGCATCTAAAAATTGGACATGACTTTAGAATGGAGGGGCTGGAAATGCATGAAATCATGAGCTTGATCTCCAGCATGGCATGACTGGACATGACTGGACATGCCAGGAATCCTAGTATTGAGGAGATGGAGGCCAGCCTCCATTGGATAGTGAATTTGAGGCCAGCCTGGGAAATGTGAGGTTCTGTCTCAAAATGAAACAAAATTTTAAAGAAAAGGGATTAAGAAGAAGGTCTTAGCTTGAATGATTTGCTCAGAGATGTTGAGTTTGGTTGTGATTTTTTTTTCCTCCAAAGGGTGTTTTCCAAAAATGTTCATCTATCTTATTTCAAGGCTTGAAATCTACCTCCATCACCTAAGCACCATGAGGGTACCTTCCTTTCCTTTCCTCTTTGACTGACGTATTAGTAAAATAGAAAAGGATATTATTTTGAATAAAACACAAACCAATCAATCCACTACTGAAAATGTTCACCCAATCCCAGGTTGGAATTGACTCTGTGTTAGTTACTAGTGAAATTGCCCTGGTCTCATGGCTGTAAGCCTTACTGTCTTTTAATAGGCTTAAGATAAAGTAAGCCAACCTACAAAGGCAACAACAGGATGCTGGCACAGTGAGGAAAAGTGCTTGCTGTCCAAGCATGAGGACGTGAGTTCAAATCCTCAGCAGTCATGTGAAAAAAAAAAGCCAGCAATGGCTATGCCTACTATTGCAACCCCAGAATTGTGAGGGCCTGAGACAGGAGGATGTTTGGGGACTAATGGCTGTTAGCCCAGATCCAGGTTCAATCAGAGACCCTTTCTCAAAAGAATAAAACAGAGCATTATGCCAGGATACCCACATCTTTCTATGGCATCCACAAGTGCGCACTGGTACAGTTTACCTGCACTTGTAAGGCAGTATACACTACACACATCTCCCAGGGTACAATAGTGTCAGTTCATCAGAGGGTCATTGTAAGGACTATATGATTTGTATCTGTGAAGATACATGTAAATCTATGCATTGCTAAACAAATTAGTCATCACAGCTAGCTCTCTGTGCTATTTTTAATATGTCCTTCTCCTGACTCTCCAGCCAGCCTTCCAACATCAGGCAGCTCCCTGCTGTGTTCTCATTGGACTGGGAGAAAAACAATTGCCTTAACTTTTCAGCTAAGTCTCAAACATCTTCTATCCCTATACTTAAGGGCCGGGTCAGCAAAAGCCCAAGGAATTTGGGTGAAAATTTTATCAACTAGAACTGTGCTTCTCAGAGAATGCATAATGCCCTGCCCAAACCCCTTGAACATCTGTAGTCTTGTGTCTAAGCACCAAGTCCTGGAAGCTGCATGTGAGAAAGCCCTTGGAGTTTTAGCTGGGAGCTTCCTAGGCCGTTTGTGACCTGATGTCTCATTATCTTTCTTTAAATGGCAGTGCCAGCCACAATGTTACCATCCTCATCACTTCAAACATTATCTCCATTGATACCAAATACGATGCTATGTGACTGTCCCCACCCTGTACCATCAGAACTCCTCATCTGATAACACTCAAACACTGTCCCCATCAAACATCAATGCCCTTTGGCCCCCTTTCATCTTCTTCTAGGCCCCAGCCACCACGCCACTCCCGCCTTTATGACCCTGGTGTCTCTGGGTACCTCTTACAAGTTGCGTTATCTGAGGTGCTTATTTCATGGACCATCTTGTCTGCCAAGCACATCCCCAAAGGATACACACTCCTTTCTTTGTCTGAGCAAGGCTGACAGCTACAGTCTTCAGAGGCATCAGGAACCAATTGGTTGTTGGGGAACCAATCAGCTTGGATATTGGCAATGGTCCCAACATTAGCCTCGGTCTTAATTGGTGCTGATAAAAGCGCCCACTGACCAGGCTTCCTTGAGTCTCTGGGAAGAACTCCAGGGGTCCAACACTCTCCGGAGGAGGCATAGCTTCCGGGACACCAGGAAAGCACCGTGCATGATAGAGTTTCTCAGCACAGCAAGGCTTGCCTTTTAACTCTCTGATTTTTTACTTCACAGATGCCACCAGGAGGGATTCCTTGGCTTGTGAAAATACTATTTTCTCTTCCTGCCTTTGGGTGACCATTAAAAAAAAAGCCAGAGCTTGAGCAGAGCTCCGCACGGGGTGTCTGGCCAAAATGCAAAGTCGCACCGCAGTTTGCAGGCAGACGCTGTTTTTCAAGAGAGGGAGCAGAGTGCCGGGCCTTTCAGCACCTCTCCCGGCCACTTCTTCAAAAGATGATTTAAATTTGAGGCAATGGGCCCGAATGCTGAACGTCCGACACCCAGACAAGACCTAATGAATCATACCCTTGACCAGCACGGCTCTCCTCCAGCCTCTGAGCTTGGCGGCCATGGTGGTGTTTTGTTTTGTTTTTCCTCCCCCACAGAAACTTTTTTTTCCTTCCACAGACCATGTGCTTGTTAGCAGTGGCCCAGGCAACTCTTTGTATTTGTAACACGGAGAAGACATCCAGGGGGAGTCTACAGCCCCAAGTGCATGCTTCTTACCCGTGGGTCTGAGTTCCACACGGGAAGGTCAGTGGTCTTCTGGAGAGACTCTTCTTAGAACCACATCCCTACATAGCCTTGTTGCATAATATATAACCGCAACAGCCAGATGTTCCCAACTCTGTAGCATCGAGCTTTGTCATGACCTAAGTGATTCTAAAGGACACAATGTTCCCAGCTGCTTGTGGATGGAAGTGCTGGGGCTTGGGGCAGGGCTAGGGGGATGAGGTAGTTCTAAGTATTGAGTAGAAGTAACAATCCCCAGTGTGAGAAATTTCTCCATAAGGGGCTGTGGGATGACAGACTAGTGCATAGCTTACCTGAAAACTGGAGGAATACCATGTGACACTGTCCCTGGTAAGATGTGAGTAAATGTCCATTCACACCAGATAGGGACCTTACAGCAGCCCAAATTAACCATCCACCACAGTGAATTTACTACCTTGGTGAATCAGCGAGTTTGTTATGGTTATTTACAAGAGTATGGGGAAGGGGCCTACGTACAGGAGTGTGGAAAACTCAAAGACAGCTGCATCTCTGAAAGCCTACCACAGTGTGCATGACAACTCAAGAAAACTGGAAGCCTGGAGCTCTCTGCATTGCTTGAAGGCATTTGAGTAAGTCTGAGAGTCTCCTCAGCAATCCTCGTTGCTTATAGAACCTTGAAGAGGGAGGGGCTTTGTATATCTGGTAAATTTTAGGGACTTACTGAGACTTGTAAGTTGTTGACTTCCCAAGTCCTACTAAGAATTCCTTTCTAGATCATTTAATTCAGAAAAATTGCTACACTCCAAGGACACGGGCTGAATAAATCTGGGTTTCCTATCTTTCATGTAAATCCTACATTGGGCCTCACTCACCACTGTGACGGCTCAGTGTTTGATGGTTTCTGGTTATCATTATTTTACAGGTACCCAGAACCATACGCGCAGGGAGTTGGCAGGGATCTCCCCTCAGAGGCTGTAGCGTATGCAAACAATTTGATCTTCTAGTCCATTATTAATGTGAATGTTTAATATAAGCCTGATGTTAACATGATGTACATGAAGTTCTGGCAGGAAAAATGGGGATTTACATTGTTCTGCAAATCAGATATTCTATGCTACAGGGGCCAGTGCCTTTAAGGATGACAGGGATTTCCTTCACAGTGACAGGTGCACCCCAAAGTGCAAATGCCTAATGTGTCATAGGGGAGCCAGTTACTCACAGTGCCTCACTGTGATCTGTTGCAGGGTCCTCCCTGCAGGTAGAGCAGGGGAAGGGCTGGTCCAGCCGGTGAGTGTCGACGACTCAGATCCCTCCCCCCATTAGTTACCAGGGAGAAAAAACCACACTGAGTCGGGAGTCTGTCGAAGTAGGATTTCCATTTATTCAAACAGGCAGGAACTTATATAGGACTGAGGTAGGGGATGGGAATCTTGGGATAGGGTAAGGTGACGTCAGAAGTTAAGGGCCAATAGTATTCCACCAAGTAGGCAGGTAGCGAGGCAGGGGGCAATCTTGCATCAAATCTGGCTGAGTCACCCCCAAGTGGAGGTTACAGGTTAGAGACAGGTCACTAAACTCAAGTCAGGCTCAGGAGCTTACACTGGGCCTCGCATCCAAGCCTTTCTTAGGCCCAACAATCTGTGTGTTCAAAAACCCAGGGCTCATAAGTGGAATTTAGCTAATGTCAAATGGATGAGGTAGACAGAAAGTGGACAGTTCCATCTGTGACAGAACACCCCACTGCTGATGGCTCTAGGAATGGCAACTTCATCTCTCTATATATCTGAAAAACTAAAATTTTTATACAAAACTGGCCCCAGAGCCTGCCTGTTTTTGTCCAACCTCAAGCTAAGAATGGCATATGTATGTTTACATGTATGTATGTATGTATGTATGTATGTATGTACTACTGGGGGCCATGTGTCTGTCACAGTACATATTAAGAGGTCAGAGAACAACTTGGAAGAATTTGCTCTCTCCTATCACATAGGACTTGGAGATTAAAATCAATATTCAGGCTTGGCAGCAATTACCTTCACCTGGTGAGCCTTCTTGACAGCCTTTATGATGGTTGTTTTGAAACACTATATATTCAGCCCAGACTTTAACTCTTAGCGATCCTCCTGCCTCAGTCTCCAAATTGTCGGGATTATATACATGTCTTTTCATGCCAGGCTATTGCTACTGTTTTTACATTTTTTAATGACTGGAGAAAACATCTTTATGACATGTAGAAATGATATGATTATTCCAATTGCATCCTTCATAGATTGTCATTAGAACGTGGTTATGGTCATTCATTTACTATCTACTGTCTGGTGAGCTATGGTACAACATTAGCAGACTTTGTTTGGATTGTGACTACAGGGGCCATACAAACTAAATATATATTTTCTTCTTTTGATAGAAAATGTTTCTCTGCTTGGCTCTTGCCAGCCCATTGTCAATGACACCATGTTGACTGATTTTTTAATACCAGGTGTCTGTACACTCATTATTCCATGTTCACTTGACATACTGTACGTTCATTTTTCCCGTTAAAAGTATTTGCTGATGTGGCTGTCCCACTTAGAGCTGACCACTCTGAAGTCTCTTATTCTTTCACACTGCTTCTCAGGGCTCAAGATTTATCAAGGAAGAGGGGGGTGGGAAGTGCATTAAGGGCCAAAGGTAGTGAATGGCTACAAGGAAACATCACTCTTCAGTCACAATAGGAGGAAGCTGTATAGGTGAGCTCACAGAGGTTGAAACGGCATGCAACAAGACCCATGGAAGCCCAAGGTAGACAAAAATCTCAGTGTGGACAGGAAGATACTACATTGCATCCCTAGCTGAGGATTTGTTGGCACTTGGTGGCTGCCGGGAGACTATGGGTTTTCTTTAAGGGTGTCACCCCCTTGTAGCCATGGGTCAGCTATGCTCTGCGGAGTGAACTTGTGCTCAAGAGTGTTTGGGCCACACAAAAGCACTTCATGGGTTGAAGAAGACAGTGAGAGGGAAAGGGAGAGGGAAGGGGAGCAGAAAAGGGTAGAAGAGAGAGGGAGGGAGGGAGGGAGGGAGAAAATGAAGTTGGGAGGGTAGCTGGTGGGAGTGGACCTGGGAGGAGTTGGGAAAGGAGGTGAGTATGATAAAAATTAAGTATATGAAACTCTCAAAGAATTGATTAAAAAATTAAAAAAACATTTGAATGTTCTTGGCATCGTCACCTGTCTTTGCTTTAGGCTTTTTGCTTTTCATGTTAGTGGCTGTTTATAAAGCCACATTGTCAGACATCTGATGATTCATAAAGTAGCTAAGGGGGGGAAACAGTTCAGGGTTTAGAGGAACCACTTAGCATGCACAAATACCCAGATTTGACCTCTAGTACCATATAAATGCAGTGTGGGGATATACTTGCCTTCCCAACACTCTGGTGGTGGAGGCAGGAGGATCAGAAGTTCAGGAAATCCTGTCATAGAAAGATCTGTGTGTGTGCACACATACACATGCACACACGCCCACACACGCACACATATATACATATATACACACACATACACACAGTAACACATGCACACACACCCACGCATGCACACACATATACATATATACACTCACATACACACAGGAACACAGGCACACATATATACATACATACACACAGGAACACACACACACACACACACGCATGCACGCGCGTGCATACACACATTACATAAAAGTAGGAGCAGAAGGCAGGGGGCCTGAGGGAGTAGAAGGGGAAAAGAAAGCGCCCCAGGACTGAATATGTTCACAATGCATGATCTAAAAAGTTATTAAAAGAAAATAAGACAGACATTTAATGACACTGACTGATCACTAGTGTTTGCCCCTGGGGTGTTGTAACAGCTTCCTGAGCTCAACAGAGCAGCCGGAAGAGGAAACCCGGAATTCTCACGTGTTTGGGTTTTGCCTTTAACTCCCACCCACAGTAAGGCTCCGGTTGATTTGACGACAAGTAGCCAGGATAATGACTTGATGCTACACTTTTTTTTCTTTCTGAGAGACTCGGCCTACTTTTACAGATAACACCTGGCTTGGCCTTCCTTCAAAGCAACTCTGAGTCCCCTTATCTTTGACATCTCTCTCCTTCCAACCCCCAGGCTTCCCTCCCCCTACCATTCCCTCTAGTGAGTGGACTTTGTACGTTACAGTTACAGAAGTGTCTAAACTTGGGCACTTGAATGCTAGGTAGCACAGTTCCTGATAACAGACATGTCTCCCTCCCTCTCCTTGGAAAAGAATGTCCTCATGAAAGTGAAATTGCACCCAAGCACACTGAATTCCTAGACGAAATATACCGAGGAGTCTGTGATTGGCCAGGTGACAGCAGTCCTTTTGTTCCCAGCCAAATATTTACAATGGGGCCAGATTGTCATTAATTGTGACCGAACATTCCTGACCTTGGTGTAACCTTCTCAGAAGGTGAGGAGAAACCATTTAATCTCTGGGCTTTTATGGTGGTATCTTAATTTTTTTTCCTCCAAGCTTAGAATTAATTTCCCTAGTTTACAGGCTGCATGGGAATGTCCCAAGGTCCCCTTGGCCCCTCTGGATGAAATAATTAGCTGCACATGCTGTCCAATATTCTCGTCTACACGGGCCCCTCATTAGTTTCAAATCTTGGTTTAATTTCCAGCAGAAACAGTTCAGGCTTTCCTGAGACTCAGCAACCGAACCTGACCAACCACAGGGGGTCTCCTACCCAGACTGCCGCTTTCCTGGTTCTCCTCCACACCTCTCCATCCTCTCCTAGAGTCAGACCTCCTTAAGGTGCACTGCGAACTGTCCAGATCAGAAATCATTTCCTGAAAGCTTCGTGCTTCCTCTTCTGTCTTCCCCAGTTGCTGGCTTTGATCAGAATCCCTTAGTTTTCAGGAAGAGGGCTTCTTGAGTTTATTCATGATGCCTGGAGGCCACCGCAGAGTGGAGCATCAGTTCTTCCTAAAAGGAGACAAGCTAATGCTTCACTAAAATATTCTCTGTCATTTTTAGATTGCAGGTAAAGAAATGAAGAGATGGACAAAATAAGTGCAGGATAGCCTGGGGCCTTAGAGAGAGAGGGCCAGTACCTCAGGAGCAATGAAGGGAGAGGTAAGCTCAGTAGAGCAATGGGCCTCGGACATGGCTGATGGATGACGTCTCCAGATCACGTACAGAACCCTCCTGCTGAAGGATGCCCAGACTCAGCGGACTTCAAAGTCAGTAGAGTCCTGGCCTGAAGCACTCAGAACTGTGTATCTATACAAGTGGGTTCAGAATTCTATAACAATGGATTGCAGCTCTCTTTCTCTTTATATCAAGACTCCCATGATCCCCTAGCCGGTGTGACAGGGGGTGATGCTGGAATTATCTGATTTGATCATTGCTACTGAATCATGTGTGTTCTTTATATCCCACTCACCCCTAGAGACTTAACTCCAACTGGAGAAGCAAGAATGGCCTGCCTTGAGAGTAAAACTTGATTAATGCCAGATCTTTAAGCAAAGAGAGAAAGGGAGAGAGAAGAATTGAGAAGATGAAGGCTTTCAGAGTTTCAACCCTGATGTAGAGTTGTTTTTATTGGATGGAGTAACACTCTGATTATTCCCCTCTGCCTGGAACAGAACACGATCCCACATTTCTTTACAATTAAATTAAGGCTAAAGAATGGCAAAGACGTTATCGTTCATATGATATGTCTGAGAGATACTGGTTTTGGTCTGTTGGAATGGAGTGCAGAAGCCCTTGACTCGGTTGTTTTCTGAAATGCCAAGTTTTCTGGGCAAATCCCATTAAGGGGTTTCATGTAGCTTCTGTCTTTTTGTTTTCATTTGTTGGCTGCCACTGTTGGAGATGACTCAAGGACTGTTCACGCCAAGCTTGCACTTAATTTAGACACTGGAAATACTTAAATGGGGATATCTGTCTGGTCATTATTTCCCTTATCTGTTTATCCTGCAAGCATCGATCATATCTATAATAATTTCATTATAGGTACTTGGTCAGTTGTCAGTTTTCTTCACTAGTCTGGTTTATGACAAAATTTGTTATGGATTGTAGTTATCTTGTTTTTTTCATCTTCCTCAATACCTAGATGAATACTTTTCATCAAGTTGGAAAAATACTTGAACATTTTTTTTGAGATGGATTCTTGTGTAGTCCAGGATGTCTTTGAACTAGCAATGTAGCCAAAGCTGGACTTGAACTTCTGATCCTCCTGGTTCCACCTTTCAAAGGCTGGAATGACTGGTGTGTGCAGCCACATCAGGACTTTGTGCATGCTTTCTTCATTATTTTTTCATGATTCCTGTGCTGTGTTGTCCTTTCAAGGTATCATTTCGATTTCCTTGAGGTTTTTCCATAAGTCACTAAGGTTCTGTTTTTCTTTTCTTTTCTAAAGGATTTATTTATTTATAGTTTATATGTGTTAAAGTTTGCCTGCATGTATGTAAAGTATAACATATGTACACAGTGCCTGTGGAGGCCAGAAGAGACTGCGTGAATCCCTACAAGTTACAGGTATTTTGTGGGTGCTGGGAACTGAACCCCGGTCTTCTGCTGCAAGAGCAGTACATACTGTTGACAACTGAGTCATCTGTCCAATCTCCTGCTTGCTTTTCTTAATGGTCTTCTTTTGTTTCCTTAGTTCTTCAGTTTGGATCTTACTCATCTTTGTCTAAAGTCTCTCTCTCTCTCCTCTTTCCTCTTTCCCTGCCCTCCCCTCTTCCTAATCCAATCTGCTACTACATTACAACCCTCCAGTTCTGCATGATATTTTTTTTCAACTCTGGAATCCTGGTTGTTTATCGTGACTTCTGTTTCCCTGACAACATTGTGGTAACTGTTTGTTCTTTAAAACCCTCATATTCTTCCAAGATCCTGACAAACTGAAACAACTGTAAACCTCCCTTAAAGCTCATGCTCACAATTTCCTTCACATGGGAGATCCTGGGCTTGTTTACTGTGGCTGTTTCCTCCTGTGACCAATTATGGCTTCTATTTTCCTTCTTCTGTGAATTTTTACTGTTTTTGCTTATCCAAGACAGGCTGTCTATGTAGTCCAGGTTAGCCATAAACTGTGATCCTCCTGCCTCACCCCCTGAGTGCTAGTTAGTTTTATAAGCATGTGCCTTCATGCTTGTACATGTTCAGTGTTTTCTGATTGCCTGGTCAATAGCATGATAACAATGGTAAGGTGTCCAAGGTAGACCGTGTTTCCTTAGAGGAGGTTATATCCTGGGAAACAGAACATGCCCTTTATTCTCTTTGAGCCCATTAAACTTCTGTTTTAGGTTCAGTTGTGAAACCCTGGAGTATTGTTTACTTTAGGGCATGGTTTTCCCAATTGTTCTTCAAGGGCACAGTGGTCAATATTGTAGGCCTCTGGATGGATTTTCCTGTGTTGAACTAGTCACTTCTTTCACTGTAACATGACAACAGCCATAGATATCTATAAGCAAATAGGCATACTTGGGAACCAGCGAAATATGATTTATAAAAACAGATGGTCAGGCAACGGGACACAGTTGGTTGATCTTGAGCTGGGCATTGCATCTTATTCTTAAGTAGTTGCTTCTTTGGTGTTTAGTTGCAGGCTTAGGATGTTAGCAGTATCTTTCTCTTCTACGGGGACAAAGGCCCAATGTCTCCCAGCCTTCTTCCGTCTCAAGTTTCCATTCCATTCTTAGACTCAATGGTTTTCCCTCCCCATCAAAGTCATAGGGAGTACACCTGGCTTTTCTCATTTGCCCAACCCATGGCTTCTATCCTTTTCCATGTCCTTTCATGAAACCCCTATTTGCATTGGTGCTTGTGAAGGTTACTTTTGTCAACCTGACACAAGCTAGATTCACCTGGGAAGAGGGAACTTCAAGTGAGGAATGGCCTCCATCAGATTAGCTTGTGGGCAAATCTTTAGGGGGCGTTTTCTTTACTAATGATAGACATGGGAGGGCACTTGTGGAACCACTGGACAAATGGTCTTGAGTGTACAAAAGCCATGGAAATTAGGCTGGTAAGCAGTGTTCTTCCGTTGCCCCATGCTCAGTTCCTTCTACCGATTTCTTCTTGAGGCTCTTCCCTGGCTTCTCTCAATGACGGACTGTGACATGGAAGTGAGAGCCAAATGAATCTCCCTGTCCCCAGGTTGCTTTTGGTCAGAATGCTTTGTCGTAAGAGTAGAAAGTAAACCAGGATAGTGCCCCTGAGCTTTGATCTCTGCTTCCTGCATTGAGAAGGACCAGGCACAAACTTTGAGTTCTTTTCTGTGGACTGCCGCTGTTGAGAAGTGACCCCAGGAAAGCATCCCAGTGAGCAGGGAGCTTACTTCGTAAATCTCCCCTAACTCCAAAATTTCAGGGGCTGGAGAGATGGCTCAGTAATTAGGAAAACAAGCTGCTCTTGCAGAGGACTGGAGTTAGGTTTCTAGTACCCATATTGGGTGACTCACAACCACCTGTAAGTCCAGTTCCAGGAGCTTCAACGCCTTCTCTGATCTCTGTAGACAACTGCACTCGTGTGCACATACCCCAACAGAGACACACATATTAATTATCAAAATAAATCTTGTTTTCAGAAAATGAACCCTCCAACTAGCACTGCTAATAGTGACCCCCAACAAGCCCCCTCTGTCCAGATTTATCATCTTTTACAGAAGACAGTGATAAATTCTAAGCAACAGGGCTCAAAGTAAAAGTCTCCTCTTTGTGTTAAAGAAAAAAAAAGCAAGTGGGCTATGTAGTCTTAGGGAACCTGAGCACATTCAAGTCTTTCTTTAAAGCTGGGAGCACTCATGGTCTTCAGCATGTGGGTATGCCTCCTTTGACCACATTCTGCAACGATTCTTGGCTCTTACAAGAATTGTCATCACTTCAGTGTTTGAGTGATGCCTCCTAGTCAGAAGCCAGTATGCCTGCAGGAGATGCCACAGGATTCTTATTGATTAGCCCTCACCACAACATACTATCTGTCCTAGATTTATTTAGATTTTTTTCCTACAATGTATTTTAATCAAGTTCTTTCTCATCTCTCAGCTCCTCCCACATTATCCACACCTCCCTATCTGCCCAACTTCATATTTCTCTCTCAGAAATAAAAAAGGACAAAAATAAAAACAAATAAGCACCCCCAAAGCCAGTAGGATAAAAAGTACCAAAACAAAACCAAAAGCACACACAGAAAACACGGAGTCCACTTTGTGTTGTTCAGCTGCTTCTGAGCATGAGGCGTGTTCCCTAGTGCATGGCTGATAGGCTCAGTGACACTTCGCTGGAGAAAAAAGAATTCCTTTCCCAGGAGGTGCTGATTGCAAATAGCTTCTTAGTTAGGGGTGGGATTTTATGCTCACTTTCTCTTCCCAGTGCTAGGATCTTGTCTGGTTTGAGCCTATGCATGTCTTGTCCATGCTGTCACAGCATCTGTGAGAGTTCATTTGTGTGTCAGCTCTGCTGTGTCTGGAAGATGCTGTTTCATTGTAAGAAGGGCCACATCTGGCTCTTACACCCTTTCCTCCTTCTCTTCCATGTAGATCCCTCATCCTTGAAGGGAGGGCTTCCATACAGACATCTTACTTAGGGTTGAATGCTCCAAAGTCTCTTCCCATCTGCACCGCGTCTCTTTGTGGGTTTCTGTGTTAATTGCCATTTATTGCCAGAAACTTCTCTCATGAGGACTGAGAAAGGCACAGATCTATGGGTGTAGTTATATGTTATTGGGCATCACTTTGTTGCTATACTCTTTTTTTTTAGCAGAATCATAATCGGTTCTTAGCCGTGTCAGTGGTGCAGGGTGTGGGTTCTGTCTCATGCATCCCGTCTTAAATCCCGATTGAAAACCTGGTTGGTTACTCCCTTAGCTTTTGTGGCACTGTTGTACCAGTGTAACTTGCAGGCAGCTTGCTGTTAGAAGTCACAGGGTTTGTAGCTGAGTGATACCAATGGCTGCTTTTCTTCTTGGGTGGCGTGCAGTGTGCTTTCCAGTACTGTGAGTGCTAGTCAGTGGGAGGGAAACATCTGTCTAGGTACCAGCTCAACTGTTTGATATAAGTAGTGCCTTCATCAATAGGGCCTTACCATCAGGTTGTGGAGTTCAACCAATAACCTTGGCAGTTGTCTATGATGTTTGGGGAGCTCTTTGAGACCCCTTTGCCCCCAGCTCAGCAAGAGTTATACCATTATTGGCACTGGGCAGGGGGGGTTTACTTGGTTGCATAATATGTCTAATTGGGTCATTCTCTCTCCCATTATACAGTGTGTGGCGATATTTTGTTTGAGATCTAACATAAAACTTGCCTGAAGATCAGAGTGCAAAGCTAGTCACACCAGCCAGTCATATAGGCCAGGCAATGATGGTACACACACTTTTAATCCCAGCAACCACACTAGTTAGCCATAGAGACCAGGCAGTGGTGGTACACCCCTTTAATACCAGCACTAGGGAGGAAAATAAGATGTGAGGAGACAGGAGTCAATCAGTTTTCAGTCATGCTGAGGGCAGGATCTCCCCTTTTGGTCTGAGTCTTGGTAGAGTTAAGAACTCTCTAGTGGTTGGCTGCTTTGTTTTTCTGATCTTCAGTTTGAACCCCAATATCTGACTCTGAGCTTTTATTATTTGTGGTACAACAGTGAACGCATTTAATGGAGTTAAAATTCCTTTCACATATGCATATATTTTAGAAAGTTTCTCTAATGGTGAATTTTCATATGGCTTTTCAAAAGGTTTCTAGTGTTATTTGTTTTTTCCTGTTTTCCTTCCTTCACTTGTGCCGTCCTCCACCCTCCCATTTATTCCTCCTAGTCCAGTTTCTCCTTTATCTCTTTATAACACTGCATTGGGTTTCTCCTTCCTTGGGAGAGCCCTCTTGCCCACCAGTCCCTTACCAGCGACCTCTGTAGTTATCCTAATTGGAACGCACATGTCTAAAGTTTAAAAGCTAACATCTACGTGTAAGAAAACATGACATGTTTGTCCCTTTGGGCCTGAGTTACCTCATTCAGCTCCATCCACTTACCAGCAAATTTCATAATTGTTTAATGTGCATTGGTGTTTTGCCATGGGTGTCAGATGCCCTGGAACTGGAACTACAGACAGTCCTGAGCTGCCGTATGGATGCTGGAAATTGAACTCGGGTCCTCTGGAAGAGCGGTTAGAGATCTTTACCACTGAGTCAGCCCTCCAGTCTGCAATTTTCATAGTTTATTATCATGCTTCTTAACATCTAAACAGTGTTCCATGTGTAAATGTGCCATATTTTCACTAATTATTTATTGGCTGAAGGACATTTAGGTTGTTTTCAATCTCTGGCTATTATGAATAGAGAAGCAATGAGCACAGATGAGCAAGTGTCTCTGTAGTAAAACGTGGAATCCCTTGAGTACACACACATGTACAAAAGTGGTGATCTGGGTCTTGTACTGTGTCAGTTTTCAGCTTTTTTAGGAACCTCCACACTTATGTCCATGAGGGCTATGGCAGTTCATTCTCTCCAGCAATGAATAAATATTTCCCTTTCCCTGCGTCCATGCCAGCATGTGTTGTCATTTTGTTTTCATATTGAATGTGATCATTCCGACTGGCATAAGATAAAATCTCAGAGTAGTTTTGATCACATTTATCTGATAGCTAGTGATGCTGAACAATTTTTAAGTGTTTCTCAGCTATTTGAGTTTCGTCTTTTGAGAGGTCTATTTAGTTCTATACCCATTTTTTTTCTTGATTTTCGAGACAGGGTTTCTCTGTATTGTTTTGAAGTCTGTCCTGGAACTCACTCTGTAGATCAAGCTGGCCTTGAACTCATAGAGATCCACCATCCTCTGCCTCCCAATTTCTGGGATTAAAGGCGTGCGCCACCAACACCTGACTCTATAGCCATTTTTACAATAGGATTGCTTATTTTACTGATGTTCAGTGTTTTTGTTCTTTACATATTCTTCTTCCAAGTACAACCACACACACACACACACACACAATTGGCAAAGATTTTTCCTATTCCATAGGCTGCCACTTTGCTTGAATGATGGTGTCCGTTACTATACAGACTATTTTATTATGATGAGGTCCCATTTATTAACTGTTGGTCTTAAAACCAATGTTTTTTGGTATCCTATTCAGAAAGCCCCTTCCTGCACCAATGAGTTCAAGACTATTTCCTACTTTTTCTTCTATCAAATCATGGTATTTGGTCTAATGCTGAGGTCTTAATCCAGTTAGTGTTGAGTTTTGTACAGGGTGGTAGATGTTAATCTACTGTCATTCTTCTAAATCCAGTCATTCAGTTTGACCAGACTGTTGATTCTTTGTGTAATTTTTTGCTTCTTTGGCAAGAATCAGGTGTCCATAGGTGTGCTGAATTATGTCCTGTTCTTCAGTTCTGTTGCACTGATTAATGTGTGCGCTTTTACGTCAATGTGATACTGTTGTTTTATTGCTATGACTTTGTAATAAACTTGAAATCTGAGATGGCGATACCTCCAGCAGTTCTTTTATTATACAGGATTGTTATAACTATTCTCCCTCTGAGTGTTTCCATACGAAGTTTTTTTTTATTTGTGAAGATTTGTCTTGGAATTTTAATGGGAATTGTATTAGATCTGTAGCTTTCTTTTGATTGAATGGCCATTTTTCATAATAATCTTACTGATCCATGAGCATAGGCAATCTTTCCATCTTATGATATCTTCTTCATTTTTTTCTTCAGTGTTTTCATGGATAACTTTTTGTCAGCTTGACACAAGCGAGAGTCACCTGAAAGGAGGGACCTCACCTGAGGAGATGCCTCCATAAGATCCAGCTGTAGAATATTTTCCTAGCCCATTGTGGGTGGTGCTATCCCTGGGCTGGTGGTCCTGGGTTCTATAAGAAGGCAGGCTGAGCAAGCTATGTAGAGCAAACCAGTAAGCAGCACCCCTCTATGGTCTCTGCATCAGCTTCTGCCTTCAGGTTCCTGCCATGTTTGAGTTCCTGACCTGGCTTCCTTCAAAGAGGGCCTTACAATTGTGGAAGCAAAAGGCAAATAAACTCTTCCTCCCAAACTTGCTTTTTGGTTATGGTGTTTCATAGCAGCAATAGTAACCCTGACTAAGACAAGCTGGTACCAGGATACTGGGGTACTGCTGTGATGGACCTGACCATATTACGCTGGGGAGGATTGTGGAAGGACTTTGGAACTTTGGGCTATAAAATCCATTGACTGTTGAGAGCTCAGTGAGCTATTCTTTAGGACCTTGGAAGATAAGAATGTTGAGAATAGTGAAGATGATGGAGGCCAGACTTGTGAAGTTTCAGAGGGAAGCAAAGACTCCACTAAGTCTTTTGTGTGAAGAATCTGTGGTGTCTGGTTAGCTGGAGTTGAAGAATTGGCTGTGATTAACAAGAGACCAGAAACACTAAAGTTAAACCTTTGCTTTTCTGGGACAATGGACACTGGTCAGCTGGGGCTGAAGAATCAGCTGTGATTAAGAAGAGACCAGCACCACTGAGGTGAAGTCTTTTGGGAAGTTTTGCTCAGGGTCAGCACACAGAAGCTGTAGTCCAGAAGTGGCGAATGCAATACCTCATGCTGGCAGCCAAACTTGGTAGTGTTAAGGCTCACCCAGGTGGCACCGGTTGTGAAGGCATGAAAAGGTCATGGAGAGCAGCTGGGCTTGGCATTGTGTGGCAGGGCTGGAGTACCTGAAGAAAGACCAGGGGAGGCTTTTGATGAAATAGAAGTCCAGTTGCTACAAAAGACCCTTGCATCTTTGGGGATGCCACTACCATGGAGTGACCGAGAACAGCAGCAGTAGTGGAGTGGAGCCTAGAAGACAGACTGTGTGTGCTGCAGAGGGCAGAGCTGGAGAAGGGACCAATGCCCCCTTGGAGGAGCCCAGAACACTGGGGGCGAATCCCAGGTAACCGGACATTGAGCTATTTACACTATTTGGAGTTTGGTTTTGGTGTGTTTACATTGTGACTGTGCCCTGGTTACCGCCCCCCCCATCTCCTTTGAAACATTCAACTTATTTTTTTTTTATTTTGCTGGAACTCACACGTGAGAGAGTGCATTTGAAAAGAGATTTTTGGTTTTAAAAGAGTCTTTGGATTTTTAAAGATACTGAATTTTAAAGTGTCTGAATTTTTGAAGAATGCGGGACTTTTTTTCTCCTCAATATATATTTTTATTTAAATTAGAAACATTAATGCTTCACATGTCAATCCCAG
Source organism: Mesocricetus auratus (assembly GCF_017639785.1). Classification (NCBI taxonomy): domain Eukaryota; kingdom Metazoa; phylum Chordata; class Mammalia; order Rodentia; family Cricetidae; genus Mesocricetus; species Mesocricetus auratus. The sequence continues at coordinate 89,732,431 of NW_024429191.1, read as the reverse complement.
CTCCCTCTCCCACCCTCTTTCCTTGTCCATCCAGCAGCCCCCCAGCCCCTTATCCCATTCCCACAGCATTCCCCAGGGAGGGTGAGGCCCTCCTTGGGGGGATCTCCAAAGTCTGTCATTTCATCCAGGGCAGGACCTAGGCCCTTCCCCAGTCTAAGAGAGCATCCCTCTATTTGGAATGGGCTCCCAAAGATCATTCATACACCATGGTAAACACTGATCTACTACCCAAGGCCCCAGTGATTTCTGTGGCCTCTTCACTGGCACTACATTCATGGAGTCTGGATCTGTCCCCTGTTGGCCTCTCAGCCATCAGTCTGGGATTCGAAGCTTATAAAATGTTTTATATCGCGACGTTGATGTCAATGTGTGATCTTGGGAATGAACAAGAAATCAAAGATTATGGCTTAACAGTGATATGTTTGTCGGTCAAATTGGCAAGGGGTCTAATTATCCTGGCTAGTTTTACGTCAACTTGATACAAGCTGGAGTCATCTGAAAGGAGAGACCCTCAATAGAGGATATACTTCCATTAGATCCAGCTGCAGGCCATTTTCTTAATTTGTGATAGATGGGAAAGAACCTGGCCCATGGTGGGTGATGCTAGCCCTGTACTGATGGTCCTAGGTTGTGTAAGAAAGCAGACTGAGTAAGCTATAAGTTGCACCCCTCCGTGGTCCCTGCATCAGCTCGTGCCTCCAGTGTTTGAATTTGTGTCCTGGCTTCCTTCAGTGATGGACTACAATGTGGAAATGTAAGCCAAATATCCCTTTCTTCCTCAACTTGCTTTTTGGCTATGGTATTTCATAGCAGCAATAAAACCCCAACTAAGACAAATGTCTTTAAAGATTTTATTATCATACAAACCTTTTGTTTGCCCAGTTAGAGTTATCACAAAACGACATGTTTTAGAGACTGTTGTAAATGGTATTATTTGTCTTATTTCTTTATTAGTATGCTTGCCATTTGTGTGTAGGAAGGGTACTGACTTGTGTGTGTTAATCAAGTGTTATGCTACTTTGCTGTAAGTGTTTATCAGTTATAGGAGTTTCCTGGTTGAATATTTAGGGTCATTTTATGTATAAAATCAAATCATCTACAAATAAGGATACTTTGACTTCTTCCTTTTTTATTTGTACCCTCTTGATCTCCTTCCGTTGTGCTATTGTTATAGCTAAGACTGAATACTGTTTTTAATAAGTATGGAGAGAGCAGACACCCTTGTCTTATTCCTGATTTTAGGGGAAATGCTTAGTATTTCTCTTTGTTTAGGATGATGTTAGCTGTTGGCTTGCTGTAAATTGCCTTTATTGTTGAGATATGTTCCTTGTATTCATAGTCTCTCCAGGACTTTTTTCATGGAGAAATTTTGGATTTCGTCAAAGGCTTTTTCTGCATCTAATGAGATGATCATGTGGTTTTTGTCTTTTATTATGTTTATATGGTAGATTTTGCTTACTTATTTATATATGTTGAACCATCCCTGCAATTGTGGGATAAAATCAACTTGATGATGGTAGATAATCTTGCTATGTGTTCTAGAATTCAGTTAGCAAGTATTTTATTGAGAAAATTCACATCTATGTTCATAGGGATGATGACCTATAATTTTCTTTTTTTTTGGTTGGGATTTTATGATTTTGGTATCAGAGTAATGTATAAATGTTCCTTCAGTTTTTATTTTGTTAAACAAATTGAGAGGCATAGGAATTCTGTGCTGAATCCATCTGGCCTTAGTATTTGGGGGTGAGGTGGGGTGAAGATTTTGAATACTGTTTCTGCTTCTATTTCAGTAGGGGTTATAGGTCTGTTTAAATTGCTTATTTGATTTTGATTTAACTTTGGTAGACTGTATATAACAATAAATTCATCATTTCATTACATTTTCCAATTCGGTGGGCTATAAATTCTTAATGTATTTGATTCTCTGAATTCCCTCAGTGTCTACTGTAATATCTTCTTTTTTCATCTCTAATTGTGATAATTTTAGACTTTTCTCTGCCTTTTGGCTAATTTTGCTAAAGGTTGTAAATTATGTTGATTTCCTCAAAGAAACAGCTGTTCATTTCATTGAGTCTTGTAATTTTTTGTTTTATTATGTTGATTTTTAGCCCCGAGTTTGAGTATTTTTTCCTATTTACTCATTTGAGGTATTATTGATTTTTTTCTACAGCTTCCAACTGTATTGTTAAGTTATTAATGTGGGGTATCTCTGTTTTTTTAAATAGCTACTTGGACTATGAACTTGCCTTTTAGAACTGCCTTCATTGTGTCCATGTATGTATCTGCCCTATCTTGAGACCCATCTACCTCTTAATTCATTAGGAACTTAAATTCCCGAGCACCTGAGAGGGGTTAGCTCTTAGGGTAGTTGCTGAACACACAAACTTGAAGGAGAGAGCCTCTTTAAGACATGATAATCTAATAAGGGAAAATAGAAATGAGAAATATCAATATGGTAGCAAGGAACAAATCATATAATGGAGGAGTGTGATGATTGGGACTGTCAATTTGACAGTATCTAGACTCAGAAAATAAAACCACCGGGCACACCTATGATGAAGTTTCCAGATTAGATCCGTTGCGGTGAGAAGGCCAACTTTAAATGTGGGTGGCACCATTCTCGGGCTGGGATCCTGGACAGAGTAAAAGACAAAAGGGGACTGAGCACCAGTGCTCAGCTTTCTGCTTCCTGACCATGGGCGCAGTGTGAGCAGCTCCCTCATGCTTCTGTAGTCGTGACTCTGCTACCTTGATGGACTGTACTCTCAAAGTGGGAACCAAAATAAATTCTTCCTTCCTCCATTCGGCTTTGCAGCAGCGATGAAAATAGTAACTAATGCAAGGGAGATTGGATAAGCTATATTTATGTGTATCTAGAGAAGTTTGCAAGTCCTTGAACCAGTTTTAACCAGCTAGTAGCAATTTGTCTGCCATTCAGCAGGTCATGCATGTGTAAAGGATTCTTTAGGAAGACAGGAGAATCACCTGTTTAGAGGCAACCAGGCAGTGATGGCAGGTGTTATGTGCCTGGGGTTAACAGGCAAGAGGTTGCAGGAGAAGAAGGTGGATTGTGAAGATGACCCTGGCTTAGAAAATAGAAAAGACATTGTAGGACATGATAAAGAATTTACATGGGATCCTCAGACCATGAGCAGCTACTGAAGTGTTGTTGGGAAGGACAGTGAGATGATCACACCCAGGCTTCAACAACACCTAGGTGGCCAACTGGAAAGAATTAATGGTCAGGGGTGAAACTTAAAATCATTAGGAGGAGGAAAACGGTGTACAAAGAGAGATCCTTCCACTAGAGCAAGGTATTGGAGCCAAGAAGAATTAGATTGAGAAATATGTTGGAAGATAATTTTTGTGGCTAATTCAATGATAGAGTTAAGTTGGAACAAGGTATGTATGGTGGACTTCAGTAGTACCCTTTTTGTAGGAATATAAAATATGCTAAGAACAGTTCTATGGAGAATGGTGGTTGGCAGATTTATTTCTTATTCATTTATTCAACAAGCATTTAGCAGATACCTACTGCATGCCAAATATTGCCACAGGTAAAGTTGATGCTATCACAGGGATGATACAACCCTTTTTAAATCCATAGGAATTTTAAGTCTAGATGTTAATAAATAAGTAATTGAAAATCAAAATGGGTCAAAGAGGAGTCCTTTAGGAGAATCTTCTTGGAGGCTGAGCTGAGACATGTATGGTTACTAGAACTTTGATATGCAAAGATGAGAGAAACACCTAGAAGGAATAAACATAAAGAACAAAGCTCTATGGTCAGAATGAACTAAGATTGTTAAAACAAGGTATGGAGAGATTGCTCAGTGGTCAAAAGCACTTGCTGCTCCTGAGGAAGACTAGTATTCAGTCCTCTAGCTCTAGGGGATCTAACACAATGTTCTGATCTCCATGGTCATCTACACACACACACACACACACACACACACACACACACACAGAGAGAGAGAGAGAGAGAGAGAGAGAGAGAGACAGACAGACAGACAGACAGACAGACAGACACAGAGACACAGACACAGACATGCATACAGACTAATAATAAAAATCTTATGCAAAAGATTGTTAAAATAATAACATGGGTAGGAGGGATTAAGATAAATTTTGAAGGGTATAGGGAGAGTTGGGAGAGAGTAAATAGTGTGATTACAATCTGTAAAAGTTTCTTAAAAGTACAAATGTTGAAAATAGGGGACATAAGTGTTTGGAAGCTATCATAATAGCAGACTATCTTGCTCTATGTCACAGGCTCCATTTCCCCTTTCTGTGATGAATGCAGCCCTCATTATGGCTTTAGAGATGATTGCGTTTGAGAGAATTTCAGGCACCTGAGTGGAGATGTTTGCCAGATACTCATCATAATTCTGCAGGGATACAAAGACAAAATAAAGTATTTTGGGGAGTTATCAACCAATAGGATCCAGTTGACAGTTGATAACTGAGGGTGTGGAAGCATTTTCCTAGCATGAGTGTGCAGAAGCAGAGAGTCTTGAATTAGCTATCTCTTGTGTACATTGTGAAGACAGGCTTGTTACAGGCAATAATACTAGATGGTGTAGCATCCCTGGTAGTGATGCATACAGCCAGCTTCCCCTCTCAGGCCTGGCTTGCTCTATGCTTTTAGAAGGCACACAGCATCCCCAATTGGCACTGAGTTTTACGAAACACAAATGTTAGAGAAGAGGATTTAAAATAGAATTTTGGAACATTCTTAATAAAAATATTCAAATTTAAAATAGAAAATACAAACATATTTCAGACTCACCAGGCTGTTTGTGGTAACCACAGGTAGAAGGTACACAGTTCACACATTGTAAATTTGATTTTAGCTGGGCGCTGGTGGCGCATGCCTTTAATTCCAGTACTCGGGAGGCAGAGGCAGGTGGATCTCTGTGAGTTCGAGGCCAGCCTGGTCTACAATACAGAGAAACCCTGTCTCAAAAAACAAAAAAAAAGTAAATTTGATTTTACTACATTATTTCACTAAAATAATCAATTTCCCTCTCTGTTTTACCTTGTCCAATGAAGCATCACCCTATGGTGAGAACAAGGTTGGTTTACATGTGCTAGCTAGCTCTCAATTTCCCACTAGGTATCAGCTTCAGCAGAGAATTTTCCTTTATTTTTACTACAGAGACTTTAAAGTTCAATTACAAGTGCCTCCTGTGTGTTAAGACTATCCAAGTTGAATAGCTTGCATACATGCTTGTTTTCTTTTTATGTGTATGCACCAATGACTGTGTGTCTCTGTGCTCACGTGTGTGAGTACCCACAGAATGCAGAAGATGATGTCAGATTCCTTGGGACTGGAGTTACAGGCAGTTGTGACTCTCTTGATAAAGGATGCTGGGCACTGAACTCTGGTCCTCTGTAAGAGCAGCAAGCTCTTTTCATCACTGGGCCATTTTCCCACCTTTCTATTTCTCTCTCTCCTCTCTTTCTTCTGTTCTGAAATAATCTTTTTTTTGTGCACTGTGACATTGTGTCACTCTGATTGGCTTAATAAAAAGCTGAACAGTCAATAGCTAGGCAAGATTTCCAGGCACAGAGAACACTGGGAAGAAGAAGCCAGGAGACTCTGCGGAAGCAGTATGGACAGTACAAAGGAAACTGAGTCATGTAAAGAACATAGATGAAAAGATATGGATTAAATTAAGTTGTAAAAGGTAGCTAGAAACAAGCCTGAGGTATCAGCCGAGCTTTCATAATTAATTATAAGTCTCCATATCATTACTGGGGAGCTGATGATCCTGACCAAAAAAGTCTGACTACAAATTTCTTCATTATGCTTTGAGACACAGTCTCACTCTGTAGTCCATGCTGGCCTGGGGTTCATGGCTATCTACTTGCCCCTGTCTTTCAAGTGCTGGGATGAAAGGCATGTGCCACCACACCTAACTCTCATTTGTTTATTTTTAATGTCCTTTCCCTTTCTAATATTAATGATCTCTCATATCCTTATATGAACATCCCATCCCTATGTGCGCATGTATATATCACCAAAACTTTCCCCATTGTGTGATTTAGATTTTGATATTATAAAACAGCTACAGATTATTAAAATGTAATTGGTTCTGTTCAGCCCTATCCTCTACAGGGGCAGTGGGAGTTTCCGCTGAGCTAAATAGCATGGTCACACTGTAGCTCTACTCAGAAAAATCTAGAAGACTACATCTCCAATAGTCCTCTGTCTGACCTGTGTCTGCATCTCATTCCAGCTAAAGAACACATATCTCATCTGTTAAAACTGCATAACATACCAAATTAAGCATTTCTTTTCTGTATTAAAACTTGCCTACAAGTTGTTTCTGGTGGTTCATTTTGGGATTCATGCACTTCCCTAAACACTGACTGTCAAGTACAAAGTGAGCAAGATGCCATACCAACAACATTCTCCAATGAGGAAGGCAGATGATAAGAGCAACGCTTCCAAGCCTGCTACAGATGAGAGGGGCAGGTTTTCCCCACCTTCAAAATAAAAGGTGAGAGAAACCATGTAAGTGCATTGCCTTTGGAGGTGGCAGAGTCTGCTAGCAGGCAGAACGCTTTTACCATGGCTTGATTGACATGCCCTGCATCTTTCTCTCTGCTCCCAGGATACAAGTGCTTCTTAGAGCAGGTGGGTTGGCCAGTCTGAGGGAAGTCCTGAGCTTCTCACTGAGACCTTTGTTGACTCTGGCATTTGGGCAAATTCCAGTGGCGTTTCAAGTCCCCAAGCCTGGGAACAGGATTCCTGCAGGACTGTCTCTGCCTTTGGCTATGACACACCCTTTGGTAGATACTCTCAGCAGTTGTCAATCTTAGTCTCAATGTGGAAATACATGATTTATCAACCCTTGACCATTGGTGGTGGTGGTGGCAAGGGAGACTTGATGGACAGCTCCCTGCATTTGTAAGGATATAGAGTGTTCCGTGAGGGAGGAAGATCGCCTTTGGCTTGCTCTACTTTGGGGGAATATAAGACAGATAGAACTAGGTTACATAATGAAGTGCTGTCAGGAGAATATCTGAACATTTCTAAACACAATAAGTGCTTGACGTATGTTACTTAATGTAAGATTTTGAAAGTTAATTCTCTGAAAAGTTCATGCAATGTATTTCGATCATATCAACCCCCAACTAGCTCCCCTCAGATTCTACTCACCCGACATTGTGGCCTCAATTCTTTTAAACCTGTCAAGCCCAATTTGTGTTGCCCATATGCTCTTGAAGGCGTGGCCATCCATTGGAGCGTGGTAGGATGACAAAGGGCCACACCCTCCAAGGAAACAGACTTCTGTCTCTCAGAAGCTATCAACTGCCTACAGCTCCTCCGCTAGGGGTGGGGCTTCATGTCCACATATTCCCCTCTCTGTGGTGGGATTTTGTCTGGATTGATGGTATTTGAATAAGGATATAAATAATCTCAATGAGACAGATTTATTTTTTTCTATGCACAAGTATTCCTTGGATATCATCCCGTGGATAAGTGACACTGTATTTGGCAGAGTTCAACACAGTTAATGGTTATCTGCATAGATGAGCCTTCTCTGGTTGTGAATTCCGCAGCAGAGGCCTTATCTACAAAACTGGGTAAAGGAAGGTTCAGGAAAGGAGTAGAAGTCACTGGTTGCTGGAGCAGACAATAGAGCCACCCTCTGAGAGTGCCAATTTCCATCAACTGAAGCTGGTTATTTAGGATTATTAAATGAGTTCAGTGATTTACAGGAATCGATGTCAGGCATTTAACCCTAGATAAACAACACTGAGTCAGGATTCTTACTGTCTCTGAGACATATTCTCTGAGGTTCAATGTGGAATGCTAAGTGGATAATTGCAAGTTGGTGGACTGTGTTCAGACCATCTGAATGTCATTCAAATCTAGGCTCATCAGACTTTATAATTGGAAAGTATATCATAGACCATCTATTACTATTGTATATAGTCTAGCTTTGTGTGTGTAAACACATAGTAAATGTAGGTGCAGCTGTGTGGCATGGCTATGCATGTATGCATTTATAGAATCGGAACTAAACTTCATGCATCATTCTCAGGACACAGTTTATCTGGGCTTTTTTTTTTTAGTTGTAAGTTTTCACTGGGCTGGAAACTCACCAATTCAGCCATGGACCTGACTAGTAAGTATCAGGGGTCTTCTGTCACCCAACCCCCCAAGGGCCAGGATTCTAAGCATGTGCTAACATGCACCACTGTTCAATATATATTGTGTGATTGTACTCACATCCTCACGATTTTGTGGAAAGCACTTGGCTGACTGCATCATTGCCCTAACCTTCTTGAAGTCACCATAGATGAAACAAAAATTAAGGATTGTGAGGAGAGACTGTAGTATATTCTGGAGTATAGACATCTTCTTCCTGATGTCTTCACACTTTCTTGTGGGGCTGATCAAACAGTGGATCTAAAATAGAAACTGTATATGCGTTTGTAGATGTCTCAGAAGGGATATAGCATTCATCCTCCTCCTTCTACTAAAGGAAGATAAGCAACCCAAGAGATGAAATGAACACCAACAGCACATATGTAGCCCATGAATTGACTTCTTCTTCTTATACTTCTCAGGTCCCTCAGTCTAATGTCTCACTAGAACTGGGCTTAGACTGGAATTGAAAGGCCATGTCATGATCTCATCTGATGAGCTTTTCTAACTTGATTCAGACTGCCTAAAAGTCATTAACTTCTCTAAATGCTCTTCTGGAGGTGGGAGTGTCTGAACACAGGTTGACAAGAGCTCAAGTAGGATGGAGGGCAGTAGAGATGACAAGCCTTCACACCATCATCCGACATCAACATTTATAGAATCAGGATGACAGGTAAGTATCACTTGTACCTGTGTGTGGAAAGCTTCAAAGGTTGTTGCTCCCTTTGAAGTAAGTTTGAAAGTGGTTGCTTCCTAAACCTGTCAGCATAGCTTTGCTTGATGTATCTGTCTGTCTACCATCCATCTATCTACTATAAACTATCCTGTCTGTCTAATCTATAAATCAGTCATCTATATACCTATCAATTAGCTATCTATATACCCTCTATCTATAAATATTCATCTACTTATATACATATATCAACAATCTATCACAACCATCTATCATATATCTTAGTCATTATCTATCTATCTATCTATCTATCTATCTATCATCTATCTGGCTTTACTGTTGGCTCGCTGATTAGATTCTGTCTTTAATTCTTAATGCTGCTTGGATATTGCTTTAGGCAAAGAAAGGTGTTGGTAACTCAGCACAGCTGTATATGGGACTTTCTGGTGTTTTTCTGGGGGTGCTGGATTGGCATTTGGGGTAAGGTAGTCTTGCTTGTGATTTTATCTCCAGGAAGGGAGGCTTGGGTTCTGAGTTTTACTATGCCTCTCCAGCTAACAGGCATTTCATAATATTCAGAGACTTGGATGCCTCCATTGCATGGCTATACTGAGACCACCTGAGCAGTGCCCTTGGGAAACTGGCTGTCCTGTTGTGATATTAGGAGGTGCCATGACAGCCCAGCATAAGGCTTCCCTACTGCCAATGTGCTGGGCTATTTTCAGATCTTTGCTACTATATCTGAGTTGTAGAGATGTTAGGCCTACCCAAGAAATTTACCATGGCCAGAGGAATACTTGAAGCTTTTCAAGGAATCACTCAAAGAAATGTGGTTTGATTAAGGGTAGATTCATCTTAGCAGACACACCCAGAATCTTCTGGGAGGACAGGAGACATCACTAAATCTGTCCCTAGGAGCCCTGCTACTGTACACTTCTCTTAATGTTCTTAATGAGAGTGTAGGGCTGATGAGGCTTGGCCAGCAGACACCACATGGGTGGAGCGATACTTACCTAACCACACCTCTGGTATGCTGAGACACCCCAAGGAGAATGTGTGTGTAAAGAGGCCCTTGGGAACACCACACCCCTAAGTCTGCTTCCCTCCCTGCTGTGAGAAACTAAGGGAGAGCTTCTAGACATCACCTTTACTTTCCCAGTGCACAGCTACCATCCCCAGACCTGTCAGAGATGGAGAAGGTGTCAGGTGGGAAAAGTTGTTCTGAGGCTTGACGCCATGTTCTCTGTAGGTATTTATCTGAAAATTCAAACTACCAGTTTACATAGTGAGCTCTCATGCCACCTAGAACACATTGGCATCTGAGACATGGGCAAGTAGACTCTTTTGAGTTGAGTTTGAGTGTGTGTGTATATGTATGTATGTATGTATATATAATTTCCAAAAGTGTCTCTCTCCTCTCCTCCCCTCTCTTCTTCTCTTTCCCTCTTCTCCCTTTTCTTCTCTTCTATCTTCCCTCCATCTCCCTTCCTTTTTCCTCCTCTTTTTGCCCCCTTCCCTCTTCTTTTCTCCTCCTCTCCCCTCCCTTCTTCCATCCCTCATTCTCTCCCTCCATGACCCCCTCTCCTTTCCTCATGTGAGACATAAGTTGAGATTACTTGTCACGACAACTGCTACTTTGCTTCATATTTTCTGGGTAAGAAAATCAGACTGGGGAGATGATCTACAAGGTACATATTACATGATAGTCTCATTGGTAAGCATTTTCTCTAACATTTTCCTTTATAAAGGAGGTTAGTGCTGCAAATGAGGAAAAAAACACCCAGAGTTAGGGAGCTTGTCTTGACTTCTTGGATAAGAGAGTGTATTTGTAAGAATAATCTCAGGGGCTGGAGGGGTGGCTGAGCAGCTATGTGATCTTCCTTCTCTTCCAGAGGATTCAAGTTTGGTTCCCAATATGTACATAAGATGGAGACTGTACCTCCAGCTCTAGGAGATCTAACATTCTCTTCTAGCCTTCGGGCACTCACCTGGTGTATACACACACACACACACACACACACACACACACACACACACACACACGCACGCATGCACACACTCACACACGCACACATGCACACACACACACACACACACCACATGCACACACACCACACATGCACACACAGATTTACAGATCTTTAAAAATATAAATGAATAATCTGAGTCATGGCATAATAATCAAAGCTCACAATAGCTCCCTGATTCTATATATATCCATTTGTTTTAAACAGGGAACACGATTCCCTATCATGAGGATGAAGAGAGTACTGGAGAGACGCTCATTTGCAGTTCTGTTCTGGACATGGCAAACATCACTTAAGCTCATCACCAAATAGCAAGCTGGTGAGCTGTTCATCCTTTCCTTATTAAGAAGCAAAGCCTAGTAGCTGACTAATAGAAGGAGCTAAGTCAGGGGTAGACCCTGGGCTCTCACCTCTGTGATACTGTGAGCTAAGTCAGAGGTAGACCCTGGGCTCTCACCTCTGTAATACTGCCCCAGAAGAGTGGTTGGGGCTCACTTATAACTTAAAAGGGCCTTGTTCATCTGTACATTCCACTCCCTTCCATCCATTTTTATGCTACCATACCTTCTCTTAAATCCCAAAGAGGCATAGTTTAGGACCCTTCTCAGGGGTTCTTCTGGGCTTGAGCTAGCTCCCATGTGCTCCAGACCAGTGCTCAATGCCCTGTGGCCCATGCTTCACCTTTGGGATGCATGTGATCAGCACCCACACAGCTGGGAATCACTGAGTCACGGGGCTGAGTTGCTGCTTGCATGTTTTGCGCCTGGAAATGAGATCTATAGGGCAGAGTGTCTTTGCTTCCCACGCTTCTGGCAGGTTCCCTGTGCATTCCTGCTGCAGAGCCATATAGAGCTCATCCCTCTGTCTCAAAGAGAAGCCTATAACAAGGGTCACCTGCGCAGATGACAGAGTACAGTAGATTTAGGCCTGAAAGCCACAGCAATGAATGCCTTGGCAGGCTGCTCCTACATAGTTCTGAACAAGTGAATTAGGGAATGTGCTCATTCATCTCTTCATTTCCTTTTTACCTTTTCCACTTACCTTCCAGGTTAGATGTGTAAGTGAGGGAAGGGAAGAGCCAAAGAGAACTCATACAGGAGCTGTTTGCAATGCTGCTCTGCAGGACCAACTCCTTTAAGAACATGAAGGGGAGAAGGAGGGAGGAGGGAGGAAGAGAGGGATAGAGGGACAGAGGAAGGGAGGGAGAGAGGGAAAAAGGGAGACAGACAGAGACAGAGACAGAGAGGAGAGTATCCATGGAAGAACTAATATGAAAAAAATGCAATTGTATCCTGTAAACGAGAAGTATGCTTCTAAAAATGATTTTTCGAGGAATTGGAATAATTTAAATCAAATTTACAAAGCCCCTTTTGTTCCTCCTTCCTTTTGGTTGACTCTCTTCTCTGTTGGCTTTTCTTCTATTTCACAGGATACCAGTTGTTCTTGTATCCTGGGAGTGGAGAGAAATAAGATAGCTGCAAAGAAACATCATGTGACACGAGAAAGAGCATCAGGAGTGGAGAGGGAGAGAGAGCAGAGCTGATGCTGAAGCAGCGGAGTCCGTGAGAGGAGGGAGACTGCTCAGTCATGCTTTGCAAACACGAGGACCGGAGTCTGATTCCCAGAATGCATGTGGCAATGCCAGGGGCAACAGCGTGTGCTTGTAACCTCAGAGACGGAGAAGTAGGGAGAGGTGGGTCTTTGGGGCTTGCTGGCCACGCAGTCTGGCCTACTTGGAGAGGGCCAGCCCAGTGAGAGTGAGACTGAGAAAATAAATCCATTTCAAGGATGCTGACATAAAACCACACATGAAAATCATGGCAACTGCACATATGAACTCATGTACAAGCTCCACCCACTCTAGCTGAGGAAATTTTGGCATTGGATAGACGCTGGGAGAGGGAGTCAGATTTCTTTAATGATGAGACTGCTGGTAGGTTGGCCACAGGCCAGGTCAGGCCCCATACCCAAGAGTAGTTGTGCAACATAAGCTGGACTTGATAGTGAAGGAAAAAGGAAGAAAATTCAAAATTGGGTGAGTAAGGGGGGAGTATAGAGAAGGTGGGTGTGGGAGGAGTTGGGGGGATATATGTAATCAAGATACACTGTATGGAATTCTCAACGAATTAATAAAAATATTCCTTAATAAAGAAAACCATGGCAAAATCTATCCTTGTCGTATCAGTCACAGGGCACATTTTGAAATACTCAATTCATCCAGAAAACCTGGATTTGAAAACCATCATGATACATACTGGTAGTGTCCCCCCGAAAAAGAAACCCAGCAACAAACATGAGATTAGACTCACCCACATATTCTCCCATGTGAAAAATCAGTTAGAAAGAGGATTCTTGTCCTGTCTCGGTTCTAGTTTGATTTGAATGATTTCGGTAAAATCCTAATACTATAAGCTAAAGGGGCCACTTAAGAAGTGAACCTAACCATTACTGGAAAAAAGGGAGGATGCAAAGTAGGCAGGGAACGTTTTAGAGGATGGTGATGATAGCACTTAATCACAACAACATGATGATGGCGGTAGACCCAATAGGCAGAGAGGCGTTCAGGGCAGATGTCCCAGTGGTACTCAGCGGTTCTTTCTCCTCTGATTTCAAGTGCCAAAGTTAATCACCAATGGGCTGTCCTACGTATCCTAAAATCTATTTTTAGGATAAGTGGTTAACTATTTGAAATAAAGTTGGCATCTTTCCTGAAATCCCACACCACAATATAGAGACCAAAGGGACCAAGAAAGTAGCCAGATACACAAAAAAAGAGGAAAATAAAAGTCAGGGGCTGGGGGGGGGGAGGAGTCTCTCCTTGAGTTTGGATTGGTTTGCCCACATGTAATGAGTTGGGGAAAATTTTGTTCACTACAATTCTACTTATAAATGGAGTTCATTAGTTGGAGAAGGTTCTTGAAGGAGAGACAGAGGCAGAAGCAGGGTCTGTGTGGTGAATATCACTCTGCTGGAGAGAAGGAAGGAGTTTACTTCATGTTGTAGCAAGGAAGGGAACAATGGTGTTAAGAAAAAGTAATGAAGACACACTGTTTGAGGAAGGGAGGAAAAAGAACTATGATGGTAGGGACTCAACATACCTTGTTTCTTCCTGTTTCTAGACTATAGTGGCAGAGTGGAATAGGAGTTATAGAGAGTATGTGACCCCTAAGTCTGGTAGCCTGACCCCAGGATCACTCTGTGAGTCCCTGTCTTCCTATCTGATGACTCTCCCCCATATGCGCTTCTGTCATTGTGACACTATCTGCCAGCAGACTTTCAGCAGACTCAAGCTGATACCTTGGAATATACAAGGAAAACTTTTTTCTTGATAAACTTCCCATCCTCCTGCATTTCATTGTATTAACAAAAAGCTGGCTCATTCATACTACTAATTTTTAAGATGTCAAATAAGAGTGAATTGTTATTTCCTTATGTAGGAATATTACTGGTCATTAATTACCATTAATACTATTATTTCCAGTTAATTACAATTTATGAGCTTAAAGAACATTTACAATATAGAAAAAAATGCCCATAGTGGTAATACTTCTGGGTATAAAATTGCATATTCAAAATGATACCAATGATGAATAGAAAAAAATTCATGTATAGACACATTATGTTAAAATATTAAGAGTGATTTTGATTTTCAGGAATAAGATTTCATTACCCTTTTTTATATTCAACCAAAAACTAACCCCACTTACTGATACCAATTAGGACAGATAGGAAGTCGGAAAATCCTGCAACTATTGAGTCATTTGATGAGGATCAAGTTACTTGGGCCCATTGGAGGAATTCAAATTTGTCTCTTACCTAATTTTGCCTCAGTCTCCTATGTTTGAATTCATGTATGTGAATGAAAAAGGTGGTTGGCAGTGGAGGGACCAGGCTTCTCTCAGTTCTCACATTCTGAGTTCTTCAGCACCTAGACTTGGCTTTGTCTGAGCCAGCGTCTTTCCATGCCTCCAGGATGCTCCCAGCTAAATCTACCTACCTCCTCCCTGCATCTGCAGCACAGGCCTCCCACCCATGTTCTTTGGGCAAGGTGCATTCTCCGCTCTAGCCCACCAGTCTACCCGTCTTGCCTAGGGTATCTGCTTAGATCTGAGTCCTTCCTAGCAGACTGTCAATCTAACCAGGAGGGGACGAGGAAGCTGTTGTCAAGGGAACTGTCATACACACTGTCTCCATGAATGACTACAGTCTATGGTGATAAGTATTATTTATACTATGGACTTGTCTAGGCTCAATGTCTCAACTCACATCACTGAGGTCTGACCATGTAACCCTTCAAATTGAACTGAATTTCTACGAGTGACCTCCAGAGCATAGGTGGCCCGGTCTGGCCCTGGATTTGTTTCTGGCTATTGGAATATACCAGGCCTGTGTGCATTTTTGTGCTTTCTGCTTGATAGCTTGTTCTCTTCTAATCTTCCTATGGTGCCCACTGCTCTTCAATCAGCATCTGCCTCGTTGCAGATCCTGAGTTAATTGCCTGTCTCTTGCCATTCAAGTGCAAGCTATGTCTCCCTTCTAGCCTTCTTCCCAAGAGCCAGGCCAGTGTGGTACTTAGTAAATATTCATCCATAGGTCATTATTTCTAGCCACCACACCTCATCGAGGGTTTCTACCAAGACAGGCCAACAACTGGTGCTGGGCGAGAGAACCCATTTTCTAATACACAGATAAGATGACTTTGCAGGAATTTCTTTAGTTCTTTCTTCACCTCCATTGACCCTGTGATAGCTTAGAAGGTTCAAGGCTCCTCTTGTCAAGTCTGATGGCCTGAGTTCAATCCTCAGAACTCACTTAGTAGAAGGAGGGAACTCCGTCTTCCAAATGTGTGTAGTACTGCACACATGAGCACTCGCACACATGTATGCTCACACATACACAAAGATACACATAAAGGTAAGTAAATAAATGTTTATATATATTAATATTAGCATATATTACTAAAGGTACTACCATGATATTGGAAATAGGGAACTGGGGTAAATCATACAGGTCATGCGATTTGCCCAAGCCATTTGGTAGAGGAGGGAATAAGACCTAAAGAAGACTCCAAAGAAAGATGAACAAGTACCATTCCCCAAGCTAAGCACCTGGGGTGATGTGGGAGGGCCCTCAGAGGGTCTGACGTCCACAGCACATCTTCTCTGTCTAAGCATTCCTTCCTCTCTCGGCTGGTGCTGGGAATACTTGGAGAATGCGTCACGTACAAAGGGCTTTCGTCCCTGTGCTGGGTCATGAGCTCCAGTACTCATCTCTACGCACTGTGACAGGGTATAGAGAACTAGAAGGGAAGGCTTGCCAGGACTCTGCCAGGGTTTGGGTTTCTGCCTCCCAGGCCAGCAAACATTTTATCAGATGGGAATGACATGGAGTCATCTGACCTGGCTCATGTTTGAGATACAGGAGCACAGGGGTGAATGTTTCTGGAACATACTTGGCTAATGAAGCCATCATGACATCCTTTGGCCCTGTGGGTGGACAGAGAAGGAGCATGATGGAGGAGTCTTTTCCACACATGGTATTGAATTGTGAGGATGTGAATGCCTGAGAACTATCAATTCAGTCACAAATGAAGAGTCCCCAAACCAGCATCCACCGGACATGGAGGGTGAAGTCATGGGCATTATAAGAACTGCATTATTTGGGGGAAAGTAGGAGTCCATTTGTGTCACTGTTGCTGGGGACAGAGGGAAGACAAATGGGCTTGAGGTCTGAGGGAAAGGGGACACAGGAAACTGTAGAAATCATGAAATTGAGTCTTCAGATGCCAAAAAAATGCTAGTTTCTCTAATCTGGGAAACTATGGTAATTTTTGAAGGCAGATGGTGAAATGGATGCCAGTTGCAGGACCAGGACCATCTATCAATAATATATCATATTGTAATGCATGCAAGCAGGATGAAGTGAGAAAATGACTCTGTTGATTGTACATGGGTTGGTCAAATGCAAGTATTTTCTATCCTATGCTCATTTTCTGAACTATGCCATGCGTTTGATGATGTTATCTCCTCCTTTTCCAAGAAAGTAGATGGGACTCAGGGAGGCTGAGGAGACCCATCAACAGGAAAAGGGAGAGAAGGGAAAGGGCTTTGAACTCTGCTTGTGTTCTGCTGATAACAATAACTGCCCCACTCTCAAATACTATAGATTTTATAGATGAACTGTGTCTTAAAGGAGGGGAGGAAAAAGGGAAGGGAAGGGAAGGAAGGAAGGGAAGGGAAGGAAAGGAAGGGAAGGGAAGGGAAGGGAAGGGAAGGGAAGGAAAGGGAAGGAAAGGAAAGGAAGGGAAGGGAAGGGGAAGGAAAGGGAAGGAAAGGGAAGGGAAGGGAAGGAAAGGAAGGGAAGGGAAGGGAAGGAAAGGGAAGGGAAGGGAAGGAAGGGAAGGAAGGAAGGGAAGGGAAGGGAAGGGACTGTCTGGGTTGCAGTTATCTGCTCATGACCCCTGTTATGATTTGAATGTGAAGCATCATACACAGGCTCATGTTTTGAGAACTTGGTCCTCAGCTGTCTGTGCTTTAGGAGGCTGTGGAAGCTTCATGCCTCAGAGCCTGGCTGATAGATTCTGGTCACTGAGGAGGGTCTTTGAGGATTATAGTCCAGCCTTCTTTTTCCCTGTCCATGTTTCTTTTTTTTCTGATGTGCTGAGATGAATGAAGCAAACCGCGGTGTAAGCTCACTGCCACAAATAGAGTCACTTGGCAGCTGCCATTCCATGTCTTCCCTTGTGATGGACTGACGTCCTCTGAACCATGAGCCCAAATGAATCCTGCCTCCCTTAAGTTGTTTCTGTCAGCCTTTTTCTTTGTCACAGTGATAAGGAAAACAAGGCAGCCAGAGTCCTCCTATCGTTAGGACTTGCTGTGTGCTTCCAGGGCCTTTCAGGCAGAATCTGCTCTGTATTCACCCACCTTTACCCCATCATCCTTTGAGTTCCAAACACATGGCCCTTATGACATGACTTTCTTTTTCTTTTCTTTTCTTTTCCTCTTTCTTTCTCTCATTTTTTGAGGCAGGGTTTCTCTGTGTAACAACTCTGTCTTTGAACTCGCTCTATAGATCAGGATGGCCTAGAACACACAGAGATCTGCCTACCTCTGCCTCCTGAGTACTAAGATTAAAGGTGTACACCACTGCTGGCCTACCCCCCATTATGTCTTGACTTTATAGTAGCATCACACTAGGAAGACCATTTCTTCCTTAGGGTTGACGGGGTCATGTGTGAGAAATCTGTGAAGATCCTAGCAAACCTTCCTATGGGATGTCTGTGGTCCTGACCTCCTCATTGGACTGTGGGCTCCTAGTAGTGCCCAAGTGAAGTTGCATTGCAACAGTAACACGAGGCTATTGCACTGCACAGCTATCACCTGGCTGATGGACCCCACAGTTGGACCTGTAACCTGGCCCTGGACTTAGCAGGCACAGCTATTAGCTAAGAAAAAGTGACATAGTAAGTGTTCAGATTTACTGATGCTGACATGGCCATGGCCAGGAGAGACCCTATGAGGAGCCTTGGTGAATTAGTTATGCAGGCATAATCCTGGATGTTATTTGATGTTTTGTGGATAGAGATGCACATGGGACAAAGAAGCCCAAGCAGGGTTGTTGAGACTGCAGTTTATCTACCCAAGTGTATTAGTTTCATATGGATGCTATGACAGATAAGGGCAGACACAGTGGCTTAAACAGCATATAGTAGTTATGTTACAGTTCTGGCAATATCAGGTTTCACAGGGCTAAAAAATTCAAGGTCCAGGCAGTGATGAGATACCCTCTGGATGCTCAGGAATGATATTTCCTTGCCTTTTCATTCTCAAAGCTGCCTGTATTCATAAACTCCTGATGCTCAGCCATTTGGCCAGTTTAGTTAGCCAGCCTGCTCCGAGAATCATCTGTCTCTGACCCACTGAGCACAAGGATTATAGGTGAGCTGCCTGCCTGTGGGTGGCGGGATCTGACCTTTACTCTTCACCCTTCAGAGGTAAACTTTTTTGGCCACTGAGTTACCTTCACAGTCCCCCCTCCTGCCTCAGCCATGCCATTGGTTTCAAGTGCTGGAGTTTAAGGCCAGTGTCCCTGCGTGACCCAGGACCGCTTTACAACAGAGCAGTAGCCTTAGCCTCAAAGGAGTTGAATTGGTCTGTTGGAGGTGCTTGAGTCCTTGGGTGATAATGCTGAGCCCAAGAGCAAGCTTCCTTTCCTGCTAGCTCTGTATTTGATGACTAAATTGCCAGTGCTCAGCTGTATCCCAGACTTCATGGTGAACACAAGTCACTTGGTCCAACCTCTCAGGGACAACCGTGATGGATAATATGAGATAATGAAAAGTGCTCTAGAAGGATGTTGTTGTTTAATCAAGCAGTTTCTATGACCTAACCCAGACAAATAGAAGAGGGACCAGCGTATGTTCCCACACACAGTGCAGCAACCATGACTCAGATCACTCGTTCCTCCGTTGCCCGGGTGAGTTGCTCTGTTGTCACAGGGCTTCTTTTCCTTTTTCTGTGTTGTAGTTTTACGTGTGTGGTACCTGGATATCAAGTATCATTAAAAGTAGTAGTGGGAATTTCTTTAATGTGCCAAAAAAAAAAGGGAAGAGAGAAGCAAAAAGGTAAAAAGGTGGCTTTGTAGACTCCCTCCTCATTGGTCTTCAGTGGAGGAAGTGATGTGTCTGAGATCATCGTCTGTGGCCAGAACACAATACCCAAGACTTGATGAGTTAGAAAGAAGCCCTCAGGCTGGAGAGGTGGCTCAATGGCTAGAGCCTTTGTTGCTTTTCCAGAGGGCCTGAGATCAGTTCCCAGCACCAGTGGTGTCACAACTGTCTACAACTCCAGTTCCGGATTCTCTGACGCCCTCTTCTGGTCTCTTTGCACACTGCATGCTTGCAATGCACATCCACACATGCAGACAAACACCAAGCAAGTAAAAATAAGGGATAAAAAGAATAGAGGTTCTGAGACTTGAGAATTCAAGAGCAGACCTGTGGTGTCTGCTGGACCCTGCTTCGTCTTGCATCTGATGATGGAAGGGCCAATGGGCATGTACAGAATGAACAAAGCACAGGCAGCAACCACACACTATAACAACCCACTGTTGTAACTAGCCCAATCTAAGTTACTGCATTAATAAGACTGGGAGTACTATTAATCAATCCTAATGGCTTTATCATGCCTTGCAGGCCTCATTGCTACTTCCAATTGCTCCTTTCCCTGTGGATAGTCAAATTTCAAAATGAGTTTCAGATGGAGGAACCATATTCAAATTATGACATTTTGATTATATTCTCCCAGGAAAATGAACTCCTTCCTTCTCTCTTTCCTTCCTTCCTCCTACTTCTTCCCCCTTCCTTTTTCCCTTTCTTTTTCCTATCTCTCTTCCTTCCTTGCTTGCTTCCTTTATTCCTTAGTTCCTCCTTCAATTTCTTCCTTATCTTTTCATTTTAATTGTTTTTGAGACAGCCTCACCATGCAACCCATGCTGTCCTCAAACTTGACGCAAAGCAACCTTATTGCAGTCTCCCAGGTACTAGGATCACAGGTCTGAACCACTGTGTCTGGCTTTCTTAGGACGGTATTTGACATGGTTGTCCAATGTGGACTCCTATAAGGGAGACCCCAACAGTGCTGAAGTAACCAAACTGCATCCCAAATGCAGGCCATGACTGCCAGAGGCCCATTCCTGACACCCATGTTCCTGTGATACAGAGGAAGGCCAACTTTGCAACTCTTTTACTGCCTGGGCAGTTCTGTTAAGAGTCCTGGTCTCTAGGATTAATCAGAAAAGCAGCAGCCTTTCCAGACTCACCACATGTCTTTCTGCCACTCAGTAGCTCCTACTCCACGCATAGTAGGCCCTGAAAATAACATTTGGTAATAGAATGCATGAATGAGAGCCGAGGAAATATGTTACAGGACGGCACAGAGAAACATTACAGCATGTTCACATTGTGGAGACTGATCGCTTTTGATGATGATGGATGATCTGGGGACTTGGGGCCACTCAGCAGAATTTCCCTGGGGTTTTGCTCTAGCCTTGCTCTTCTGGCCTTGCAGCCAGGCCAGAGAAAGGAAGGAGCAGGGCAGGCGGATCAGTTAGGTATAAAGGGAGCTAGCTGCTCCCTGGTCAGAGCCAAGGGCTTCTGAACTCTTCTCAGATCTTCCCCTAAACAAGCCCTCCTGGAGCAAGCACCCCCCCCTCCCCACCCCCCCTCCCCATGGCGCCTGCTTCTGCCTCTGCCCTCCTGGGCTCCCTTCCATTTCTCCTCTCTTCTGGCCTCTCCCTTGAGCTGGGCTGCCCCGCTCCTGGCCAGGAAGAAGGTACCTCCTCTGAGTCAGGGCTGAGTGAGCAGAAGTTGCTTCACGCCAAACCCCCAGGGCTTGGAGAGCAGCTAGGTTTGTCCACACAAAAACTGCAGGGCTGAGGCCAGTGCGATGGACTGCTCTGAAGCGAATAAGCAAAAGAAAAAAAATCAGATTTAATGGAAAATAACTACTGAGTCCAAAAACATTTTCCTTTCGGGGGGGCCATTCTACAGTCCAGGGGTAAGGGAGGTGTCTGCTTGTGAGTCAGACTCTGTAGCCCTTCCCCCAGCCTCAAAGTGGGGGGCTCAGGGTGGCAGCCGTGTGGGCGGTGCAGGGTGTGGGGCACAGGGTAGCCAAACAAGAGGGAGCAGGCTCCCCAGCCCAGCAGACAGCAGCAGAGACTGGGCTTCCAAGTATTGCACAGAGTCTCCATGGAGGAAAGATCCTGCCGTGGAGCCAGGAAGGCAGCGCCTAGTTGCTGCTGGCACTTGCCAGGCTGGGGCTGTCTGCTCTCCCAGGCTCCAGCAGGAGTGGGAATCCCATCTGCTCTGACCTCATGGATGAAAAAAAGCAACTGTGGCCCCTTCCAAGGTTGAGGCAGCCCTGCCCGGGCTCAGGCCCCGCCAGCTGGACCCTCCCAAAACGGGTTCTCTTTTGTCAGCTGCCTTTTATAGAACTATAAAACCCGAAGTTCAAGTGAGAAGCCTTAGACCAGTCATTTTTCAAAAAGGGGTCAGGCTTCGTCTCTAGGATTCTTCCTGCCTTGCTAGGCTGCTGGCATTCATCTCCCAGACTCAGGAAAATCCTGACACCCCTCCAGCGTGCTTGCTAACCCTCTCAGGACTGTTCTAGGATCAGCTATGGAATCGGATAGACAGAAGGGAGAAGGAAGGGAAACTGAGAAAGTAAAGCAAACTATCCTGGGGCGGGGAGCTAGTTCAGTGAGCAAGCTGGAGAAGCAGACTTCTTGTACCTGGTACCTAGTGCAGCAAGCCCCTGTAGCTCCAACTGTCCAGCAAGACTAACATAGGCCCATCCTTGGAGTTCACTGGGTGGCCAGGCCAGACATTTGAGCAGTTTCATATTCACTGGGCGACCCAGCTGAAAAAAAAAAAAGGCAGAAGGCTGCAAAGATGACTCAACAATCATGAGTGCTGCCTACTCTTCCAGAGGACTTGGTTGGATCTTCAGCACCTTCAAGGAGGCTCACAACTAGAGGTGGTTCCAGTTCCAGGGGCTCTGATGCCCTCTACTAAAGGGGACCAGGCATGTATCTGGTGCAGGGACATAAGTGCAGGTAAACCTCCCATACAAAATTTTAAAAAAATTAAAATAACAGGAGAGAGTTGCTGCCCTTTTGGTCTGTGAATGCACACATATGTATGCATACGCATGGGAACGTGTGTACATATGCATGGGAATGTGTGTATATACTAAGACATAGTGCTTCCCCTAAATCAATGGGTCCTAGGGAGGCTGGTTAAATAACTGTGGCCTTTGTCACTTCATGTTCCCTCTCCAAGTATGAAGCCCCTGGGTCAAAGAAGAGGAAGGTGGAATACCAGAAGAATTTGCAATCGACAGGCTTAGAAGGAAAGAGATAACTAGGCCCGTAGGAGCTCGAGAGAGCTTAGTTTTCACCATTGCTCAAGACCTGGAGCAGTCCTCAAGTCATGATTCAGGAAAAAGCGACAGATGAATCTAGTTACTATTTTCAAGACCTGAAAAAAAATCTGGCGTAAAATCAATTAATAAAATCTTCTAGATTCTTAGGAGAAACAACTTCTGCAGTTTGGGAACCTCTGTTTATATTTTAAGTATATAAGAAGAAAGACAAGAGCTAAACGGAATTTTCCCGAAGGTCCAAGATGGTGGCCCTCAGCACAGCTGCACCTGTGGGTCTGGCCATCTCCTTTACTCACCGTTCACATTTAAAAAAAAAAGACTTTATTTTTATTTGAGTGTTTGTGTGTGCACACGGGCCCGTGTGTCTAAGGGTATTCTTGGAGGTCAGAAGAGGCCTCCAAGGGTCATATGTCCTAGCACTGTACTTACAGCAGTCATGAGCCACTTGACAAGTGGGCTGCTTATTTGTTTATGTCAACTTAACCCAAGCTAGGGTCATCCAGGAAGAGGGAACCTCCACTGAGAAAATGCCTCCATCAGATTGGCCTGTGGGAATGTCTATGGAGTATTTTCTCGATTTAAGATTGACATGGGAGGGCCCAGTCAACTGTGGGAAGTGCCACTCCTAGGCATCTGATCCTGAGATGTATAAGAAAGCTTGCCGAGTGAAGCATGGAGAGCAAGCTAGTAAGCAGCACTCCTTTGGGGTCTCCGCTTCAGTCTCTCCCTCTGGTTCTTGCTTGACTTCCTTTGACTTCCCTCAGGTGTGGTTTTGATATGTAAGCCATTTCTCCAAGTTGTTTTTGGTCATAGTGTTTTATTACAGAAATAGAAAGGAAACTAAGGCAACACTGGTGCTGGGAACCCAACTTTCATCTTCTAGAAGAGTACTACTGAGCCATCTTTCTAGGCCCTGCTCTTCTATTTGAAACAGGCAGTGTAGCCTCAGTTTTAAGAATTAAGAAGAATCTCTAAGGAGCACTTAAGTAAAACCATTCTTTGATCAAATCAGATCTGGTATTAGATCCCACAAAGAGCCATTTTAAGAGCATAATCTATGCGGACTTTTCTACTCTTGGATTTGCAGTATCAACCTGCTTGCTAAACATCAGCATTCCAGTGGGTGTGTCATGACGTCAGGCTGTCATGTGACTGGTGTTAAAAGACTTGAAAGCATCTTAAAGATATGTTCTAAGCACATTTTGGTTTTGATCACTATTGGGTATTGAACCTATTTCAATGCACCATAGGAAAGTACTTTCCTATCATGCATTATCACTAGGCTGGCCTCCAACTTGCTGTGTGGCCCCAGGAAGGCCATGAACTTGTAATCCTCTCTTCTCTGTCTTGGAGTAGCTGAGATTACAGACTCACACCCCTAAACCCAGCTCCAATTCTTTAATTTATAAATGAGAATGATAAAGGCTGGATAACTTAATTCTTGGTGTACACTTACATTTATTGATCCAGGCAAAGAATGTTGTTGGGATGGCCCGTTTTGCTATTGTCATCATTATTGCTGTTCTATGCGCTGGAGAGTGAGTGGTGAATGAAGGGGCATTGTCGTTCTGTTTTGTGAAGTTTCATGCTAGTGTGAGAGGCTAACACTAACCAGATGAACAAGCAAGAGAATTGTACCTTTTCAGAAAATGATGATCCGATCAGTGATGGGTAGTGAGACTCAAGAGGCGATGGCCATGGCAGGCTTCTTTAAGCGAGGTGATATCTGAGCTGTCTTGGGAAAGACATGAACTAGCTGTGAAGACCTTGGAGAGACTTTTGCAAGCAGTAGGATGGTGTGTGAAGAGCCTCTGGGTGTAAAACAACCCCAGAAGATATACAAACATCCTAACCCTGAGAAGCCCCAGATATTAGGACATAGGATAGTCACGGATTATTGTGATCATATGTTGAAATCTGATCCATGATGTAATATTAGGAGAAATTAAGCCATGATGGCAGGCCCTCATGGGTGGGACTAAAAGTTCTGGGGTCAGGGAGAAGTGTAAAGAAGGTTGTTTGCCTTTCCCATAAAAGACATCGTTATAAGGTACCATCTCTCAGGAAGGGAGCCTTCTCCAGCTCCAAATACTGTTGGTGCTTTGGTCTTAAATGTCCCAGCCCAGGAGCTGGAAGACACAAGTGTCTGTTGCTTGTAAGCAACCAGTTTTACAGTGTTTTTATTGTAACAGCTCAAGTGGACTAGCACACAGATTTAATCAAGTTAAGATGAGGTCATTAGGGTGGGCCCCCACCCCACATGAGTGGTATCCTTATAAAAAAGGAGAAATTTGGACCCAGGGACAGCGAGGCACAGAGCAAAGACTGTGTGAGGAACAGACCGTACCATATCCTGTGGAGACTGTAGTGACAGCGGCCATAAGACTACAGGGACTGCAGTAGCTGGGACTGGCAAGGACATTCTTTCTCCGCGGGTCACAGAGGTCATGCGGCGCAGCTGATACCTATGTCACAGACACGTGACCTCCAGAACTGTGACACTGCACCCGTCTGTTCTCATAAGCAACGTGGATTGGGATACCTTGTTCTGGTAGACCCCGGGAAACAGGCATAGACCTTTCTTACCTTACGACTCTGTACACCCCAGATTCTAGCAAAATCACTAGTAGTCTTTAAAACTCATTTACTGCTAGGCGGTGATAGCACACGCCTTTTATCCCAGCACTTGGGAGGTAGAGGCAGACTGATCTCTGTGAGTTTGAGACTAGCCTAGTACACACAGCAAGTTCCATGACTGACTCCATAGTTACTGAGAAACCCTGTTGGGGAAAAAAAGGTATTGTCTATGCATATACCAAAATGACCTACCTTCTCACACTTTCTGTGAATGATGGGCTCAGATTCCTGTTGTACCTGCAGGGTTATCTCTGAAGCCCCTGGCTTCCCTTTCAGCCTTCCTCAGTGGCATCTGCTCCTTAGTTCCCATGGAAATAGCATCTCTACAGGGTGGCTGTGCATCTTGCTAGCTCCATATTCCATCCTTAGGCTGCTTCTTTTTTATTATTATTTATTTTTAAGTTTAAATTTAGATTAGAAACAAGGTTGCTTCACAAGTCAGTTCCAGGTCCCTCTCTCTTTCCCTCCCCTCCTCCTGTGCCCTCCCCCCAACCCCCGCATTATCCCCTCA
Organism: Mesocricetus auratus; assembly: GCF_017639785.1. Lineage (NCBI taxonomy): Eukaryota > Metazoa > Chordata > Mammalia > Rodentia > Cricetidae > Mesocricetus > Mesocricetus auratus. Next base: position 89,706,471 of record NW_024429191.1, on the reverse strand, counting down.
TTTCCCCAGGGAGGGTGAGGCCCTCCATGGGGGTGTCCATAGTCTGTCATTTCATACAGGGCAGAGCCTAGACCCTCCCCCAAGAGTTCAGGGTGAGAGTGCATCTCACATTGTTGGATGGGAGTCCAAAGTCCGTGTGTATACTGGGGATAAATACTAATCTACTGCCCAAGGCTCAATAGATTACCTAGGCCTCCTCACTGATGCCAACCTTCAGGGGGTCTTGATCAGTCCTTAGGCTGTTTCTTCATCCTTTCTACCTTCTCTGAATTCTGTTCCCTTGATGTCCTTCACATTAGATCACATGACACTAACTGCTCTTCCTGTGACCAGAAACCTGCCTCCTCTCACTGTCTTCAACTCTTGAAGACTTTGCACACATTGTGGGTACCTTACCTATTATCATAATATGTCAAAAATCACAACAGATGTTCTATCTCTCTCCTCACCTCCCCTCTTCTCTTTGATTTTTTTTCTCCTAAGGATGCTGTCCCCTACCCTTTGGCAGTCTGTTCCTTCCACAACTCTTTGGAGTCACTCTGAGCCTCCTTGCCTGCTGTTCAATGTTTAAGGGTCCCACTTTTTCTTTGCTCACCACTTGCCACCATCTAGATAAAATGGCTCTATGACCCTGACCTCAGAAAGTTTCCGACTCTTGCTAGTCTGTGAGCATGTTGACTCTCGCAATTGGATTGATTCCCCCATTCCCCCATTCCCCCGTGTCTTCGTTATCTTCTCTGTCACCTTAGCCACGGCATCAGCACTCAGCCTCCATTGCTGCCTCCAATCTGGAGGCCTGAACATCCCCTTCCAGCTTCAGCACAGATTGGGTTTCTCCCATAAGTCTGGAGCAGAGTTTCTGGGGCTAGCTGGAGAACGACACGGGCAGGACTGCACGGTCACCTCTTGGTGTTTGACCATTGGCATCCCACAGGCCCTCAGCAATTCCTGGCACTCTTTCTGCTATTTCCTGGTCAACTCAGTCCTTCCACCCTAGGCCACCATGTGACATCCCCTCTCCTGACATCCACCCCCTCGCTCTCAGTTGATGACCTCACCTTGTACTCACTGAGAGAGAAAACAAGCAGGCAGCCACCTAAAAATGAGTCACCTGTTGCCTCTTCTAACCCTACACCTTTTCCTTTCCCTGCACTCAGCACCCAGATCCCAGTAAAGGTCTGCTCCGTCCATATCCATCCCCAGGTGCTAGTGTAAAACCTTTACCCATCGGTTATCACCCTCGATCATGACACCGTTTTTTCTAGCATCCTCACTATCCACTTGTGAGTGTCCTGGAATCCCTCCTCTCCTGGATCCCTGCCCCCTTCCTCTGAGCTTCCTCCAGCTACAGCTCTCTTCTTTCTGCTGCATTAACGAAACCCTTTGAATTGCGGCCTGTAGGTCTACTTTCCTCCCTTTCAACTTCGTCCTATGGACTCTCACTCAACCTGCTTCTCAGTCTCTGTCTCTATTGCTCTTCTCCTCTCTCAGGACCTGGACACCTATTCCTAAATACCCAGTGATCACCTGGGACTTTTTCAGCATTGGGAGATACGGTCTTTCATCCCTTGGTCTTCTGTGTTTCTTGTCTTCTTGACAGATTCTCTTTCTCTTTTCCTTTCCTGGGCTTTGACCCACTTTGTTCCCCGGCCTGTAAATATTCACTTATGCCAGGCCTTAGTTCCTGGGGCCTTTCTTTTCTGTATCCTCACTTCTTACTTAGCAAATCTTGCCATGGATCATGGCTTTAAATGCCATTCAAATATGGATGACTCACACTCTTTATCTTCAAACCCAGTCTCTCCTGTGAAATCCAACTTGTGTATCTAATTGACTGTGAGATATCTCCACCCTGACAGCTGATAAAAATGGAATTCATAAGTTTCTTTCTGACCCTTCTCACATATATGTGCCTGCACAGGTGTTCCCATCCCTGTTTTCAATGTGACCATTCCCTAGCTGTCTGGGTCTTGTGCCTAAGAAATACTACCGACTCCTCCTTTTTGTCCATTGCACAGGCAAATCAATCATCAAGTGGATTATTCGGCTGTATATATTAACAGTAAAAATGGACTAATAGAGGTCCAAACCCTAAATTATGGATTCTTGTAGACAGTATGTACCAAGAAGCCAATGATGGAGTCTGGGAAAATGACATTAAACCAAAGTCCTCATATCGTTTTACCTTTCTTATCAAGGTGACAGAGTATCTGATAAAAAACAATGTTAAAAAGCAAGCATATGTTCTGCCTTATGGTTTGAAGTGATGTAGTCCATTCTGGTAGGAGGGTACGGTGATAGGAACAGGGGCCAGCTGGCCACACTGCAACCATGGTCAGGAAATAGGAATGCATTCTGACACTCAACTGTCTTTCCCCATTTCCTCTTTTTGCCCAGTCTAGAACCCTAGTATGCGTGATGCCTTGGCTCTCATTAAGTCCATCCTCTCTGGAACACCCTCTTGGGTACCCCCAGGATGATGTCTCCTAGGTGATTCTGAATATAGTCAAGTCCACAATAATTAATCGTCATGGTGTTTCTTGAACTATAGGAAGGCCCAGCTCCAGCAGGATCCAGGAGGGGAGCACTCTATCAGAGGGAACAGCAAGCATCAGAAAACCAGTAGCATGCCATACCCGAGAACCACAAGGTCAGAGTGCCAGAGGCAGAGGGAGATTTTAGATCAGACTACCATAACAAAATCTTGATTCTGGGTAGTTTGGACAACGGCAGTTCATTTCCTCCCCATTTTGGAGCCTGGAACTCCACCATCAAGACACCATTCAGTTCTGCTTTTGATGGAGGATCTCTTCCCAGCTTGAAGACTGACATCTTCTCCCCACTTCCTCCCACACCGTTTCCAGGTGCCTGCAAGCGAAAGGCAGTTTCCTGCTTTTCTTCTCCTCTTTGGAGACATCCAAGAGGCCTGTTGGGCCAAGACCCCATCTTTACACCTTTCTTTCATCTTTACTGCCGTCCACAGAACCATCCCTGTGTGCAGATGCACTGGGTGTTGGGGCTTCAGTGTATGGATTTGGGAGACCACCATTCTCAAGGGACCTGAGAGAAGTCAGAGCCTAGACTGTGAGATTTTCCTGACCCAGGGAGTGATGTTTGTGTTTTATTCTCATGGTAATGGAAGCTAACTAATGGGCAGTTTGAGCAGTCATATTTCATCCTGGCATGACTTATATTTGACAAATAAGGCTGCCTGCCCAATAGAAAGTGGATTGCAGGAGATCAAGAGGAGGAAGAACAGATCCAGCCAAGAGCCAATCAGACATCCTAGCCTCATGTCTGGCAACCTTGTCCTATAAAGGTTCACATAGTAAATTCTTCAGACTTTTTAAGGCCCATAGTCTGTCACAAAGACTGGATTCTGCCACCAAAGTCAAATCATCCGTGGATAGCATGTAGGTCAATGTTTTAACACCTCATTCTAACAGACGCTGGGCTGAACTTGGTGATTGAGTTGTGGTTTGTAGACCTTTGTTGTAATCCAGAAAGGGTTAGTCCAGGCTTTAAAGAGGTGGAGAGATATAATTAGCCACAGCAGAATTCTAGACCGTGCAAGAGCCTTCTGGTAATGAACTAAACATGAGAATATGAGTGAGAATGAGTGCCAAGTGCCTTCTTCCTGAGTATGCGTGTATGCATGTGTGTACTTATATGTGTGTGTGTGTACATTTTGAGTATGTGCCTGTGTGTGCATGGGTGTTATGGAATTTCCCGCCTGATTCTGCAGCCACCTCAGAGCCCCCAAATAAACACTCAGATGGTATATTAGTTATAAAGCTGTTGGCCATTGACTTGGGCTTTTTTGGCTAGCTCAGTCTTAATTATTAACCCATTTCTATTAATCTAAGTATTTCCACATGATCTTATCTTACCGGAGAAAGAGTCTAGACCTGTTACTCCTCTTGCATCCTACCTGGTGACTGAATATGCCTACATTTCCCAGAATCCTCCTTGTCTCCTAGTCCCACCTATCATCCAGCCTCACATGTGTGCACATGTGTGCCTATGTGTATACGTGCACGTGCATGTGTGTGTGTGTGTGTGTGTGTGTGTGTTAGCACTCATGCTCATGTGTCCATGCATTTGGAAGTCAGAGGACAGCTGCAGGTGTCATTTCTTAGACACCACTTACCTAATTTGCTACCTGGGCTCTCACTGGTCTGACACTCACTTAGTAGGTGAATCTGGCTAACTAGGGAGACCCAGGCATCTGCTTGCCTCTGCTTTCTCAGTGTAAGTGCACACTGCCATGCTTAGTTGTCAGTTTCTTAATGTGTGTCCCGTGGATAGAATCCAAGTCCTTATTCTTGCAAGGAGTGGATATATATGTGCCTTCATCTCCTTTTAAGCGTTCTAGTCCACTACAGGGACTTCTCACTCCTCACTGCTCAGAAGGTACTAATGTTTATGTTTCTGTTAGGGCAAACTGGGGAAATCAGGTTGCTATCAAAGAACATAGAAGCAATGAGCCAAATTGGTAGACAATAAGATAAACTTGACCCCGATTCTCCAAATGCACCCCAACTCCCTCCTACTCAGCAGGTCTTGGGGCCAGAGTCAGGAAAGATGATGCTGGGAATGGTTTGTTCAAAGACGAAGAAATATTTTACCATAGATAATATTTAGAATCACCAACACAAAGCACCGAGAGAAAAGCAGGCCCCCTCTTAATTATTTCCTTCATTGCTTTTAAATTCTCACCCTTCAGTTCACCCTTTTATTGCCTGTGCCCAAGGCAGGTGCACCCGCTGTCTCCCACTTCTTCCCAAGGAAACAAAGGAGGCCTTTGACTCACTAATGTCTCTCCATCTAAACGATGAGACAGGCAATCCCAATGCCCGCATAATGTTCAGTGTGATCTGCAGAAATCCACCCCCACCCCGCTATGGGAAAGAAAAAGGGGACTAGAAGGTGATGGGAGAACATACTACTAATCAGTAAGGGAGTCGATGAAGGTATCAATAACTGAGAATCTAGCAAGTTTCCAACCGCAGTAACTGGTTAACACAGAGGGTGAAGTAGCAGCCACTGGGACATAAGCTTCCACATCCCCTTTCCCGCATGGTATCTGCGGGAACACGCTGTGCTGGGTCAGGCTGCAGGACCTTCTTGTTGCGGTGACGAAGGGCACACTTGTAATGTTGGGCTGAGTGACAAGAACAACATGAAATAGCCCTCTACCCACCCACTGAGAAAACCGAGTGTGTCACACTTCTCTGTGTCATGGCTTTAAAAATATCTCCGCCGACGGTCCCAGGCTCAGGTTGGGGTTGAAGGGTGTTTAGTGCAGAACGGCACCAGGTGGAAAACGTTTCACCGGACGCTCGTGGACCCCCAGGGAGGAGATCTGCTGGCCTTCTGCGGTGCGCAATATCAGAATGAGTGCTTCAGCCAACCGGGGAGTGGGTGGCGATTTCTTCTCTCTCCAATCCTGTTTTATTTCTTGTTTAATTGCGTGTTCCTGACAAAGAGGTGTGGCCCCTGGCATTGGGGCTCGGACTCTCCTCCACCTTTAACCACACTGGGAGAGGGTTACTGAGGGCTTCTCGGCACTCAGGACGGATGGAAACATCCACCCAGGGGCCAGCCCAGACCTCAGGCTTTTCTCCCAATTGAGGGCTGAGCAGCCTCAGAGGCATCATGAGGAAGAAACCGGCTTCTCCACAGGGGTCACCTCTCAATGTCCCCTACCTCGTCTTCTTGTTTATGAAGAACGTACCTGAACCTGTGTCTCTTGGGAGTTTTATCCCTGAGTGTGGGGTGGGAGTCCAAACAACAGCAAGCAGTCTTGCAGGTATCATTTGCATCTTGGTTTGGAGTCTCCAGCACTTCCCAGCAGGGCAATTTTGGCACGTTCCTTAACCTTGAAGCCCATGTGTCTTGGCTTGTAAATTGAGATAATAATGGTACCTGCCCCTGCAGGTTCTTGTGGCGTGTGAGTGAAAATAATCAAGGCCAGCCCTTGTGCAGAACCAGACACCCTGAAGACCCCCTAGAAAGGCTCCCAGTTTTGCAGTGTCAGAGCTGTGATGGCTGCGAACACAACCAATACGGTTTGCACTTCATTCCTACGAAAGAACAATGCACAGGGCCCCTGCGGTCTCTAGACCCCACCTTCCCTGACCCCGTGGGTCTTCCTGGTTGTACTACCAGAGGGAAGGTCTTCCCCCATGTGGAACGTCTGGGTCTTGTCTCTGTTGACTCCTCTACTTGGAATAGTTGACTCCATGACATTACTATTGCTGGCTCCGTCATCATGTTCTCTCTGTCTCTGTCTCTGTCTCTCCCTCTCCCCCCTCTCTTTACCCCTCTCATTCTCTCTCACTCGTGTGTGTGTGTGTGTGTGTGTGTGTGTGTGTGAGTGCATGTATGCGCCTGAGCACAACCTTCAATGTTGTTTTCACCATCATTTTCTGAGAGGAGATGTTTCTTTCTGGGACCCAAGTCTTGCCAATTAGGTTAGTCTGAGTGGCCAAAGAACCCCAGATACCTACCTGACTCTACTTCCCCAGTGCTGAGATTGCAAGTGCTGACCAACACATCTGGATTTCACTGTGTGGGTTCTTGTCCAGGTCACAAGCCCTTGTTGAGAGAAGTCAGGGCAGGAACTCAAGCAGGAACCTGAAGAAGAAAGCATGGAGGAGCACTACCTGTCAGCTCTCTCCCACGTCTATGCTTGGCTAACTCTCTTGTTTAATTCAGAGCCACCTGCCCAGGGAATAATGCTGCCCACAGTGGGCTAGCTCTCCTACACTGATGAACAAACACAACTCTCTACAGACATGCCCACAGGCTAAAATCTAACCTGGGAAATCACTCTCTTCTCAGATGATTGTAGTCTAGGTGAAGTTGACAGTAAAAACCAAAACAACAACAAAAAGCCAAAACAAAACAAAAAACCAGAACAGTAAACTTGCATGTATTATCAACTAAATTAATGAATAAATAGTACACATAGATAATTTTGATTTTAAAGATGAACCATCAGGAGCTCAGAAAGATGTTTGATTCTCCCTTTAAATATGAACATTTAGGTACTTGATGACAATTTCACCTGCATAGCTACATACCTAACGAAACGCTGAGTCAACTTTGCAAGTTGTACCTGTAGGGAATTTTCTAGTTTATGGAAGCCATGAAAAAAAGTGATGATACCAAGATAGTTAAGAATATTCCGAGCTTTTACTGAGCCATCTATTGAGCAAATATATACATATATATGTGCTTATATATATTATTCCTAATTGCTCTGAGCCTTTGTCCTCAGACTTCTTGAAAATCACTTTTTTTTTTTGGTTTTTCGAGACAGGATTTCTCTGTATTGTTTTGGAGGCTGTCCTGGAACGAGCTCTGTAGACCAGGCTGGCCTCGAACTCACAGAGATCTGCCTGCCTCTGCCTCCAGAGTTCTGGGATTAAAGGCCTGTGCCACCAACGCCCAGCTTGAAAATCACTTTATTGAACTACTAAGAGTTCTTCTGACTGTCACTACCCAATGTGTTTCATGCTGATGGAATATTTTTCCCTACCAGGTGATGTAGTAACCCCTAAACCAGGATTGTAGATAGAAGCCCCCAGTCTTTTCAGACTTATTTACAAAGGAAGTCATGCAATTTCTTCACTTCTTGCACTTTCGTGTGTGTGTGTGTGTGTGTGTGTGTGTGTGTGTGCTTGTTCATGTGTACATGTATACATTCATATATGGAAGCCATAGGTAAACTTCAAATGCTGCCCCCCAGATTTCATCCACCTTGCTTTTTGAGACAGCCACTGGCCTGAAGCTTGCTAATTAGCCTAGGCTGGCTGGCTAGCAAACCTAGGGATTCATGTGCTCCCATTTCCTCAGTGCTGGGACTGCAAGCATGCTTTACCATAGTCAATATTTCCACATGGTTTCAAGGAGTCTAACTCAAGAGTTCCTGCATGCATGAAATGTTTTTACCAATTAGATTATTCCTTCAGCCCCTCCCCCATTTCCTAAGTCTTGGAAACATCATTAGAGTGGACCTGAGCCTGTGAAAGCAAGGCAGGGAGAGGCCAGACGAGTGGATGTAACGTCAGCTTGATGTTCTGAAGACATGTAAAAGAATCACCACACTCCTTCTTTTCTTTCCACATCTTTTCAGTATGAAGATTCCTGAGTTTGTTGAGTCCGATCCCCATGACCATTAAACAACAAAACATAAAATCCAAGGTCATCACTGAGAAAACTGACAGGAAGGTGACTAAATATTCACTGAGCCATAAACATTCCATGATTTTGCCAGGGGCAGAAGAGGTGAGCTCTGGTCCTTCCCCATCACTGACCTAGCTTTACCGACACATACTATGTCTAGTCCTCAGAAGTTCTGAGTTCAAGGTCAGGCATTTCAGGACTAGCTTGCATTTTATTTTGCGATTACTTTTCTTAGCATAAAAAGGTTTCTGGAGTCACTCTCCTCAAGGCCCAAGTATTCTCCAGTCTGTCAGGACCTAGTAATAGAAGACTTGCTTTGGCTTTCTGTCACACTTCACTTTGAACACAGTAATTTTCTCCTTAGATATGAACAGAAGCCCGATTGTTTGTGTCTGGTCAAGGGAATTTGTGATCCTTCAGCAGCTTGGCTTTTTACAGTGACCTACAGCATTTTCCTTTGCCATTTCAAACTCAAGGTTTAGGAAACAAGTCTAAAGTTCCACTCCCTAGTTTGTATCTCTTCCTGATGTTGAAAGACTTTAGCTTGCTGAGTTCAAGAAGAAGGAATGGGAACTATTGCTCTCAGAGTTGAGGGCTCCAATCAAGAACTCTTCCCTACTGTGCTCATTCTCTCCTACTGTGCTTAGCGTGGGAGTTCTCACCTGTCTCCCAAAGTTCACCATGGTGTCTCTTGGGTCCCCAAAGAGTCTGCCCTTCAGTGATGATGGTGGCTCAAGATGCTGCCATCGGATGACTTCAGACTCATTGGCAGTCACTACTGTGACACTTCTGATAATGAGCCAAGAGTTTTAGGAGCCAGGCATGAGGTGGATAGTTCAAATAACCATTCCTACCCAAACTGCCCTCAGCTGGGACAACCCACTGCTTATTAAAGGACATCTGTTGAAAGCATACAGGCCATCATGCCAGAAGCAGCCAGATGTCAGCACATAGAACCAATCCATGACTTCTCTCAGGACTACATGGACTACATATGGGTGGGCTGGGGTGGTTGCCATATAGGAGTCTTCTTTCTGGTGCTATTTATATGTAGTATGCACATCTATATGCATAGTACAGTCATACTATTTATTCAGGGTCATGCCAAGTTTCAAACCTACATGTTCTATCATGATGATCTGGGCCTGATTCAATAACTTATAAGGCACCCTACAATCTCATTTCTCTCCCATCTTTGCATGGGCTCTAGCTGAGAACGTATAGGAATAGTGTCATCATAAGGAGTTCCTGGCAGGGACTCTTCTTTGAGCTATGAAGGGATTACAGATGAATGCTTTTTGTTGTTGTTGTTGCTTTAACATCATTTGTATTGAGTCTTTGGGAATTTCACATCTGCACCCCAATCCTGCTCATTTCCCTGTCCTTCCATATTTGTTCCTCACCCCTGTAACATTCCCCCCACAAAGAAAATTTTAAAAAATCAGCTAAAAACAAGTAAATAAACAACAACAACAACAAAAAATCCCACTTGCCTCTTCCATCTTTCCCACCTCTCCAACACCTCTTCATTTGTATCAGTGACATTGCGAGTGTGGTGTGTCACTCAGTGTACCCTTTTTTCCACTCAGCTTTACAAGCAAATGATCCTTGCAATGAGTTATTGTCCAAGGCCTCTGGCTTCTAGTACACCATCAATGCTGGACCCTCACTGAAACTCCTCTCTGGCATCATGCTGTTGCTCTGAGTCATGGAGGTCCTGCAGCTAGCTATGGTTCCACAGGAACAGTCCCTTCACAACTTCTGGCATTTCAAGACTGAACTTGAACTCAGAGATCTGCCTGCCTTTGCCTCCCCTCGAAGATTAAAAGTGTGGACCACCCCCACCCCAAAGGTGAGTGATTTTTACTATTTGGAATGGAGTTTGTTCTTATGACTCCCCGTGGGGAACGCTTCATTCTGAGTTGCAGGTGGAAATGCTCCTCTAATCAGGTAACCCAGGCAGACAGAGAAAGAAAGGTAGATGAACATAGGACTAAGATTTGCAGAAGTCGAATGTTGACCTATCCTGGGAACTTCTGAAATTAGCCTAATTTTCCTGTCTCAGCTTGCTGTTCTATGCATCTACAAACAACATTGATTACATAGAATGCATGATGATATTTAAGTCTAAAATCAATATAAACATTAAAAACACTATGTCACAACATGCTCTCTATTGATCTAAATTATTCATGTTATCAGCACTGCACTAGTTGGCCTCATGGTGTAACATGAGGGTACATGAAGTTTTGATTTGATATACTTAACAGAGGGCTGTGTTGGTTCCCCATTTTTTCATCTTTCTTTTTGTCTTTATATGTTCCCTCTGCTCTACGGATGGCTGAGGGCCTCAGACTCCATTTCTGCCATAGCCTACCCTCATCACTCAATAGCTGGATATTATTAGATCTCTTAGGTTAATGCCTTTCACCTCGGCTACAACCACCTCCTGAAGCAGTTTGGAAATGGCTGCTGTTGCACATTCTTGTGGTTACGATCTGAGAGGCATTGAATACATGGGGGTAGATGATGTTGTTTGTTCTACAATGTTGTGGTCAGTACTTCACAGTAAAAATAAAAGTTGCCTGGAGTCCCAAGTTACCATACAGATATTTAATTGGACACATGAAAACTGTTAATGATTATCTGAGCCTAGATGCTAATTCTACCTTGTGTGCAATTGTAGTTCTTTGCCCTGATAATCCATAATTATTTCAGTAAAGCAACTCCATGGAAATTAAAGAAAGGTATTTTTGTCCTGCTAGGTCCTGCTGCCCTTTTCAGCCACAAATAAACACATGCTATATTAATTATAAATCTGTTGGCTGATAGCTAGGGATTCTTATCGGCTCTCTCTGTCTTAATTATTAACCTATTTTTATTAGTCTATGTATTTCTATGTGGTCTTGGCTTACCAGAGAATGCTCAGACCTGTTGCTCCATTGACAGCTACATGGTGTCACCTTATGGTCTCTCTCTGCCTACCTTTTTCAGAATTCTCCTCATCTCCTAGTCCTACCTATCTTCCTGCCTCTACTAACCAAGCAGTGTTTTATTCATCAACCAATAACAGAAACATATACAGAAGGACATCCCCCATCAGTATACTTGGAATTATTTGAAAACTTCCCAAGAGCTATTTGCCATTGGGGAAACTGAAATGAAAAATGGAAATACTACATGGTACTTGAACTGATCATAAAACTATTTTGTATTGGGTGTTCCCGAGGGCCATGCAGTGGAAATGCTTGCCTTGGTTTGGAGTTGTAGCTGGTGCACACACACACACACACACCTCTAGCTAACTCATTATATATGATCATTGAAAAGTCAGTAGGGTACATGGTTAGGCATCTCCTAAAAAAGAACCTCATACTGGACCCTACGACTCCCTGGGTTCTTTCCATGGCATCACTCATTCCTGTTTTAACTCCCTTATTGTATTGGAAGTGCCTCAGAGGCAGGGAATCTATGTTTCTTGTGAGTCTACTGTTGGCTTTTTTTTTTTTATCAAAATGGGGAACAAGCCTTGAGATTTTTTTCTCTTGGGTTGCATAGGTCACCTTCACATCCCTGCTCAGCTGATATCTAGCAGGGTTGATGCTTCATGTGTTCACTCCAATTGGCCTCTTCCTTTCTGAACAAGACATGGAGGAAGTGCACCCTGATGTTTCTCCCTACATCCTCCATCTTGAGGATATTTTGGATAAATCCTTAAAATACAGGATGAACTGCTAAAATGTGGATTTCCAGTTAACAAGAAATCACAGGTTCAGTTAAAGTATGCCCCTCGTATTGAATGACCCGTCTTAAGACACGAGGCCAAAGGAGAGGCCTGTGTTTTATGTGTTGAGGGATCAAGAGAGCAGAAAGCCCACTGTATCTATCCTAAGAGATTTTGAGTGTGGAAAGCAGATCAAGTTTGAAAAATCTGAGTCCATACTCCCTTCCCAGAATCTCTCCTGTCTATATTTCTCCATGAAGAAAGGAATATGCCTCTTATTTTGTTTTCATCGGTTTTTTGACTTTTCTATTATCCGTAGAGAAATTTGTTTTTGTGTTGCTGCTGCTGCTCTGTAGCAAATAACTCTCAAAAGTTCATCTCTTCTTATTGCCAACCCCTGGACCACAAGTTCATTTTCCATAAAATACAATGGACAAGTCTGTTGTCTGTGAATGTGGATTCTCCAATTAACTTCCTAACTCAGAGACCAAGTGAGCTGCTCTAAATGCAGCAGTAGAAAGATCTTTCCCTACCACTAGGTAGTCTGTTCCAAGTTCAAATGCCAGCATTAGTGTAGGATGCAGAAACCTGGTTGTTAACATCTAACGCCTCAGATTGCCTTCTCCTCTATCCTCTCTCTCTTCACTCTTTTTTCTTCTTTCTTCTTCTCTCTGTGCTTGAAGTTGGCTCCACTATTAGACGTTCTAATTACATACATAAGCTAATAGGGCCTTATGTTTGCTAAACATGATGTCCAGATGGGGTTGGTTATATGTGACATGGAAAGGATCTCATAGATGGCTTTCTTCTTGAGCTATGCTTATGGCCATCCAGATTGGCCTTTCGAGGGAAAGAATTATTGTTCTTAAGTGAGTACTTGGTATATGGCACTGTTCATATTCTTTATTTTGTTTAGTATCTCTGAAAGCATTGTGCACTAGGCAGAGGAAGAAGTAAGACTCAGACAATGAGTACCAGAGGTCAAATAGCTGGTGAGATATTTTCAGACTCAGATACTATTTCAGATAGCTTTCAGGGCTACAGCCTTCAGATCATGGACTCTGTGTATATGGGCATTCCTGTGTACATGTATGTGCAGATGTATATACATCTGCCCCCACACACAGCTGGAGGCCAGAGTGTAGCCTCAGCTATCATTCCTCAGAAACCATCCACTGTGTTTTTATGCAAGGTCTCATATGGCCTGGAACTCAGGCGTTAAGCTAGGCTGGTTGGCTAGCAAAGCCTAGGGACCTGTCTGTTTCTACTTCTTGGTAGTGAGATTACAAGTATGAGCCACTAGCTTGGGGTTTTCCTTGGATTCTAGGGATTGAAGTCTAGTCTTCATGCTTTTAAGGCAAGTATTATACCGAGTGAGTCAGTTAGTTGCCCTGCCTTGGGTCTTGGTTTGAAGGGTTTATATGACAGCCAGCAAAGTCTTCTATAGAGTGTTCTCAAAAAGTGACAATATACACTCCCCTTCTTAAAACAGCCCTTGTAGGAAGGGGTAGCCACTCCCATTTCAGAGATGATGAAACAGGGGAATCAAATGTCTGCAATTACACATCAGTGATGAGCTGTTTTTAGAGACTCCATGACCTTCCTCTCCTGGACCTTCTTGATAGATGATAAAGATGCCACAGTATTTTTCTTTAGGTACAAAGGACTTCTTAGTATTAATGTCCCAAGAGTGACAACAGGAAATGAGATTCTATCTTTGACAAGGAAATCTTTACGCAAGGTAAACATGGGTATCTTATACTCACATCTCCAAGGCTATGAACTCCTGTCAAAGAGAAAAGAAAGAAAAAGCCCAAAGGCTGTATTGAACAGAAAACTCTCATTTACTCTAGATATTTTTGTTTTTTACTTTTTGCAACCAGGTACTTTTGAGGGATCTTGAGGACAGACATCCCAGGAGCTGATATTTTAACTCCACAAGTGAGGAATCAGAAGTCTAACTACAGAGGTCTCTTCTAAGTGGCAGACATCTACACAGTGTTCTGGTCAAGACCCTGCAGGAAGTCCCACCTCTTACTATCTTTCTTCCTTGACTTCAGACTCAAGCATTACAAATGGCCTGTCTCAAAGCTAACTAACATTCATACATGTGCCACCTCCTTGTGTATTTTCTGTCACTTTAACCAGCTTTGTAAATGAGAGTCAAGGTCCTAACTGAGCAATTTTGGAAAACACAGCCCCTGTATTTATGGCCACAGCTCTTTTATATTTGGGACATTAATCTTTCTTTATGGCTGTGGCTCTTATATTTGGGACATTAATCTATTTTGAATCAAGCTTTGTATATGGCATGAGGTAGGGGTGTTAACCTCCCCCCCTTCCCTTTTTGCATTTAAGACTCCAGTTGCCCAAGCACTGCTCATTGGAGTATTATTCTTTCCTCATTGAAAGATCTTGGCACCCTTTTCAAGGATTAAGTGGCCATTAAGGAATGGGTGTTGATAGCCATTTTTAATGTGTATGAAATGTAGGAATTACACATGAATTTTCTGTATCCCACTTGAACTTTAGGCTTCACTGTAAAGACATTTTGATTCTTCTGTAGTCTTCTGAGAAAATAAAGAAAAACTGACCCTCTATAGAAACTTTAACAACTCCACTTAGCTCACATTTGTAGACAATTTACTAAGTGAAAAGTAATATACTTGATTCTGGAGGCTGAACTGTGACAAGTACATATGAGTATCATGGCCCAATTGGGAGGAAAACACATGCAAATAATGATGCCTGGTTTTTACAAAAGTGGCAAGGGAAAAATGATTCATTTCAGGTCTACTCTGCATTGGGAAGGACAGCATGAAACAGTGAGTGTGCCGTAGTAAATTTTATAGCATGACGTATCTTAGGTTATATAAAAGAAAACATTTTCTGATGACAGTATTCTAAATTCTAAAACAGGCTACATTATGTTCTCTCTGATCTTAGAGCCCATTAAAATGGCCAAGACACTAAATACTCCAATTATTGCACATAGATTATAATTATTTTATTTAGGTACAAGAGGACATTTGTTCCAAAGTTTTTTCTCCTTGTTGGAATATTTCAGAATAAAATGCTTTGGTATAAAAATAAAACTTTTATGTCTCCTGGACACAATGAGGCATATGTGAACTCATGGAGGTTGTGCCAGCGTGTTCAAGACCTGTACAAGCTTAAGTCAGACAAAATGGGGGAAGGTGGATAAGATGTCCCACTCCTGAATGATGAGTTATCGACAATTGATAGCTGCTGGGTAAGGGAGAGTCTGTTTTCTTTAAAGGTGTGAACACTGGTAGGTCAACCAAGCCCTCAAGGCTGGCCACATACCCAAGAGTGGTTGGGCAACACAAAGTGGTCTCAGTGGAGAGAGAGAGAGAGAGAGAGAGAGAGAGAGAGAGAGAGAGAGAGAGAGAGAGAGAGAGAGAGAGAGAGAGAGAGAGAATGCCACATAAAATTGGCAAATACACCCAAGCCCTCATAAGAGTTAATGGAAAGACATATTTCATTGTTAAGGGGAAAATAGAAGTTAGTTCCAATCTTCAAGATGAAAAGAATTAAATCTGAAATCTACACAGCACCACAGTCTATTCTCCACGAGCAGCCTATGAGATAAGATTGGTTTACGGTTTTAAATGGTTGCATTTGACACAATTAAATTAATACATATACACATAATCTCTTCAGTCTTGCCTCTTGGGTCATATGCTACTAAGATACTTATCACTAGTATTTTACAAAAAAGTTCTGCCAAGTTCTATATCAGAGACTACTCCCCAATTTGTCTCCATTGATACCCCTGGGTGGCTTCTGCAAAACCCATGTTGACTCAGGTTTACTATTACATAATCACAGTGGCCTGTGGCCAGGTACTGGGTTGCATGAGTTCCTTTGCTAGAGTACATTAGCCTAGAAGATTGTGCTTAGTACCCGCAGGGATGAGTTCTATTCCTACCCTGTTAGGAAAGAAGACTAATGACAGCTTGCTGGGCTTGAAACAAATGCACCAACAGTTGATGTTATCTGGTTACCTCTGTGGTAGTAGTAGGCTTTCCAGAGAACCCAACAGTGGTTCATTCTCCTGAAGACATCATGCTTATCTGAGCAGATGGTCAAGAAGTAATCAGTATACCAGCGGCCTTGCTCAGACACGTGTGGTCTATAGTGAACTACAGTATCCGTAAATCTTTGAGGGTTTCACCAGGAAGCAGTTGTCTCAGAGGTTCAGAAGAGGATCTCAGCTCTTCTCTGCCAAGCAAAATGTAGGAGCTCAGGTGCTGGGTTATGGAGTTAAGGTTCTGATGGTTACAACCTTTTGGGGGCTTAGCATGTTTCCTTCTGCTGTTATCTTTAGTCCTCTTCTGTAGGTTCAAAGAGATCCAGTGAAGTTGGGGATACAGGATTTGTGGATCGCTTCAGCCCAGACATCCCCATATTACAAATGGAATTTCTATTCTTTCTAAGCAAGACCCTATCCTTGACCCAGTCATCCTGGCTTGACTAGGAGCTCAACTTCTTTGGCTCAGTCTTTTGCTCCCTCTATTTTCTCCTGATGCAGTCAGGACCTCTTTCTATGCTATTAACGGAACCATATGCTTTCCCTCTTGTCTTATTATCCTTGTTCACAGTGTGGGGACTCAAACGCAGTGCTCTACCACTGAGTCATCTCCTCAGCACTCAGGTTTTGTTGTTGTTATTTGTTTTGACACAGGGTCTTATTCAGTTTGTCTTTGAGCTCCTGATCTCTCTGTCTCGGGTTCTCAAGGGCCACTTCACTTGGCTACACTTTTTTTGTTTGTTTGTTTGTTTTTGAGACAGGGTTTCTCTGTATTGCATTGGAGCCTGTCCTGGAACTGGCTCTGTAGACCAGGCTGGCCTCGAACTCACAGAGATCCTCCTGCCTCTGCCTCCTGATTCCTTGGATTAAAGGCATGTGCCACCAATGCCTGGCCCTTGGCTACACTTAAATTATGAATTTATCACATCCAGCTTCCATTCTTCTACATTATCTATCAAGCTTAGCAGTGAGCATTCAACTACACTATCTTTCTGGTGGCACTTTGCCCTTCATGTGTGTGTGTGTGTGTGTGTGTGTGTATGCGTGTGTGTATATTCATACATATCTGTTTGTATTCTCCCATGCATCCGTGTGTAGAAGCCAGGGGTTGACTTGTGTATCTTACTTTATCTCTTTCTATTCTATTTTCTTGAGGCATGATCCCTCACTGAACCTGGAGTGCACCATCAGCCAGACTGACTTGCCAATGAGTCCCCAGGATATTCCTGTCTTCAGACATAGTGGAAAATGATGAGAGATCAGAGAGTAAAAGGAGTAAGCCACAGCCACAACTTACCTCCTTAGTATATCAGCAGACAAGAGAGCAAGTTCCTGTTTCTCCCTGTTTATATCCTGTTTCTGTCCAGCTAGCTCACTTCCTGTCTGTCTGTACAGATCTCCAGACCTCTATGGTTATGTAGTAACAAGCTCCATTCTCTGACCCAGAGACAGACTTTATTTGAACAAGCAAGATATCACCATACATGGGTGCTAGGGATCTGAACTCAGATTTTCAGATTTGAACAGTGAGCATTTTACCCACTGAGCCGTATTCACAGAATAAGCATATTGTTTGTATGTTCCTGTCCACTGGGGAGATAGAAATGAATGCTTTGTATTGGTATGGATCTTGATTTATTGATACAAATTTAAAGTCAATTTGTTATAGGTATATTTCTCCTCTTGTTTAGGTATTGTGTTTATACAGCTCTTTAAAAAATGTAATGTGTAATTAAATACAGATTGTAGTCACCTATAATAGTCAAGACTTAAGTTAGATGAGTGATGATCTCAGAGAGAATGGGTTCTTTTGACAGTGGGTTGTTATAAAGCAAGATCTTTTATGTGCTTGATTGCTATAGTCAGCCATTTTTCCGATTGCTTTTCTGTCATGTTGTGAAGTTATCCACCATGATACTTTTATCAGAGATAAGTGGATATCAGCACCATGCTCTTGAATCTCCAAGGTCATGAGATATGTACATTATTTTTCTTTTTAAAGCACAGTCTGTTATAGCAGAATAAAACAAATGATTTCACCATCTTTATACCTGATTTTTTGGCATGAACTGTCACCAGCTAGATTCTCTGGGAAGAAGTTGCATGGCAGAGGTAGGTATTAAGATCTGATATTACTGGGAGTTTCCCAGATCCACTTCTCTTAACAGAGTTCAAGCAAGAAGAACCAGACAGGAAAAATGGACTGTGGAACCTATAGATACCACAGGAAGCTCTGAAGCTATAATTACTCCCTCAGTTGTCTCAGTCAAGGTGACAAGGCTGGGTCCTTGTACCCATGTTGATCAGTCATAGGTATGAGCAACATTGGAAGAAGACAGCCACTGTGGAGCAGGTGTCCTCCATGGAAGCAATCGTTAATGGAGGCTGGACCATCTCAGTGCCTCCACCAGCTGGAAAAATCAGCCTCTGTGTATTCCTGAATGGGACCTGGGTGGCCCAGTGTCCATTCAGATGATACTCAGTCATTCTTCAACAAAAATCTGAGTTCAGATAGTTGATGAGCCTCTAACTTGGATGCTGTCCAGTGTAATTAGCAAGCTTTGCTTTTGAGGGGAAAGAAGCATTTGGAGCAAAATCACCTCCATTGACAGAGTCTAGGCAGGGCTTGGAGAACTGTAAACTAAAGAAAGGGAGAGGAGGAGGTGTGGAGAGGAGGCCAGAGCTAGTGTGCATGTGAGCGGGCGAGTGAGGGATATTGCCTGTGGCAAACCACTATAAAGAAACAAAATTCTTTTACAGCAGCCCTAGGAAGCTTATTGAGACCTCATAAAATAAAGAGAACCAAGAAAACACCCCCCTACTCTGTGTCTCCTTTGCTGTTTTACAGACTGGAGTCCGATTTTATGAGCTGTTTGGCTTTGCCTTTGTGTAGCTCTTTAGAAGAAGTTCCTGGGTCTTCAGCCAGTTATTCTAACTCTTGGCCAGGGAGTGAAGAGGTTCCAAAGAAGGATAATAGTTATGTGGACTCTCTGGCAATAATATCCAGATGCTGACCATAGCAGTCACTTAACGGACTCATAAAGAATGTGTGAATTTGCCAACAGAAGACACCTTCCCTGGATCCCCATGGATGGTCGGATGGATACTGGAACTTGACCTGGAGTGGGTCCTTTGATTCCTTCAATGAGAGCAGTGCCAAAGAGCTTTGTTTTGGAGTAGTTTAGAGGACATTTGTAAGTTTTCTAGCTGTTGAGTCAGCCTTAGGAAGGCATATCAACCTCTCTCAAGACCAGGCCCCAAGTTCTGAAACAGATGGTTAACACAAAATGAACTCAGAGGCATTTTTGGAGGTTCTTTGTTTCATAATTCCATAATGCTTCATCAAGGATTTCCTTCCTAACTTCCTTCCTTCCTTCCTACCTTCCTTCCTTCTTTCCTTCCTTCCTTCCTAGCTTCCTTCCTTCCTTCCTCCCTTCCCTCCCCCTCCCCTCCCCTCCCCCCCTCTTCCTTTCTGTTTTGACCTTTAAAGGTTCTTTGTGTGTATACTAAGGTTTCCAGCTTTGTGTTTTTTATGGGATTTCTGCTTGTGTGAATGTGTGTGTCTGCATCTGTATGTGTTTCCTATGCATTTTATTTCGTTCTTTACTTCTGTTTGCTTGTTTTTATGCCTTATTCTGGTTAGCTGGTTTGTTTTTATTTTCTTATTTTATCATCATTTTATTTTTTATATGAGAGCAAGAAAGAAATGTGTTGATTTGGGTGGTTGGGGCAAAGGGAAGATCTGGAATGAGTCGGGTAAAAAAAAATCAATTTTTAATAAAAAGAAGGAAGTAAAGTTGTAGGAACCTCTTTATTGCCAATTATTTGGTCATAGAAATGGGCTATTTTCATCATCGAGTCAGGGAGGCAAGAAGAAAGAGAGAAGCTCTTTTTTGTGCGTGTGTGTATGTGTGGCCTTCTTTAAAAAGAAATCTACACAGGAGAAGACAGCAATAATCTTTGTGACTAATATTTGTTTTGCTCTCATGTTGAGAAATTAGTTATGAGAAAGAGAGACAGGGATACATATGTCCCAGCATGGGTCTCATATTCAGGAATGTCTGACCTCACATACATGTAGTAGTATATAAATGGTTGAGGAACTCTGTCACACAGAGAGAATACAACTTCACCTTGCTCTCAGACCCAGCTCTTGTTGACTATGGAGTTAGCACCCGAGTTCTTAGGAGGTGGTGACCAGCACACTAAGGGGTCAAACTTGGTTCAGTTCTTTCTTTACCTTGCAAAGAAAATTTTTAAAAACAACAAAATAAAACCAAGCTAAAACTGTATAAGCATGATATAAAGTTCTCCAGATTCATTATCCTTTGGCAAGTAATTTGTGTACAATTTTATTCCATTAACATGAATTATCAAGCATGACCTTTGTGATCTTAGAGATTTTATTCCAACTCACATGCAAGAATTAATTATAAAAACATACCAGAAGGATCCAATGACCAGACGTATTTTTCAGAGAAGCATGTTCTTCCAAATCCAGTGTGTGAATGATTACATGCAGAGTCGGTTATACAGATGCTGCTTCCTGTGACTTACAGTGCTGAGTTCACTGGGGTCTACATGGGATGTATTAGCATCTTCTCACATCTGTAGGAAATACCGAAATTCGTGTGTGTGTGTGTGTGTGTGTGTGTGTGTGTGTGTGTGTGTGTGTGTGTGGTGTGAGTACAGGCATGAATGTGTGTTCACAGGTGGAGACCAGAAGTTGATATTGAGTATTTATCACAATGACTCTATCCTGTGTGGTGACCACTTTACCCAGCCCCCTGAAACAGCGGGGTTGTAATGGGTGCTTTTAGTCTAACCTTGAGTGACTTTTAAGGCATTTGAGGAGACAGCATACACATTCTACTCCACTGTGAGGTTGTTCTGTCCCTGTCGTCCTGCTATCTGCTCAAGTCACCCTTTGCTTCTAGGGGACCCCCACAAACACCAAAATTTCTTATATAAACAGCATAGTATTTGCCCATAACCCATGACAAGCCTGTATACTTCATATCCCCCACTCTGCTTATAACACCAAATGCAATACAAACAGTTGCTAGTCTGTGCTTATTAGTGAATACTGATGAGAAAAAAGTCTACATGCTCAGTACTGTGAAGTCATCTTCTTTTCAAATATTTCTGACCAACAGTTGGCTAAATCCATGAGTGTGGTTCTCAAAATAAAGGAACAGGACTCAACTGTATTTTTCTTTGCCCATAACTTTGCATCCTGGGAGAAAGAAAGACGATATTGAGTCATACATGACTTTTTATCCTTTTATTTTTCCATGAAGATAAAAGATGAAAAATACAGCAAGTGCACAGACAGGAGTAAGAAAGGACTTGAAGGAAGAGTGTTTTGCTCCATACTAGAGTCAGGACATATCAGAAAAGGCTGACTCTTTCCTGAAAGGAAGGAGACTGTTGGTTCCTTGGTGCTGCCTCACAGGGCACCTGGCTGGAGCAGCAGCAGCATCAGTCTGAAGACTGGGAATTCTTTCTGATTATTTTTGTCAGCTCATCTAAGGGACCATCTGGATTTTCAAGAATACTTTAATACTTGCTGTTGAGATCCCAGTGGAAAAGCTACCTGAACTTAAAAAAAAAAAGACATTCCCCCATTATGTGTGTATGTGTATTATGTATGGGTGTATGGATGTGTCTGTGTATCTGAATGTAGGTGTGTACATGTGAGAAGTTAAGGGGGTTGTAGGTGATGGTAATTACCAGGTTCTCTGCAAGAGCAGTACTCAGCCTGAACTGCTATGTCACGTCTCTAGTCATACCCAGGTGTTTTAATTTTATTTTTAACCTTAGATTGAGTTTGTAGCAATTATGCTTTGATTCATTTCAACATTTTTAGTGAATGCATCATCTCTTTGATTTAAATTAATTATCATGATTTTATGAATATTCAAACAATGTTCTGAGTGTCCAATAAGCAAGCATAACCTTCTACAGGTAACAAGAGGGATGGCCAGAGGTAAGCCTGTTAAACCCTAGACAAGTCTTCCAGCTTGCTAAGATGGGAGAGGTTTATCTGTGGCTGTCCTGGAAGCATCTTTGACACCAAAGGAGATTTTAGAAGTGAGTGTAGAGCAGGGCAGCTTGATGTTTAAGAGTGGAAAGCAAATGCTAAATGGCTTCCTTACTCCAACGTGGAGATGTGATGAGTTTACACATAGCCCTGCCTATTAAGGCACAAAACCTCAAGAAACAGGTCAGTAAAAAGTAATGAAATGCAATACTCAGAATACATGGAAAAGCAATGATTGACTTTAATACCAGCGACCAGGAATAATACACCTGCTTTGGAATAGGGCATAGCATAATGTTGGCATAACACTGGAGGTTTAATAATTTCTTACCACATTTTATGGACCCTTTCCTGTAATTAATGTTAAATAAAGTCAACATCTTCTCCACCTGCTGCATGGTTTGCGCTTGTCTTGTTCTCCCTCATTACCCCAAGTTGTCACTCTTCTTGTTGAAGTTTTTATTTTTTTTCCATTTCTTTCCCCTCGATAATCCCCAGGCCTATCACATGCATGGTTGGTGGAATGTCCATGTTTTATTTTTTCCTCATTCTTTTCATGAAAGAGTTGAGCTAATTGAATTCAGGGCCACTAAAAAGCCCCGATGCTGGAATTACCTACCAGGCAACTTCTGCCAAGTTAATGTGTGTGTGTGTGTGTGTGTGTGTGTGTGTGTGTGTGTGTGTGCGCGCGTGTGCATGCGCGTGTGTGCGTATGTGTGATCCAGATTGCATCATGTACATAAGCAGACAAAAATAGGTGACAATGCCACAAATAACAATTTTTATTTTTTATTAATTCTTTGAGAATTTCATATAATGAATTTTGAT
This sequence comes from Mesocricetus auratus, assembly GCF_017639785.1. Taxonomy (NCBI): domain Eukaryota; kingdom Metazoa; phylum Chordata; class Mammalia; order Rodentia; family Cricetidae; genus Mesocricetus; species Mesocricetus auratus. The sequence goes on along the minus strand of NW_024429191.1, from coordinate 89,683,629 downwards.
CATATCCATCTCAGTTCTCAACTTCTCCCAGGTTCACTCCCACCTACCCTAACCACTCAACTTCATTTTCTCTCTGTCTCCCTCCTTCCCTCCCTCCCTGCCTCCCTCCCTCCCTCCCTGCCTCCCTCCCTCCCTCCCTTCCTCCTTTTCCTGCCCCTTACTGCTCCCTTTCCCTCTCCCTTTTCCTCTCATTGTCTTCTTCAACCCATCAAGTGCATTTGTGTGGCCCAAACACTCTTGAGCACAAGTTCACTCCCCAGAGCATGGCTGACCTATAAGGGGGTAACACCCTTAAAGAAAACCAATTGTCTCCCGGCAGCCATCAAGTGCCAACGGCTCCTCGTCTAGGGATGTAATGAAGTATCTTCCTGTCCATGAACATGTCTGGATGATGCGGAGGGGAATGTGGACATGTGAACAAAGGAGATGGCAATTCACTTAGACTAGATGAACGAGTTCAGGTGCTACATGGTATTGCAGGGCAGCTGCAGTTGATGATGCTGAACTGCGCACTGAAAATTCTCACCAAAATGAACAAAGGAGGTCATAAAAAGCAGGAATTAGTTTGACTTAGTCATTTCACAACATATTCATGTATGAAGCCTCATACTGTATAGTGTTAATGACATAGGCTCTTGCCAATGACACACCAGTGAATTAGTGAAATAACAATGGTTTTAAAGTAAATAGCCATCTTTGAATCTGTCTCTCTTTTCACTTGTTCAGCTAAAATCTTTAAATGTATTTGTAGCTCTTACCTTGAAACTTTCTACTTTCTCTGCAGATTTTCTAGATTCCAGAATTTTCTAACCATCTTCATGAAAATTGCTGTCATTTTGTCACATTAATTTTTTTTGGGGGGGAGAATTACTTGACAATGTTTTGAATACCATGGTACAAGAGTTCATGAAAACTGAAGAGTGGATGGGTCATAATGCATTGAAAAGAAGTATTAGCCAAATTTTAACCTTGGTGCTTCTTAGTGTTTTAGGATGTCCAGGAGAAGATGACATAAAGCTTCAGTACTATACAACCGTACAACATTCAGGGTGTCTGTGTGTGTGTGTGTGTGTGTGTGTGCGTGCAAGCATGCACCCGTGCATGCACACTTTATCTGTATATTTGCTCTGCAAGTATTAACTACAAAAACAGCAATTCTTAGTCTGTCCAAATCTGCCTAAACTACTCAGAAAGTTCCGTAGGTTCTTTTATGATTTCACTGTGCACTGAGGTGAGTAACCCAGGCAGCTGCTTGTGTACCTGCAGTGACAGTATATAAAGCCAATGCCCTGTCTACCTAGCCTTGCCTTTTCACACCCTAAATGGTAGATGATGGGGGGGGTACTAGTAAGTTTTATGGGTTTGTGAATTGGTTTAGCTCAAAAGCACTTTGCCTTGTTCATCTGAGAGCCATTGGGGGTGGGGTGTTGTGGGGAGCAGGGCAGGATTTGTTAGCCTGCACTAATCGGTGGTGCTTGGCCTCCAGCAATTCTCTGTGGCAGAATAAAGGGAAGAGATAATTATTCCCTCTAATCACAGCATCAATGACTGCATTTAGAGCCCTCTTCTTAAAGGCTGGCCAGATTTCCCAGAGAATAGTTTCAACCTTCCACTCATTAGATTCTGAAGTGAGTGAGTGTTCTGAAAGATATCCACTTGTGAGTCTTTCTTGTGTGCCTGGGCTTCTTAGGACACAAGGTAGCTCCAGTGGGTGCAGATGGGTGACCTTTCTCCTATCTGTCACCAGCCTGCTAATAAGAATGGGTTTTAAGATCTTTGCAGTTTGTAGTCAGGACACATTCATCAGGACATGGGCCCTGAAACCTACTTACCTTTAGTTCTCTCTCTCTCTCTCTCTCTCTCTCTCTCTCTCTCTCTCTCTCTCTCTCTCTCTCTCTCTCTCTCTCTCTCTCTCTCTCTCCTTCCTTCCTCTTCCCTCTTCCCCTTTCCTCCTCCTCCTCCTCCTCTCCTTCCTCCTCCTCCTCCAGCCTCCTGCTATCTGCTGGACTGGTTTCATGTGAAACCATGAACCTGGGACTGGAGCCATGAATCTGAGAGCTTAACAAAGAAGGCAATACACAGGCATGGCAGTTGCCATTTGCTTGAAAAGCCCTCAGAGTCTTTGCAGGCATGCAATAATATATGCCAAGAAAATGTGTAGTTCTGCACATTCATTTTTCTTCCATCTTTTCACGCAAGAAGCTAACATCTTCAGGATACGGAGAAATCAAGTGAATTTGAACACACCTGTAGCTTAGGTATTCAAGGTTTTGGACACAGTCTGAAAAGGAGTGGATCCATTATACCTGTTTGCTGAAGCATTGTATGCTCCCTTTCCCCAGTACAATGTGATTTTCTAGTGATTATCCTCTAAAAAGTACCCCCAACCCCCAACTCTGTCTCCACCATGGGTAATATCCTCTCTCTATCTCTCTGAGTGGACTCAAATTTTATTCTGTCTTATTGATTTTCATTAAAAAATGACTTAGGTTTTCTTCTGATTACAAATTATTTGCTTTCAGAGAGTCTGGAGAATCCCTGAAGCTATAAAGAATTTTAAAATTCATTTAAAACCCCCTCTCTTTGTTATACTACCTGGAGATAACATGAAAAAGGACTAATGACATTTTTATGAAAATAGAAGCTAGAGCCTTGAAGGATTGTTTGCTTGAATACTCTACATACATCTTCTGTATCAGTTACTTTTCTGCTTCTGTGACAAGATACCATGAACAAAGAACAAAGGCAACCCAAGGAAAAGAGAGTTTGTTTTATGTTATGGCTCTAGACATGTAACAGTCCATTGCAACATAGGCAAGGCATGGCAGCAAGCAGAAGACATAGGAAGTTGAGAGATCACATCTTTAACAGCAGACGTGAAACACAGAGCTTGAACTATAAGCCGAGTAAGGCTGAACACTGTCAATGCTCATCCCCAGAAACATACTTCCTCCAGCAAGGCTATCTGCCAAACATCTCCCAACAGCACCACCAACCAGGAACCAAGTGTTCAAATGTCTGAGCTTATGGGGGACATTCCTCATCCAAACAACCAGAACTTTGTAGCAGCAATATAAGCCACATACTTGGCCTCTGCTCCAGTTACTTGACCACTCTGTGTCTGTTTCTCCACTGCTAGGTTTGGGATAATAACAGTCCCTACTTCAGGAAGTTAAATGAGTTATTCTGCATACACGATTCTTTAAACATTGCCAACCAGTTTACCTCATAAGCTCTCATCTAAGCAATGGGTACTATCATCATGGACTTGGTAACTGCAGTTTACAGCACCGTCTGCTTCTGTCTCTCCTTATCTAGTCCTTCTCTTTCTTCTGGCTGACATGATTCTTGTATGTGTCCCACAGAGGCTGGAAGAGAGCAACAGATCTCCTGGAGCTGGAATTATAGACATTTGTGAACTGCCATGTGGGTGCTGGGAATTGAACCCGGGTCCTCTTAACCACTGAGCCATCTCTCCAGCCCTGACATGATTCTTTTAAATTTTACTACAAGAATCTGGTGTACTACCTTCATTCCAGCCTTGAGCTTGTGCTTGTATTTGACATGTATTAGCATTCCTTTTCCAGCTCACTTCAATGCACCACTCTGTGTTACATGCAATTCCCTAAGCTGCTGTAAATGCTTTGGAAACAAGGAGAGTCACAATAAATAACCAGTGCTTTTACATTTAAATATCCTTTACTGGCCATGCTTCCTCTCTCTCACCCCACATCAACAATTCTAAGCCAGTGTCTCCACTTTGCTCTGACTCCAACAGCTCTTTGAAACGTCTCTTGGACATGGTAAGATTCAATAATTCATTTGTTCAAGGTTTTCCGAGCGGGTTTTATGTTTGTGAACTCTTGTACCAACTCTCTGGAGTTTGCCATAAGGATGAAGAGAATGAGTTGCGTTTTGCATTTCTCTTTTCTCTTGACTCCCTAGAACTGATAGCAAAGAGAGAGTTGAAGGGCTGTGATAGACTTTAGGCCTGGTGTTGTGTTCCTTCCTAAAACTGTTTCTGTAACACACATGTGAGACATCCTGCACAGAAGGCATCTGCATAGACCCAGACACAGAGACTTCAACTCATCTCACTCATCTTTTTACACAAAAGAAAGCAGAGGTCCCCAAGAGTGTCTTGTGTGTTTTAAGTTATGGTTTGACACCAGCCAGAGCTAGATTTCAGTTTTATCTTTAAGTCCACTCTTCTTGCCAGTTGACCATTAGTCTCAAAATGTTTAATTTTAGACCTGTCCCAGCACTTTTTAAAACATGTTTCCAGAGCTTGCTCATGTAAAATTTTCACGTGGGTTAAAATAACTTTTTATATAAACTTGGTCTTATATTTGGAAAATACATCATTCTAGTTTCTTATATTTACTGCAAAAAGGCAAAGTTGCAAGTGCATAATATGCAGCTTTGCAGGTCCATGCAAAAGAGAGAAATTAGAACCATGTAAATGTCCATCCAGAAGGAGTAGCAACAAGATAAATTGTCATGCATTTGCAAATACTATGGATGCCTCTTCTGTTGTTAAAAGGGGAGCATGCATTACAGACACAAATGCTAGCTCATGTTTGCCTGGTGCTTTCTTACTGATCTTGGGTATTGGAAGCCTGGCATTCTTCTATGACTCCTACAACTCAGGAATACCCCATGCTTTATGTTGTTACTTGGACTTAGGGATGCTGGGAACTTTCTCCCTTTAACTTCCAGACTTCACCTAGGAAATCATGCATTTCCGTTCTTACGTTATTCCAATTTTCAGGGAGACATATCTATAATAGGTGGCTATGAAAACCAAAAAAAAAAAAAGCCAGACGCATAAGTGTTTTCAACATGAACGTGTGTGTCTCTGTGTGTGGTGCCACTCTATGTGAGGATGTGCAGATACCACCGATCTAGAAGTGTATACTCTAGAACCGGTAGCCTACCATGTGGTGGTGGACTTACGATAGATGGCTTGATTTCATTTCTACCCCAGCAGTGGGGCTATCCTGTTGTTATTTTACCTCCAGACATACATACATGTGTACAACTTTTAATGCTCAAATATTAAAGTTAAGCAACTATGAGCATTAAGACAGCAATGAACCTGGCAGTCAGAAAGGGGAAACCAGTAAGGCATTTCCTTAGCAGGCACCCTAAAGACTTGACATACAGAATCCAGATTATATTTTCTTTTCCACTTTTCAAAGTAGCCATGCAGATAAATATGGCTTTGGTCACCTTCCAGATGACACCTGGCTCTTCAAATATGGTGGGGAGACAATGAAGGAGGGGATTCTAGACCCTGAAATTAGGCAGAAGCAGTTCCCAAGGTTCTCCTGTGACCCGGGTTCAATCTGCCTTGATTTTCCACAGGAAAGCTGACGTGAAAGCTACTCTCTTTGGAAAGGGGTTTTCAAAGTCGACCTCATTCAAACTGAGCAAATAATTAACTTTTCATCCTCTCATAAAATCAAGACTGTGGCTGGTTCAAAGCCGAGGACCCTGGGCCTTAATTGAATTAACTCGGTTTTCCATCCTTGCGCTGGACCATTCCAAACCATAACATTTAGCAAGGGTGACCTTCCTGGCGAGAACATAAGCGCCCATTGAAGGAAGATCGCAGAGTCAGGGCTGTGGCACGCAAATTGGGCCTGAGTGGAAAATGGGACACTCTCCGAAAGGGACAAAACACTTTCTGTTTCCTACACTTGAGAGTTTGTACGAATGCAGTTCCGTACAGCCTTATCTCCGCCAAAGCAAAGAGAGCTGTGGCCCACTCTCCTGAGCAGCCATCGCTCGCACCTGGCATCTTGGGACTCCGTGCCTTCGCATCTATTACTTACCTCGCTTGGAATCCGCATTCTCCCTCCACCTCCAGCCGCTCCCTGCCCCGTTCCTCCACTCAGACCTAGTGAACTCCTCACTGCTCAGCCATTTCTCTTTCTTTAGTCTCGCTTACCGATGGCAGCATCACTCACGGTCTTTCATATATATATTCGTGTCCCTTACCTTGTGAACCAAATGTGTACAGAAACCTCACAGGAAAAAGCTGCACAGCAGCAGCAAATACTAGGTTTTGTTGATGAAGGTCATTGTACAAAACCGACATGGGTTGATGTATCGTATTCTTCAGTTACTTGGACAATTGGATGCCAGGGTAGCCAAATGATGATGATGATGGTGATTATGATGATGATGATGACGGTGATGGTGGTAGTGATGGTGATGATGATGATGGGGAAGGAGGAGGAAGGGGAGGAGGGAGAGAACAAAGGGCTCCTAATTACATCTTAATTACGGCAGGGCAGGGAGCTGACTCCTCCTCCATGCTCTCTCTAACTCCCTTTACACATCGCTATGTGTGACTCAAGAACTCAATAAATACTTGGCTAATGATGCATCCTGTGTAAAGCTAGACCAACCATCTCCCATGCCTGGGAACTGGCACTATTTTGGTAGCAAAATATGTTTTGAGTAAGTTGAAATTGGTGAAGGTTAAATTGTAAAGCGGTAGGGAGTTTCACTTTCCTTTCAAAATATTTTTGGTCTTGTAGGGAGAGACTTCTGCATTTGAGGCAATCTCCTAAAGACCGCTAAAATCCACCCAACCGCAGAACATTTAAGCATGCTGAACCTTGGAATTAGTGATCTGCCTAAGGAAATGTAAAATTAAATTCTAATATTGAAGCTGACACTTTAGCATCGTCCCTGGGACCGCATGGGGGAGTCTCAGCATGTGGAAGAAGAAATGTAATTTGCGATTCAAGGTCAGCAGCGGAAACCCCTTGGGTTTGTTTGATTTGGATGATGCTCCTGTCAAACCATTGTTGCTTCAAAAGATGTCTTTCTTTTTTATTTTTTTATTGGTGGTGGCTTGTGTTGTCTGTCTCTATGATGCCCAACTTGAAAGATGCTGTCTAGATGTATGAACTCTTTGGAGGTGATACTCTAGCTTGTGCATATATGACCAGAAGATTGGGTTTACAAGTTCACAATTCTGTGATTATGTCCCTTGCTCAAGCAAGCCGGATCTACCCCTTAGACTGGAGGCAGGCTCATAAGATCAGATAGTTCCCTTAACACCCGCAACCTCCAGGAACCTTCTTCCTCAGCCCCTGTTCCTTCTACCAGGACCTGTTTCTCACAGTCATTCCAAATCAAACATCTTTACTCCTAGCTCTAATTCTTAAGGGCTTAAGGGGGGGGGGTGCATTTTCTCAGCCTGCATCACCCCCACCCCTCAAAAATAAGAATAACTGATTTTAGGGCAGCAGTGAAAACTGGCTAGGTCTGCTCTGGGCTCTCCATGTTGTAGGAGATTCACCCCTGCCTTGATTCACTGTGTTTTATAAAGTAATTCCATCTATGGGGCACGTTGTTACTATACTATGTAGTTGTTATTCCAGCCAAGGTTAAGAGCGTTATGTAGAACCACAGGATGATACAAGCTTTCCTAAGAAATCTGAACAAACTTGGAGAATAATTTTGCCTAGGACTATGAAAAAATTTCCCATCCAAGGGGCAACTCTGTGGATCCTGTCTGGTCACCTTGTAGATGGCAGCTCTGGTTTTCTGTGACAAACGCGTGTTCAGACCAGTGGCAAATTACCAGATCCTTTATCTGAGTCAGTTTCAAGTTTCTAAAAGTTGCTGCAGTTCAGCCCTTCACCTCTTGCTAATCTCCCCCACGTACCCAATTTTAGCTTTCTCTTGACTTTCATTTTCTGAGGTTGATTATTTTGAGCAGATGGATGGGGTGTCTGTGGTAAAGCATTGCTCACTGGACCCACAGCTCATGTTTCACTAGATAAATAGACTGCATGCTGTAATCCAGAATACTGGTGGCCACTCCATTCTGGAAGAAGCTTTGAAGGCAGAAGTCGATCAACTCTGAGGGAGGGAGACCGGTAGACACTGGGTTTAGTGTTGTGAATAAGTGGATTTCTGGAAAGGTTCTTTGTTTATTTGTTCAGATATCAGACATGGGGAAAGTCAGGCTATCTGCTTAACTGCATGTGTATTCTAAGGTATCTTTGACTCTGCATGGGAATGATCCCCAGAGAAAATAAAGCATGGTGTTTGTTTTTCAAATTATCAGGCTGGATCAGGGAAAGAGCGAATGAAAAGAGCAAATGTTGTATATTTGGGAGGATTTCTTCAAAGCCGTACCTATTTTTCAGATGTTTTAGTGTTGATATTCTACAAGCAATATGGAATTCTTATAGAAGTAAGCTATGTCTCAGAGACATGGCTTGTCAAGTGTATCACCTGGATAAGTAAAGCATGTGATGAAAATCTTTGACCTCATTTGGTTTGGATTGACGTTTTGTTTTCGCCTGTCACTGGTGATCTGTAAATGATTTCTTAGCATTGATCTGAATTTCAGGCTGGCTGGCGTGAGATCATCAGTTGTCCAATATGGCATTACTAGTATTATGTTTTTGAAGTTTGTTTGGGAAACACACACACACATACACACATATTATTGTATTTGGTTTGCTTTTGTTTTGTTTTGTTTTTCAAGACAGGGTTTCTCTGTGTAGCCCTGGCTGTCCTGGAACTCACTCTGTAGACCAGGCTGACCTTGAGCTCACAGAGATCCACCTGCCTATGCTTCCTAAGTGCTAGGATAAAAAGGTGTGCACCACCAATGCCTGGCTTGGATATGTTATTTCTAAAGGTTCTCTCCTTAAATTATTAGTATTTTTCTTCTAGGAACTTATTGGTTATCTTATTTACATACCGCCCCAGAAAGACATGAACATCAGTCTTTCAGATTTCAAGGTGCATCTTTGGTGCTGTGGTTAGAAGAGTATTTGTTTGGATGTGAGCATGTGAGCAAGGTGCCTGTAGAGGACAGAGACATAGGATCCCTGGAGCTGGATATATAGACTGTTGTGATCTGTCCAGTATAGGTGCTAGGACTCAAACTCTGGTCCTCTACTAAAACAGTACCTGCTTTTAACTTTTGAGCCATCTCTCCAGCCTAGTTATACAAGTATTAACTATGTAATGACAAATTCACACTGTTGCTATCCATCTTTATAATTACTCCCCCCTTTTTGTATATATTTAGCCCTGTATCTCCTTATGCATCCAGAATACAGGTCATATTGGGGACAAGAGTGCTTAAGTGGTGTGAGCATCCTGGTTAAGGGGTGGCAGTTGAATAAACCACAGTGATCCATGTATCAATCATGTCGCAGTCCAGCTTCCTCCTGCTTCTCGTTCCCGTGTCTTTCAGGGACCCAGGCGCTGTTTCTTCATTGTTTCAGCTCACTTCAGACTGTCTTATGCATCTTGGATTGTGACATTTGCTGTCTCCTTTGGCAGAATCCCATCCCTCTGCTCTCCGTGTCTGCAGCAAATGTCACCTATCTGTTCCTTGTGTGATTTAGTCTTCAGCTCAGGGGTTCCTCCTCCAGAAAACATTTACATGTCTGACCTCTAAAAGTTAATCTGGCTTCTACTTCTTGCTACTTGTCCTCACACCAGCATTCTTGTGTGACATGCTCTTTGAAAACCTTTGAGAACATAGTCCATTTTATTCATGTTGTCATCTCCAGTTCGTGGAGCAGGGCAAGGTGCCTTCCGAGTACTCCTCAACCCAATGGCTTGTTGCATAAGCTTTGCTTGAGTCTGTACTCCTTATTTAGTCGATGGACGATTTCTCCATTTGACTCTCTCAGGCAAACCATTTCTATGTTTGACTCCCCCAGTAAAACAGTTTCTTTATTTGACTATCCATATGAAATGCTGTGCCATGCTTTTGGTGATGTGTCTGTTCTCTACGTAGAATTCACATGGGTGACTTTTCTTTCTTTTGGTGCTTTTCTGGATCACAGGTTTTCAAGCCGGTGGTTATCTAAGGAGTCATGTAGGAAAACTGAGATCCCTGTGTCTGATAAGCACCTGATAAAGGGTTGTTCTGCATGATGCATTCCATGTCTGAGATTTACGACTCCATATCATAAGCTGTGAGCACTTGAGGGCTGCCTAATGAAACAAGCCCATTTTCCACTCACTGCAGTCATTAGATTAAATGCACCCAAGTAGATCTTACAATGGCAAAGCAAACTTCACTTTTCTCCCCCTAATGCTTGGTAGGAATGCTGTGATGCCACATACTGGAAATGCATTTGAACCTGTCCAGCAACTGTTTGATGCTATGCCATGAATTTTTACCAGTCATTTAATGTGGTTAGTTTTTAATAATACAAATATATAAGGTGACTCCACATCTTAAACAAGGACACCTAATAATTCACAAACCTCAAATTTGATAAAGAGAAATTGACCGCCTTTTCCTATTTTATAAAAAAGATATGAGCATAAAGACTCTGGGAAAGATTTGGGGGAAGGGATCAGGAAGTCTGATTCCTTGTCTTGGTTAAGGAACAAGATGGGCCAGGGGTTTTATATACCACCCGTACAGAAATCCAGAGTTTAACACAGTAAAAGTATGCTCTAACAGACCTCTGAAGCTGGTCCCTTGCACAATGTCATTCATAGGGTATCTGGGATACATCAAGGGACTGCTATGACCATTCCCCACCCAGTACAGAGCTAGAGGCAACACTCCCACTTGGTCTGCAGAGGAGTTTAGAGCATGGGAGAAAACAAGACGTGGGCTCCTGGGAATTGTCATAAAGACCTGAAGCATTTGCCTGTGGCTGCGGGGCTTCTGGGTGAGGCTGTGTCTCTCTCACCTGATGAGCTCTTACCATACCATGAGCAGGGAGACTTCTCCCAACCTAAGGATGGAAGTTGAATGACAATTGTTCTTTAGTTCTATGGAAGATATTTCAGTTTGTTTTCCAGTTCCACACATCTCTGCCTGCTCTCACCTCCCATTGATTCTGTTCTCTCGAACGAATCCACTTCTTGTCTACCTGGAAAAAATATATATGATGAAAGTTAAAACCTCAATAACACCTCCACCCCTCTGCTCACCCACCTTGTCTGTTATGCTGCATATACTTGGTTATGAGTAGGAACTGAGAAATAGGATTTTTGCAGCCACCCATAAACCAATGAGTTCGCTTCTCCATCCATTGTCTAGAAATCAGTTGAGCATGGTGGCTAAGACAAGGCACTTGCAAATACACTGGGGGCATCATCACACATTATTCACGCAACTGTCGGGGAGTGGGGGAGACACTATTCTTTTCTTGCAGTGGCGTGATGGGGTGGACAGAGTTTATTTTCTATGTGGTGTCATCCTCCCCCTCTACATTATGTAGGTTAAGGTTGTTTGTTCTAAGTTCTCATGGCTCTCAAAACTTTCTTTTTTATAGAACTTGACACAATTTGCATGGTCACATTCTGTTTGGCTCTTTCCCCTCGTGGTTGTAAAATGTATAAAACCAAAGTGCATGCCTTATCTATCTTTTTGAGCAGCTCTCGCACTCCCCAGGGCTCAGTCTAGTGCTTGGACAATAGGCTCCCAGGGAACAGATGATTTAGGCCATCTTCCAGCTCCTACTTTATTGGGTACCACCACTGCTATATGTCTTGGGTAATGTGGTCAATATCAGCATAAGTTCTGACCAGTTGGGAGCCCCACATTTCTCCCACTGACTTCCTGATGTTAATAAAGTGAACCCTCTTAGGATTCTTCTTATGTAACTTCTCTCCTAATATGAATGTATTGAAAGAAAATTTTCTATCTCTTATACAGGTAAACACGTCAGAGAAAACAATGCACAAAGTCAGTTTCTGAAGGTAGAAGAGCTCAACAGGGTGAACTAGTTAGGAGTTTCAAGTCCTAGTTGAATAACTAGACTGGCAGCTATATTTTTCTTTCTTTAAATTTATTTCACTATTGTAAGTGAATGTAACCACCATACTAAACTAATTATATCATTTCCTAATGTCTGACTTGTATATTTGCTCAGTTATATATGTATGTACCTCTATCTATCCTTTCAAAGAAAATGAAGTTAGGAGACATCAATTGTTTGAAAGTCAAGTCTTTGCAAATGCAGCGGACCCTTTCCAAATGTGTAGGAATCCAAGACGGGCAGATCTGAGTGCTGCAAGCATCTGGTTTAATAGCTCACTTGCTTTGCTCACTTTACCTCCATCCCAGGGCCGGATCATACCTGATAAGGCCCTTGAGCAACTGGTTCTGGTTTGCACTTAAATCTTTCAGTCCTACTTGATTTATTTAGCTAAACATCACAGTCTCTGCTAAAGCCAGACTCCAAGAGGAGACTTGTATTTCCCATTTCTCCTTGCATCTGACTCCCAATCTTTCTATTTTGAAGCTATGTAGTTGGATAGGGGCGAGGCAGATTGAAGTGGGTTCTGTCCTTGTCACTGGTAATAGATGCCCACTAGGTAAAGACTGGCATGAAGCACTTGATCAGAGCATCCTAACAGTGTCTCTGATTGGTCCAGCCTGAAACATGCTTTTAGGAGCCTTTTCAAAGATGCAGACTTTGAGCTGCTTTCCTATGATGTTCCTCTCAGATGCTAGAATGCTTGCCTAGCATTCATGAAGCTCTGACTTTGGTTAGTAATCTGTTATCCCAACATCTAAGAAGCAGAGGCAGAAAGATCAGAAGTTCAAGGATACTCTCAATCCAAATTCAAAGTTTTGGGGGTTCATGTAGGAGACCTGTCCTCTCTTCAGGGGATGGTCAACCCTTAATAGATCCTAAGAGAGCCCCTATATGCTCCCTCTCCTCTCCTCTCCTCTCCTCTCCTCTCCTCTCCTCTCCTCTCCTCTCCTCTCCTCTCCTCTCCTCTCCTCTCCTCTCCTCTCCTCTCCTCTCCTCTCTATGTTCTCTCTCTCTCTCTCTCTCTCTCTCTCTCTCTCTCTCTCTCTCTCTCTCTCTCTCTCTCTCTCTCTCTCTCTCTCTCTCTCTCTCTCTCTCTCTCTCTCTCTCTCTCTCGTCTTCACCCTTCACCACACTGAGGAAAAAGAAAATTTGTGTTTCTCAGTCAGATTGAAACTGAGTTGAGTAAACTTGAGGAAACACAAATCTTCCACAATGAAATGTGTATTTTTCTAAGGTATGATAACAAGCAGGTTTCTGTTTTGTTTTTACTTCTCAATGTCAACAGTAAAGAAGTTTTGGCCTAGCCGGGCGGTGGTGGCACACGCCTTTAATCCCAGCACTCGGGAGGCAGAGGCAGGCAGATCTCTGTGAGTTCGAGGCTGGGCTGGACCGATAGCCTCCAAAACAATACAGAGAAACCCTGTGTCGTAAAAACCAAAAAAAGAAGAAGTTTTGGCCTTGTGGTCAGGAGAGAACCCTGCCTAATTCCTGGTCACAGTGAAATGGAGTCTCAGAAAACAATGACTTTTGCATGGATTGGCTGAGACTCAATGTCTCAATCAGAGTCAGGCTTCAGTTCATCTGCCACACCTCTCTTCATCCTTCTCTCTCCTGTTCATGCCCAGACCCTCTGCTCCATTTGTGTCCTCTGTCTAATACCTCTTTATGATGTAATCATTTATACTGGGACTACATAAGAACATAGAACAAAGAATGGCGGGGTTTTTGTTGTCTTTGTGACAAATCTACTATGATAGGACCAGCAAAGACTTTCTTACATTGAAGGGAAGAATGGATGGGTCACAGTGATCTTGCATTACCATGATTTGAAATTGATTTCAAAGATGCTGCCCACACTTATCTTTCGAGGAAGTCATCTTTGAGCCTTGGCATCTGAAGATGACAAGGCTTTACATCTTCATAGACAAGATGAGTCTTGTTAAAACATCTGGCCCACGTATCACACCGAGACATGTTTCCAGTTTCTTTGTGTCTACTGATGCTGGCTAGGGGAAGCCAAGCAGACCAAGTTGGTGGTGGTGGAAAAGAGTGTGCACTTACCTTGTTACAGGAATTAGAACATCATGAATGACACAGATTTGAAGGCTATTATGAAACTCAACCAAACAAGCAATTCATGCCAGGCTTACCTTGGTACTGAAGAAAGTTACCGCAATGCTGCAGACAAACTCAGGACTGCACAGAGCACAGTTTACTGGGGATTTACAGGCCCAAGTGTGGTCCTAGTTGGTAGCAAGCCACCTGGATTGCTGTAATTTGGTTGAGAAGCAAAAGGCTTATATAGTTAACGGGAGATAATTGACTTACTTCATCTGAGTCAGAATGAACCTGTTTTATCTGAAGCTAACTTGAAGGATGATAGGAGGTGTCAGTTAGCAGACTCAGAGGGCAAAACATTTGCCACACAAGTGTGAGGACCTGAGTTCAGATCCCTAGAAGCCGTGGGAAGATGGACAGGGTGATGCACATTTGTAATCACAGCATCCCTAAGGAGAAGGAAGATGGAGACTGTAGGCTTCTCAAATGCTTATGGGCCAGCTAGATGGGAAGCAGCAAAAAAGCATCCTACCTCAAGCAAAGGGAGGTGAAGAACAACATCTCAGGGTATTCTCTGACTTCTGCAAGTGTTCTGTAGCAGCAATGTGTGTCTACACTTGCACGCATACAACACATGCACAAGTACATACATATACATACACACACATAAACAAGCACAAAACACAAGCACACACACACACACACACACACACACACACAACAAGAACATCTCCAGTACTGTGGCACAATACAAAGCTCCAAATACTGCTTTGATGGTTCAGTGTATTGATGGTGTTTAGGAGGAATATATGGAGAGAAATGACTGGAGTTACTCAGGAACCATCAAGGCAGTTGTAACTCAAGATGGCTGCCACCTGGTCAAGCTGGACTGGCACCAAGGCCTCCACAATGGCTTGACTGAGGAACACAGGATATTAATAGGTAAAGACAGTGCCAGGTTTTTCTTTTGTATTGTGTTGTGGTGGATCCTTGAACTGGGTTTCTTAAGCCCCAGAACACCAAAATCTAGTTGGCTGTTGTGGGTGGATGCTGATATAAGATGCAACAGAAGCAAAAATGTGCCATTAAAAGCTTTTCAATATGAAACCCAGATAATCTGAAGAAACAGAGAGTCTTTGTGGCTACTCCTGTGTGGTAGTCAGTGCTGTCAACTTGGCAGTGCTTGTTATCTCTGAGTTGCCTAGGAGACAGGACTCTGACATGCCTTTGAAGGGTTTTCTAGATTAGGTCCATGGAGTTAGGAAGACTCAACTGTTCCTTTCCACGGTCTGGAGTCCCAAGGTAAATAGAGGAGACAGTGAGATGAGCGCCAGCCCTCATTCCTCTCTACTTCGCTGCAGTATGGCTGGCTTCTTCAATGTCCTGTCACTACACCTTCCCTGACACAATGTCCCCATCTCCTCAGTAACTGTGAGCCAAAGAAAAAGTCCTTTCTATCTCAGGTGGCTTTTGTCAGGCCATTTCATTATAGCAACACAGGCACAACAAATGCACCCAGCCCTACTGAAAATTTTACTCAAATCATTATAGCCGGATAGTGATGCAGCTCCCTTAAAAAGAGTTATAAAAAGGAATCTTTGGCTACACTCTGGAAATGCCTCTGAATTCTTGGTCTTTAATAGCATATTTTCCCTCTTTCTAACTGAAACTTCTTATGCTTTAACACTTTCATTTTCCTTTTAAAACGGGCTGATCACAGCTGATGAGTTGGCCTTCCAAGATGCAAATTCAACCTTACCCTCTTCCTTCCAGTCATCAGCCAGGCTGTGTCAGATTTTTTTCCGGTTGATAATTTCTAGTTCCAAGTCTGTCAATCTGGTCTTCTCAACTTGTCATCACCTAAAATATTAGCCTTTAATCAGATCGTAAAGATACTACTGTACGTCTCCATGGAAGGCAGATAGAATAGCACATCATCTAGTGGCTTTGACTTTATCTGGAATGGCCTTAAGGAACGTTCCAAAAACATACCCTCACCAAAAAAAAATTCCAAAACCTTAGATGCAGCAAGTCACCCGAGATCACCAGATTCAACATTAGTAAGATGAATTTTGTCTGACTTTATGGGTAGGTACATATGAGATGGATGCATGCATGTATGTGGGTGCAGGGTGGACATGTCATAGGGCATATGATCAGGTCAGATGCTGGCCCTTGCCTTTCTCCCTTGCTTGAAACAGGATCTCTATGCCACTGTGCAAATCGGGCCAGCTGGCCTTGTGAACTTGTAGAGATTCTCCGGGCTCTGTTGCCCATTTCCCCTTCAGGATACATGAGGATTACAGAGGGTGTGTTACTCCATTCAGCATGTTCAAGGGTTCAGGGAATCCAAGCTCAAGTCGTCAGACTAATGTGGCAAGTTCAGTTCACCCACTGAGCCATGTCCTCAGCCTGTGTTAAATATTCTATTCTGAGCTCATGGAATTAAAGTCTCACTGACATTTAGTCCCTTGGTTTTTAACTTCCAGTTGAGTCTTTTATGTCAGGTGAAGAGCTGGGTTATATTAGTAATCCATCTACCCACTCATTCAAAGACCATCAGATAGTCTATATGTCTGCTGGCTCTGGAATAGCTTCATATTCGAATGCATATCCATGTGAAGGATGCTCATAGACAAATCCAGCCGTGAATATGAAGGAGGGTACTAGACAAAATTCAGGAGACTCTGGCCACTGAATTTTAGACAAGCAGCTAAAAATTCTTTTAGTATGACTGTATCTCCAATATTGCATATGTCTTTGGGTGTCTTACTGAGCCGCTGCTCTCTCCTTCTCTTTTACTTCTTTTGTACTTTTTTTTGTTTTTGTTTTGAGACAGGATTTTATATAGCTCAACCTGATCTGGAGCTTATAATGTAGCCAGGGATGCCCTTGAACTCCTGATCTTCCTGCCTCCAGCTTCCAAGTGCTGTGGAGTGTGTCACTGTCACCCCTTACTCTTCCTTTTACATTTAATGCCACTGGTAGGAGTGGCAGACAGACTTTCTTCATTGGAACCTCAGGTAAGCTCTCTTTCCCATGGCAGCAGATAAGTAAGTTGAGAGATCTTTAAAAGTTTCTCCAGGTCAATTTCTAGACCAGAACTCTGAAGCGACAAGTGTCCTTACTAGTGACTGTCTCCATACTTAACAAATGTGAACTCACTGACACTGACAATCAAGAGGAAACATTTTCTTAAAATGAAACTTCTAAGTGCTCCATAAGTTTCTTCTGGGGAAAAACATGGAATCTGCAAGGTCTATATGAAGAAAATCAGCGAAGTTTTTACATGTATTTATCATTCTCAGAGGTTAATATCTATGTACATATGTAGTATAGGATATATCTATGTGTATATGTGTGTGAATGTATACACACATACATACACATATACTATATAGTATTCCTCCTTTGTTGAAACAATTGCTCATTCACTTCTGAGGCAATGTGGACTTGGCAGAGGCATCTGTTACCATCATGAAGGTCTTGTACCTGAGTGTGCCTGCTCTTTTGGGATCTAGCAGAATCCTCCCAGACGGGGTGGTTTCCTGTCTGGGCTGAACCTTCAAAACAAGGAAACTGTTGGAGCCGAGAATAGCACTTGGTTCTGACATTGACAGAACCTGGAAAAGTTCTGGATTGGGGGGAGGAGAGAACGCCCCAACACTAACATCAAGTTTAATGGAGTGACTAATGACGTCACAAACCTGGAGTGTTAGCATTTCTGTGGTCTGACTTCTTAATTTATCGTGTGAGTCTTCCAACCCCAATGCCTAAATCTGTTGTGACCCATTCCTAGTATCCTTAGTCTTGAGCCACTATGAGGAAAAACAAATTCACCTGAGTGGAGAGTTCTGGGAAGTGGGATGCCTGGAGTACAGTTAAATGAAATGTGAGGAAAGAGTTGGCCATCATTGCTACTCTTTGCCGGCCAATGTTGGATGATATACACAAGAGAAAAATACCATGTAATGTCTTAAATGAAAGTTGAATGGGTATCACTTAACCAGTGCCTTCCAAAACAGAAGATTTGGGGCCACCTAATATTAGTCTGTCATATCTGCTACTTTCGCCACATGCCTTCCCCTAACTTTCATAAGCACACTTAACCTACTATAAAGTTCATCTTTCCTCAAATGTCACCTATGCCAATACTCACCCCCGAATGGCACACCCCAAGAAATAACTCAGCTCAGCAAGGTTTTGCTATGTGATAACAATGTCTAATGCATGTGTTCTGGTCTCCTGAAAATAACCTGTGCTGTGAACAAGAAATTCATATATATCTATCCCCCTTCAGCAATTTTTCCTCTAAGTTGTCTGACCTTTTCATTTGGTGGGGCTGCTGGTCAGTGTTGAAAGGAGAAGGAGAAAGGCTCCCAGTCCAGGTTTTGCTACCACTGTCTTTGGCTTTTCTCATTTCCTTTTTAGAAACCTCAGGTTGCATACTTTTAGGTGCATCTGTGGCAAAACACTGTTTTGTTATGTTTTCTTTTGCTTCTTGGTTATCTTTTATTTTTCTCTTTTTGGCAGAAACTAAAATTTTACATTATGGTGCCATAGGTGACAAGCTAGTTAAGAGGCAGGCCAGGAGAACAATAGCTTATTCTAAAATGTTCAAGAGGGGACTGGAGAGATGGCGCAGTGCTTAAGAGACTTTGTTGTCCTGACCTGAGTTTTGGTTACTGGCAGCCATACTGGGTGGCTCACAACTGCCTGTTAAGAGAAGGTTTTTCCTTGCTAGCCGATTTGGTTTATCACCCGCCAGTCGCCTGGGTTCTGCCGCATTGTAGTCCCCAAAGAAACACACAGGAGGCTATATTAATTATGAAGCTGTTGGCCTTGTTTGTTTCTTACTGGCTAGCTCTGACTTAAATAATTACCCCATAATTGTTAATCTAAGTATGTCTCTTACCGGAGAAGTTTCCGGGCTTCCTACCCCATGGCGTCACATCTCGAACTATCTTGTGTTTCTCCTTCCCAGAATCCTCTTGGACTCCTAGTCCCACCTATCTAGTTTCCTATTGGCCAGACAGTGCTTTATTGACAAATGCACAGGACTTCCCCAACAACTGCCTATACGTCCAGCTCCAGGAATCAGAAGCATTTATTTCTTACTGTGTGTTTATTTATATGAATAATAGTATCTAGATCCAAACAATTCCAAAGATAAGTTTCGAAACTTTGGCCTGCTTGATAAAGGCAGATAGGAAGTGATCAGGAAGATGTGGGGATGGATGGATGGATGGATGGGTGGGTGAATGAATGGGTGGATGGATGGATGGATGGATGGATGGATGGATGGATGGAGTGAGTGAGTGAGTCTCCATGTCAGAGGGGGGAAGTCAAAGTAATCCAGCCCTTTTCAAACAAGAGCATAAATTTACTACCAATCCAATTTCACCTTTAGATGTTTACCCAGGAGTAATGAAAACATTTATCTGTTGGAAGTTTATATGTGAATATAGTAGCATTACTTCAAATGGGCAAGAAAAAAATTTAAAAATCCAAATGACCATGATTGATGACTAGGTCAACAAAACACAGTCAGTGTTCCACATAACTGAATTTATCCAGCACTATGCTAATCAGACTCTCAAAATTGTGGTAATAAACCTAGCAAACAAGGGAAGATGGGATTATTTTGATTCACACATGGCTTTCAGTTCCCAGTCTCTGACTCCATAGACTCTGGGCTGTCGTAAGACAGGATGTCTTGGTGATAAGTGAATGTAGCAGAGGCTGTTCCCTTCATGGTGGATGGGAGGAAGAGACAGAAGCACAGAAAGTTCTAGGACAAGACTGTCTCCAAGAATACACTCCTAGGGATAAGCTTCTTCCTGCCTGGCTTCAATACAAATTTCCTAGAATATTCCACAAGGGGCACTACCAAGTAAATTTGATGCCTTCAATAGCTACATTTTTTAAGGGGGAAGGTGTATCTCATGTAGGAACAATGACAACGCTAAGCAGAAACCAAGCATGAATACACGCTGTAACACAAAGAACTTAGACATAATATGCAAATTCAAACACATCATACACAAATTACTAGCAATTCTATAACCTGGTGGTTAATCTGCTGATGTTGAACTGTCAGGGTGCTTCTGTTCATAAGATCTCTAACTTAGTGAGATGCTTTTAAGTCTCCGTGTTTCTGAGAGCTTCAACGAGACAAATCTCAACCTTGACCTGGGTGAGATGTACCAAGAGGACAGGAGAAAAACAACATCCCCTCCCGCATAAATTCCTGAACAAACAACCATCATTCTGGTCTGACTCAGCTTTAGAGCTGATGGACAGGTGGCTTGGGTGATACTGTCTGTAGGCAGAGGATGTACAACCCACAAAGAATGGTGACTGGCAGGTTTCTCTAGGCACTGTCTGCATCAACAGCTCCTGGCCTTTTCTGTGGAGGTACTTAGGATACCCTCTAGGATAAATTCATTAAAACAACAGCAGCAGCAGCAGCAGCAAACAACAGGCTTATTAGTACCAGA
This sequence comes from Mesocricetus auratus, assembly GCF_017639785.1. NCBI lineage: Eukaryota > Metazoa > Chordata > Mammalia > Rodentia > Cricetidae > Mesocricetus > Mesocricetus auratus. The sequence continues at coordinate 89,663,291 of NW_024429191.1, read as the reverse complement.
ATACTTAAATAACATTGGAAATCTTCTGGGAGAGGAAAGTAGTCAATTTCCTTCTCTGTGTCATCGTTACTATGAACTGGACCAATGGTTTCAACATCTTGATGGACATTCCAATTTATATCTCATGCCTTATAAGATGCTACGGGATGTCATAGTGTGATCTAAGGGGTATAGTTGCTTTACTGGTATTCCTTCACTGTAAAAAATGCTGTGTGGGTGTTGTCACCTTGATGAATATTCTAAGTGTCTCTGTTTCCAAGGTGGGGGTTCCTAGTTCCTCAGAGGAATGATATGTCCTAGACTTTTTCTTTTAATCCTTTTACAGATCTGGGTACATTGATTTTTGCTCTTTGTCTAGTCCAAGTACCTACTGAAATAGTTGATGGGGATCCTGTGAACTGTGAGGGCGTTAATACAGAAGTTCCCTTGATTTTTTTTTCCTGCTTTTTCTTCATACAGTTGTGGCTATTGAAGCCCCAAAGTGATATGTTGGTTACTCAAACTGTCTCTCCCTCCCCCAACACTCTTATAGCTAGAAGAATTGGGGTATGGGTTTCGACTCACTTCAGCCCTTTTCCAGGAAGCCTCACTTCCTGGTCTTGAATGCACATGTGATTGTGTAAGGGGTATGCATGTGTGTCAGAGTACACATGGAGATGCCAGAGGACAGCCTCACTGACTCTCCTCACCTTCCACCTTGTTTGTGACGGGGTCTGTCTTTGCTGATCATGGCTGTGTACGCCAATGTAGCCCCACAGGCTCCCGGGATTCATCTGTTTCCCATCTTGTCATTAGTGTGCTGGGATTGCAGATGCTTGCTGCCATGGCTTTCAATAGGGTCTTTGGGACCCAAACTCAGGTTCTTTTTCTTTTGAGCAACTGACTTCTCCACTGAGCCATCTCCACGGCCCATGCCTTGAATACTTTTGTTTTTCAGAGGTAGCATCTTGCATGCACTGTTTCATAAGCATAGACTTCTAGGTGATCTTCATGTTTTTAACCTGTCAACCCTTTCAGTGGCCTCTGTCTTACAGATGAGCTGAGGGTTTGTCTTGGGAGCAGAAAATTGAAGGGGGGGCACAAATCTGTAAATCCTAAAGAACATATTGACTGTTGAAGTTCTACAGATAAGATCTCTGGCTTGTATGATAAACATGAGCCATCTTCGAGAAATTTATGAAGCCTTCCAAGAATGTAGCATCCATATTGCAAAGTACCTAACCTTTCTAGTGTTCTTGAAATGAGGAGTTGGCTAAGTACAAACCCTGTTTTGGACAGCAGATTGGTATTTTGCATTTTGATTGAGATACACAATTCAAGCCATTTGGTAAATAGGCAATTTATTACTATTATTATTTTATGCATATGAATGCTTAGCTTACATGTATGTCTGTTCATCACTTACATACCTGATGCCAGTGGAGGTCAGAAGAGGTCACTGAATTCTCCTAGAGCTTGAGTTACAGATGGTTTCTGAGCAGCCTTGTAGGTGCTGAGAATCAAACCCAGGTCCCCTGGAAGAGCAGCCAGTGCTCTTAACTGCTGAGCACAAGCTGCCAAGGACACTCATTGAGAGCAACCTGTGTGCTTGTTTATCACCAGTGGTGATAAAGGGATAATTTATTCTTATTTTCACCAAACACTTGAAGCACGGATATTGCCCTAACTAAGGAAGGTAAGAGAAGCAACTGTGCGAATCTGCGAATTCGTGAAGCTGTAAATGAGGGTGACCAGACAATTCGCAACTTGTTTCCCAAAGGGTTCCAGTGGAACTTGGCTCCTTGCACCGTTTCAGAAATACCTAGGCCCCAAACTGAGATGAATGGTTTAGGAATTACACAAGTGGACTAGAGCATGATCTACTCTAAAGAAAGAGGCTAGCTTCCTTCACAGAGAAGGAGGGTAAAATACGCATGGCCTGGTATAACCAGGCTCGACTGTGGGCTGGATTCTGTCCCTTCCTCAAATTCATACATTGAAGTCCTACATCCAGGAGCTTTGGTGGTTGTGTACATAAAGAAGCAAGTAAATCAGAGAAGAGGAGGCTATTCCAGGAGCTTTAGACATGCACAGAGGGATGACGGATGGCCTGAGGTCACAGGAACAAGGAGGCCATCCCGTCCTTTCTGTCCACTGTAGGTCAAGAAAGCCAGCCATGAAGAAAGAACCCAATTCAGATAGCTAGCCTTCACAATTGTGAGAAAATAATTTCCAGTTATTTAAGCCAGGTGGCATTTGTCATGGCATCTTTGGCAGACTCATTTAGCTCCCAGATAACTGCAGTGATCTCGGGAGGCCCCGTTTCTACATAACAAGCTAGAGGCAGGTGAGGACTGTTGAAAGAGGGAGAACTAGGTGTCCCTGGGTTTGAGACCCCTGTTTGGTTATCCGATGGATGTCAACCCCGAAATCACACACATGCAAATGACACTAAATAGAGCCAGCAGGCTGTATTCATCTATTTACCTATGCATATGTATGTAACAACAACAAAGAAAAGGAGGCCGTGAATGTAAAAGACTGTGGGGGTGGAGTACATGGAAGGGGTTGGAGGGAGGAAAAAAGAAGGGGGAAATGATGCAAGTACACTTTCATTTAAGAAATTCATAAATGAAAGAGATGTACTACAGGCATATGTCGCATACAGAGTTTAAAGGAGGGGAAAGTTACAACCTTGTCTGAGAATTGGGAAGGCCTGCCTTCCTAGAGGAACTGGAAATTGAAGGATTTGAAACGAGAATGCTTAGAGAGTGAGGCTTCTAAGCTAAGCGAAAGAAACAAGACAGAGAAAGTTTATGTAATTTGTAGGGCATTCAAAATTACTGTGAACTCAGGTAAGTTGAAATGTATGTTTACTAGTGAAGGAGATAACATGGAGTAGAGTAAGATTATACTTTAAAAGTCAATTATACTAGATTGTAAATGGCTTTGTGTTCTCAGCTAAGGAGCATGGGGTTTGTGTTGCCAGCATGAGGAACATTTACAGATTTGCTTTTAATTACCTGATTTCTTCCATATCTGTGCTTGACAATGTCCTAAATAGGACTGGAGTATTTTAATAAACAAAACAGAAAGATATCTCTCTCCTCGTGCAACAAAATCAGGCAATGAATTCTATATGTAACCTACTTCGTTATTCCAGTTAAGTGCATAATATGCAATTCTAGCAGGTGTGAACAGCCATATAACAGGTTGGAAGAGAGAAATTCTATGGGAAAATTTGCACAACAATGCATGGAGCATAGGAATGCTGGGTGTGGGGAGAGGATGTCACTGAGGTATAAGTTTCCAGGCAGGAGATGAAGCTGAGAAGGAGAAGATGGTGTCTGAGGAAATCTTGAAGGAGTTGAGAAAAGTAGTCTTGAGGTTGCAGGACAGAAGAACATTCCAGGCAGGAAGAGGACAAGAGAAGATTGCATCCCACCTTTTGTAGACTGGGATAGATCGTAGATGTGGGAGATGACAGTTCAGACACACAGTAACACAGTCAATGGTTGTTCACATTCTTGTCTGGATGATGCCCCCCAATGCATTCATTTTTACGTCTCAATATGTTTAGGTTGATGATCCCAACAGTTTGGTTATTAAAACAACCCTGGGAGGTTGGGAGGAGCTGGTAGAATTCTTCCCAGTTTATAGATGGAGAAGCAGTCTCGAGACTTTATGTGGCTTGCCTAAGGTTATAGTGCAGAGTCTGGGAGTCAATGCGGTCAGCTCAGAACAAGGTCTCTCTGTTGGACTGTGGGGCCTCTTTGGCAGGGGGAATGATAAAGTTCTGAGACAAAGAGTGGGAGGACTTGTTAAAAGGTATTCCTGTGACATCAAGACTCCAGGAAATGCCATCCCCACCCCATTCCATGCTCTGTCCATGAGCTTCACGAAACTGCTGACACCATTCTTAGGAACCTCAAGCTTGCTGATGGTGACCCAAGTGGGAGCGCTCGCCCCTCCCACCAGACGTCCTGCTTTCCTGATGTTGATGTGTGATGGGAGGCATGAATATGCTTCTCTCTCTGCCCCCTGGATTGGGTGTTTTCTTCCACATGGGGTAAGCGCTGATTCAGACACCAAGGTGGGGGTGTATCTGTCCTTGTCCAAGGGACATATCTGATCCTGTCTGAAGGACTCAGGGAGATGACAGGTCATCTGGGTGAATATGTGGCAACACGTAAAATCTGTTTGGAAACATAGAGTGAGGATGGGGGATTCAGCTCAGTCAGGAACATGATTGTTGTGCAAGCATGAGGGCCCGAGTCTGGTCCTCAGAACTGAATATTATTTCTTAAAAGCTGGACATAGTTTCATCCCAGTGCTGGGGAGGCAGGTCCCTGGGGCTTGCCATTCAGCCAGCTCAGTCTACTTGGTGCGTTCTTGGCCAGTGAGATACCCTGTCTCCAACGGAAAAGGGGGGCGGTACCTGAGGAACAATGCCCATAGACTCACACATAACCATGTGTACCAGCACCCACACACATGTGTACTTGCACGTACATGAATACATGAGAGACAAACACTCTCACAAGTGTACATGCACACACACACACACACACAGGAGAGAGACAGAGAGACAGAGAGAGAGAGAGAGAGAGAGAGAGAGAGAGAGAGAGAGAGAGAGAGAGAGAGGACTGCCAAGAAGTTGTGCCTTTGGAGCCTTCAAGCATTCCTTCTCCACCCATCCTGAAGTGGGTTCCTGTGACATTATTTCAAGGGTCATGGCTCTAACAGTGTCAGCTGCCTGGGTCCCGAGGCTAGTAATGGTGCCCTTGGTCAAGGGGAGGGGATACCATTATTCCTACAAAAACTTGATCTAAAGGAGCCACCTCATTTGTACTAGAATTAAAATGCTTCTTGCATAAGGGACTCCTGGTAGCTTCCTTTTGTAGGGAGCCATTGGTAGAGCAGGACAATTCGAGTGGTTTATGGTCATACTTCTCTGTAATACAGTAGCCTGCTCATCACTGATCCCCCACTACTGGGCTGCTAATGTGCTTTCGACACTTCAAGGTCTCTCTTCCTACCTGCTCTCTCCCATTTGACCTCCAGATTCTCAGGGCTAACTTATCTGACCTCTCTCTCTCTCTCTCTCTCTCTCTCTCTCTCTCTCTCTCTCTCTCTCTCTCTCTCTGTCTCTCTCTCTCTCTCATCTGCTCCCAGGATTTCTGGGAGAGTAACCCAAGGTCAGGGAATGGGATGTTCTTAATGACTGATGTCAGAGGGTGGAGAAGGGCTTAGGAGGCTGAACAGGAATACATGTGTGGGCTGAAATAAGGCCACAGTGTATGTGTGTGTTCATTCTTCTTGCTTTCTAGAAGAAACTAATAGTGTTTGAACTGCACAACCCATGAAGGTTCAGGGGGGGCTTTGAGGTCTTTCAGAAATTGAGGTTATTGGGACTGCATAAAAATGGAAAATAAAGAGATGTTAATTTAGAATTTCAAATAAGCAACTTAAAAAATATGTAAGTATGCTCCTGGCAATATTTAAGAGATATTTGTACTTTAAAAACTCAAAGTGTATTTGGAATTTAAGTTTAGTTGGATATCCTATATTTTGTCTTGTGACCCTGATCCAAACCCCATATTACAAAGGAAAAGCAAAAATAGAGTTTTGCAGGATGTTATTATGCAATAGTCACACAGATAAAGTCATCTCTGTGTGAATAATTTAATATTCACTGTATATGATGCCTTTCTCTGTTCCTTGGGAATTCTGAATGCCATGTGATTTCTCCCTAAAGAACACACATTTGCATTTCCCTTCTGGTCAGAAATTTCTTGGTCTTCTGTAGCCACCTTCGCAGTGGGCCTACACATAGAAAAGAATGGAGACCATGGTGGCCAGCACAGTTCACACTCACATGTCTTGATTCAGTGATATGTACATAATATAGAGTCCCGCATCAGACAAGGCTCCGAGACTGCATCTTTCCATGTAACCTGTGTTTGTTTCTGCCTCAGCTTTGATCACTTTTTCTAAAAATGCTCTGCTTCCCCTATTTTGGTACAGAGCATAAGGACAGGGATCCTGCCCACCTGTGTTATCGAAGTACAGACGTTAAATGGATGGATGTCTGGTAGCTGAACATGACGTTTGAGCCACAAACCCTAACCTCTACCGTTTCATTTTATTTGGTGTTGTCTGTGATTGAGTCCAGGGCCTCACACATGCCAGACAAAGCACTTCGTCGCTGAGCCCCACCCAAGCCCCTGACTCTCTTCTGATTCTGTCTATTCTCATAATCCCAGGACTGTGGATGGTGTAGAGGAACCCTAGGTAGATGCCATATTTGTGGTAGGATTGCAAAATGTCCCCATGTGCTCATGTGTTGGAACACTTGGTTCCCACTAGGTGGTGCTGTTTTGAGAAGTTGTGGATGCCTTGGAGGCGGAGCTTTGATGGATGAAGTAGATCATTGGGGATGGGTCTGAAGTTTTATATTCCTTCAATAAAGGAAAGCTATGCTAGTTTGGAATCAACAATTGAAAAAAAGTGATGAAGAAAGAGAATGGTTTCTGGAGTTTGGAGAAGTGTTTCCACAAATGTAGATTACCTAAGGGAATTACCACGGCTTACCGACGTATCTCTTTCTGTTAATGTGTCTGAGACTCTTTGGGGAGAGGCTAGGCATTTCTCAGATCTTTCGTCTCTAGCTCTTAGTTTCCCTGGTTGGAGCCTATCTAAATATCTTTCTTCACAGTTGCTGAGGCCGCTCCCTCCATCCCTTCCTTTCTCCATATCCATGACCAGAACGCCTAGAAGGTAAGAGACCAAGGACAGGCAGTCAACATATGAACATCTTCCAGCCAGAGAGGAAGGAACTGTGACCCCACAATTCATTAGCCACGTGCTTTGTGTCTCTGGGGTCACTTGGGGTTCCTGACAGCCCTAATTAGCTGGCATGAAACATCCTTGCTTTGGGGAAGATATCATCCTTGCTACTGAATAATTTGGAAATAGGGATCTCCGAGACCAGAATCTTTTGGTGACAGGAGAAGTTACTATGGAACGATCCCCTGAAGGTCACACAGATATTTCTTTACCTGGGAAAGAGTATTTCACTAAAAGAGAGCCAGATCTGTGAAAACAAATGCCACCAAACTGTCATTCTTTCGAAAAATCTATGTTCTTAAAAACAGACAATCTTCAAATGCAATCTTGGGTCTATCCCAGTGGTTGACTGCTGGCCTGACACATGCCAGGGCCCAGCACTGAAATAAAAGTAACAGATAAAATGATTATCTAATTAATCTAGTCTCTTTGGAAAAGAATTTTCTACCTGATAAAACAAAATTGTTAGACACAAATTATAGAAACTTAAAAGATTTGGCTTTATAGATTAAGTAACCACAGAAATTCTTAATATAGCATGTCTTTATATATTTTGACTAACTGATTAAAGAAAAAAAATCTCACCCAAGACTGAGAGTTAATACTTAGGAGACTGAGGCAGGGGGATTGCAAGCCTGAGCTACTTAGTGAGACCTTGTCTTAAAAAACATAAGAGAAGATGGAATAAAAACAAAATAAAAATAAAATCTCCTTCAGGAAGTCCTTACTGAGTTCTGACTATGGTGAAAGCCAGCCTAAGCATTTAGAAAAGTCTTCCCACTGTTTTTTTATTCATCATTATCTTTATAAATCTATACAGTTATATCTCATCTTTAGCAGCAAATGCATCCCTAAAGACTTGGTTTGTACACAAGACACCTGTAGTTGCAGCTACTCAGGAGGCTGAGAGGAAACACTTCAATTTGCAAATCGCCAAGATGTGGATTGTCACTTAGTGAGTTAATGAGTCAGGTAATTAATTAGGAAAAGAATGCACTGGAGGATTCTCCATGGGCTCCTGGCATTCTCGACTGAATAGCTTTTCACTAGGAAAGAAGGAAGGGTAGTGACAGGAGGTGTCCCAACATTGTGGGATGGTTATCCTACCCCCTCCTCTACCAGTAGCAAGTTCCCGCCAGTTGTGGCAACCAGAATGTCCACGAGCCTTGCCAAATGTCTCCTGGGAGAGAAGCTGAGCCTCCGATGGAAGGCACAACTACTGAACAAATTACATTAAGTTAAAAAACTGAAATATTCTTTTAGTTTATTAGAAAAATGGCCCTTATATTGTAATTCTTCTTTCAGGGACAAGTTTAGTGATAATAGAAATATGTTCTATTTTTATTATTTTTCTATTAATGTTTATTTTGGTGGCACATTATGACACTTCAATCAACAAATAATGGTTTGTCTAAAAAAACGACATCAAGATCCAACACTTCACAGCCAAGTGAAAAATGCAGTGTCTCTGTATCCATCATTAATCATATAGTTGTGGCTACATTATGTGAAATAATGGGTTTTTATGTTCTTGACTTTGAAAATTTTAGAGACACGTAGATCACGAATTTACCCTGGAACTAGGGCCCAAGTCAGGGAGAACACACGCTATCTCTCTACTCACATCCTGACATCCTCTAGTATTTGATTCTTCTTCATAAGAACTTCCTGGCCCCTTAGGATTGAGAAGGAGGTTGGTTGTTTGATGAAGGGACACTTGGGCAACTCACCAAAGCCCAGCTGTCCCTCAAATTTTAAACCATCTTTGATTATTGGAGATCTGTTGGCAGGGTTTTGCCCCCTCAACAAACACACAGCCACTCGAGACATGTGGTAATGACACCTTTCATGTTTACCACAGCCAGACAATGGCAGAGGTTAACTCAAGCTAACATCGGGCCAACCAGCCCGATGGAGCCACTGGTAGAAGCCCAGCTAATAAACCAACACATTCCAATAGCTTCATATGAGAAATTGTTGAGAGTGTGACTTTTTAAAAAGCCATTTAATTACATACCCCTATGTCTTCACCCAGCTATTCTCTAAAATATATTTTCCCAATTTCAGCGTATCCCCCTTCTCGATTCTCAATTAGCTATTGCATCGGGCCTTCACGTTCAAGCCTCATAAGTAATAGTAACTTAATTTTCCAAACCATAAATCAAGGAACCCCGTGCTCCATAGCACGTGTTCCATTTGTTTTTAATCAAGGGCAGCCCTGCACTTGGAGTCGGAAGCTTTAATTCAGAGGGCTCCTAGGCCTTTTTGGACCGGGAAACCTTTCAGCTTCCGAGAATTCCCTTTGTGAATGTTTTAAGTATCCTTTTGGCAAGAGATTGAAAATATAAAATATCTCAAATGGGATCCTTTAATTCACTGACCTATATGCACTCCCTCTACCTCAGCTCAGAGATGAGAAAAAAACATTCAGCTACAGCCTTGCACATGTGTGTTCTCATTTTTTTTTATCCTGTGCTTTAAGAAAAATGTAACTTCTGGGAAAAGGGCCACGGACGAGGGAAGTTGAGAGACATGCAATTTCTAGAAATAACTGGAATGAAATAGCTCTCTCAAGTCGCAATGGCGTTGGGATAGTTTAGACCCCAAATTATCCTTTTTAAATTCTGTTAGTGAGTGTGTGTGTGTTTGTGTGTGTGTGTGTGTGTGTGTGTGTGTGTGTACACCATAGCATGTAGGTGGATGTCAGAGGACAACTTCTGGTGTCTGCTTTTGCCTTCCACTGTGTTTGAGACGGGATCTCCTGCCGCGTGCTGCTGTGCAGAGCAGACTTGCTGGTCTGTGCAAACTTCGAGGGCTCTCCTGTCTTGACCTCCGGTTTCCACACAGGAGCAAGGATTACAAGTGGGTGCTACTGATGTGGCCTTCTGTAGATGCTGAGGGTCCTCACTCAGGCTCACGTGCATGGCGAGCACTTTATTCACTGAGGCATCCCCCAGCCAAGGTTCACTGTCACCTTGAGGAAGGTAAAGGGCGGCATAACAACCTCTAAACTCTTAAGACACTCGGCTGCTCAATTTTGTTTGTTTGTTTGTTTTGAGACAGGATTTCTCTGTATAGCTTTGAGGCTATCCTAGCACTCAGATCTGTAGACCAGGCTGGCCTCAAACTCACAGAGATCCCCCTGACTCTGCTTCCCGAATGCTAGGATTAAAGGCATGTGCCCCCAATGCTCGGCTGCCAGCACACTCGTACAACTGACAAATAATTCAGCAGGAATCTTCTGCTGCCCTTTGTGTCCCAGACAAGCACATGTGTCCAGGGAGGTTTCGAACTCTGAAATTAGCCTCAGCTCGTGTCTGCTAACACTAGAATGTCATTATTTTCTGCCGCTCTGGAATGTCTTGAAAGAGACAGCTATGAAGTGTTTGGTCATTGCCATGGCTTATCTACCCAAGAGAATCCAGAAAAACAGTCAAGCAACTAGAACTTCCTACCTATTTACCAGCATTTATTGTTTCACCTGGATGTGGTGTGCTGAGGTGGTGGGGAATAATCTGGGAAGTTGCAGAGGAAAAGCCAGAGGGAACCTGCTACGGAAGGAAAGTCACATTGATGCTAAAGGAGATTTAAAGTTTAAGATGCCAGAGAGAAACTGATTTCAGCATATATCATGCTGTACCTTTAAAGCCTGAAATTGTATAGGAACTTTTCAGCTTACAGTGTCCTATGAGATGGTTAAGCATTGTGACTGTCTCCCAGAGAATGAAAGATGCCGTGCGGCCACAAGAAGAAACATGAATCCAGAGTGCGAGACTGAACTGAAGAGGAGCAACAGTACTAAAATAATTGAATGCTACAGTTAATCAGCAGACAGTGGCATAATACATATTTCACTGGATTTTCAGATTGTATCAACTTCTCCCTCTAATGATGGGGAATAGAAAGAGGAGACAGAAACACAAAGAAAAGAAAAGCATCCAGCATGGTGGTGATGATCACAGTAGGTGCCAAGGCAATGATGGTTCCTAATAAAGAAATAAATTCAAACTCAGAAGCCGAATGTCCATCAGTGAGTAACTGAGTAACAACAGCAAGGCTTGACAATAGGGATACAGAATCCAAAATAGAAATTGGAAAATTAAAAAGAAAAACAAAAGAAACAGAGGATCTGCTCAGAAAGACCTTCATTTTGTTTCCAGTTTAAAAAAAATGATCAAGCAGCATGTAGTGGGAGAAACACTATGGGTTCTACGTGTCTTTAAGTTTTACACGTCTCTGTACATGTATGTGAAGCAGACAATTAGCCAGGGGTAAACCGTATACTTACAGCAACCAAGTCTATATCATTGAATGACTTCTTTGTTTTTCTTTTGACACACATATCATGGGATTGTTAGCTAAATACTTAATAGATATTCTTTAGATACATTCTAGGAAGGTGGGGAATACTGGAGTCCTGATCTTAGGTCTTCAGACAGCATATGGGAAGATAAAAACTTACTCTATATTATAGGAGCCAAGGCATTTGCCCAAGATGAAGGTAGTTTATGACAGGATGCACATAAGGATTCAGACGAGAAGATTAAAACGCAGGAGAAATATCAGGTAGGTGAACTGGCTCTTCAGTCTGAGCCCGATGACCTAAGTTGTTTCCTAAGTTCCATTTGATGGACGGAGACTCCAGAGGGCTGTACTCTGTGTTCTTTAATCTCCACCCCTGGGCTGTGGTGCACAGTCTCATAGTCTCCTCTCCGCAACACACACACACACACACACACACACACCAAAATTAATAAATATTACAAAGAATGAAAAGAAAAATCAGAAGGTAGGGAGAATTAGACATATTTGAAGGGTTTCCTTTGACCTTGGAGAGAAAAAATGTGGGTTAGCCTTTGGAAGGTGAATACATTACTTGAAAAGGTATAGAAGGATGCTTTGGAAGGAGTAATAAGATTTGCAGTGTCATAGAGTTTAAAATATTTTTATTTTTAAATACATATATACATATATATATATATCTGAGTGTGGGTTTGTGCATGTGAGTGCAGGTGTCTGTGGAACCCACAGGAGGGTGTGTGACCCCCGAAGGCTGGAGTTACAGGCAGTTGGAAGCCACCTAACATGCATGGGTGATGGAAACTGAACCAGTGTCCTCTTAACTGCTGAGTCATCTCTCCAGCCCCTACAGTGGGAAGTAAACACAGATGTAACCTTGTGTCTATGAAGAACGTGTTTTACTTTGCATTTTGTATTATAAAGAACAGGAACCCAACAAGAGCAAGAAAAATAATGTTTGTAGAAAGATTCTTTCCTGCAGACAGAGGCAGCCGCTGGACTGGAACACCAGCAAACGTTTCATAAGACTCCAGGTGAAGCCCAAGGAAAGGGTTACAGATTTAGAAATGAGGACATTGATGTGCATTGTTTTGGAAGGACAAATTAGAAAAAAGTGTGGGTGGCTGTTTTCATTCTTTTTCATCCTGGTTTTCCTAAAGATCGAAGCAGCTGAAGAATTAATGAAATTTTAGTGCGCTAACATGAACAGTCCTGGAGCCCAGAATACTTTCAGATCTACTCGGGAGAGGGAATGTGATGTGCACTACAGGCATAAATCTGTTCTAGTTTGTTTTCTCGTGTCTTCCATAAACACCATGACCAAAAGCAACCTGGGGAGGAAAGGGTTATTTAAGGTTAAAGTTGCTCTTCTGCCATTGAAGGAAGTAAGGGAAGGAACTCAAACAGAAACCACAGAGGCCTGCTGCCTGCTGGCTTGCTCTCTGACTTGCTCCTCAGCTACTCTTGTTATATAGCTCAGGACAACTGGCCTGGGGATGATGCCTTCCAGAGTGTCTTGAACACCCTCCACCCCAAATCATCACTACAGGTTGCTTTTGGTAGACATGGTCATAGACCAATATGATTGATGCAATTCTTCAGTGACTCTAGGTTACATCAAGTGGACTTAGCATCTTCACCGTGCACACCAGTTTATGCCAGCCTGTCACATGGTAGAATGATGACAAGAGTCCTTTTAAAGAGCAGGAGACAGGGCAGGAAAAGGCTTTCCCAGATTCCCAATGGTCCCTGTCTCTGGCCATAAAGATAACCAATGGATATAATCCACCACACAGACGCCTGCCACTGTAGGAAGGGGACTCCTGTAATTGGTTACATTTGGCATCCAAAGTCTCACCACAAATTGGCTGAGGCTCTGTCCCATACAGTCAAGGAGTGTCTGTGGGCATCTTTCTCCAAAGCCACTGTCTCATGGTGGGTGGTGGTGACTCACGGAGGGGAATAGTTGGGAGAGCTGGAGTCCTTGGGGGGAAACCTTGAAAAGGAACTGAGGTTGGCTGTGTGTTCACACCCCAGCATGGCTACTTTGTGAAACCTCAGAGGGTGAACTAGAAGCCCGGAAGCATTGCAGGAGAGGACCTCCCAGGGACAGAGCGTCTTCTCATTCCACACCTGGCCACAGCATTCCTCATCTTCATCATGGTCTGCATCTTCTTTGCCAGGCTCTAGGTTCTAGTCTCTGCTATTAGCAATGCTATTCTTTATTTTATATTTTTAAAGTGTTTATGCGTGTGCTTGCGAGCGTGCCTGCATACGTGTGTGTGTGTGTGTGTGTGTGTGTGTGTGTGTGTTTGTATGTGTGTGAGTGCGTGAGTGCAGGTTCCAAGAGAGACCAGAGGCAATCGATCACCGGATTACTCTTTGATTGGAGTTACAGGTAACTGTTAGCAGCTCTATGTGGATGTTGGAAAGTGAACTCAAGTGCTCTGTAAGGGCAGTGCCTGCTTTTAATTGCTGAGCTGTCTCTATAGCCCCCTGCTGCTGCTGCTTCTCCTTCTCCTTCTCCTTCTCCTCCTTCTCCTTCTCCTCCTTCTCCTTCTCCTTCTCCTTCTCCTCCTTCTCCTTCTCCTCCTTCTCCTTCTCCTCCTTCTCCTTCTCCTCCTTCTCCTTCTCCTTCTCCTTCTCCTTCTTCTTCTTCTTCTTCTTCTTCTTCTTCTTCTCCTTCTCCTTTCTCTTCTTCCTTCCGCCCTCCCTCCCTCCCTCCCTCCCCCTCCCTCCCTCCCTCCCTTCCTTCCTTCCTTCCTGTCTGTCTTGTTTTTTGAGAAAGAGACTCTCCTTGGGACTTAGAACTCACACATTAGCCTAGGCTGGTTGCTAGTGAGCCCCAGAGATCCTCCTATCTAGTAGTAGGATTATAAGAATATATCACGCCAAGTTGTTTTCTTTACATCATTCATCTTAGGTCTTTATATTTGCACAGAAAACACTTCACTGAGTTAGCTCTGCCGATCCATTGTGGGGGGATATTAAAAGAATATGTAAACAAAAAAGAGAGAAGTGTGTGTGTGTGTGTGTGTGTGTGAGAGAGAGAGAGAGAGAGAGAGAGAGAGAGAGAGAGAGAGAGAGAGAGAGAGAGGAGAGAGAATGAGTGAGCATAAGAGTATAAATGCTCTTGAGAGAATTATTAGGTGATATGCTGTCACCAAAAGCAAAGAATCTCACAGGCAAACAACATTGCCTGACACTTGACAGTCCTGCTTTCCAAGGATGTTCATGGATTCATGTCAGAGGGATGCCATGTGTGTCTCTAATATTTCACATTATCTGTCTTGGTTTAGAAAGACTCATAGGGAAGCTTGGTATAACAGAGAACCTGACTGTGGCTCAAAGTAAAATAATCTTTGCTTATTAGAATCACCTCAGTGAACTTCTAGACAGCGAACGGTGGGGGCTGGAGAGATGGCTCAGCAGTTACAAGTGCTTGCTTCTCTTGCAGAAGACCCAGGTGTTCCCAGCAGCTATATTAGGCAGCTCACAACCACCTATAACTACAGCTCCTGGGACTCTGACACCCTCTTCTGGCCACCAAGGGTAGCCACACACACTTGGTATTCTCACACACACACACACACACACACACACACACACACACAGGCATGTATGCATGCATGCACAAATAAATGAAAGTAAAGTATATTTTTAAAAGGAAATCAAGCTGAGGTGAGCTTTGAAGTAGTCGGCACAAAGGGGGATTGTTTTGAATAAGAAAGGAATAAAGAGCAACATGGAGGGAGAGATTGGAAACTAACCCTTGAAAGGAGGCAGCAGAAAGCGGGGCAGAGGGTGGAGGCTTGGGACAAACACACTATCACTGAGTAGCTTCCTTAGGGATGCTGGATCAGACGATGAAATTTTGAAGCCCAGATATTGGACCCCCACTTGATACAGTGGTGTCTTGTGACGAAGCCGTCCAGTTGGTTTAACTTCAAACGGGTTGTTTCTCATGCTTTGATGTGCAGATCCGTCTCACTGGTGGTGTGAAGGGAAGGAGGTCCAGTAAGTATATGGGTTTATACTTTGGGGCTTGTATAGGGTCAGTGAACATCCCCATCCCAGCATTCTTTGTGAGCAGGAACTTGGAGACGGAGGTCTAGAGAGACTCGGGCTCCTTTGGAAATCCCACATGTCTTAGGAGACATGTCCTTGTCACAAGAGAGAGGAGAAAGGCAATTTATAGGCAAAACAGTCTTCATAAAGCTGTGGGATTTGGGAGTCTAGGTGTGGAAGGCGAAATTCTCTCTCTCTCTCTCTCTCTCTCTCTCTCTCTCTCTGTGTGTGTGTGTGTGTGTGTGTGTGTGTGTGTATTTTTCTCCTTTCCTCCCTTGTCCTCTCTCCTCTTCCTCCCTCCCGTAACTTTGGGGAGCCTTACTGTTATCAGATAAAATTAACTCTTAGTCAACAAGAAATGCTGGTCTACTGCAGATTTCAGAGGCGCCTCTGACACTGAGGACCAAGACCAGTAGAGGAGACTGGAGACTCAGAGATGCATTTGACTGCACTGAGGGATGCATTCAATTGCACTGGGGGAAGCATTCAACTGCATGGATCATAGGTTGCTCTGCCCCTGGTGTGGTAGTTAGGGTTCAGCTCTTCTCATCAGCCCAATTCTGATCACAGCTCGGGATCACATGCGTTTTCATGGATACCTCAGAACTCCCACCCATTTGGGGTGATTTATAAGTAAGGAGCAATAAGCCATCAGCATCGCCTGCCCCAGTAGGAAGGAGAGTTTGGTAAAGATAAACTACTTTCAAGTCGATCGTTCCATTTTCAGGTGTCTAACTTCTTTCGGATACCAGATCTTATATTTGTGCCGTGGAACTGCACAGTCTCAGATGCGTTTGTCTTCACTCTTTCTTCCCGCTGACTGTCTTGCTCTCTCATCCCTTCCAGCAAGGACCTCAGGTTCACACAGCCTGCAGTGTGGACAAGCTAGGACGAAGTCAGGGAATCCTCCTGTCTGTTCCTCACATCCATCGCCCCTGGGAGATGGCGGTGAGGTGTTGGTTGTTCCACGATGCCTTGAACAGACCCCCAAACATATGGAAAATATGGAGAATAGGGTATAAGTTATAAAAATAAAATAAATAAAATAAAGCGAGAATGCCAATTTCTGGTAATGGTTTGTTTTCATAGTAACTGAGAACCCCCATAAACCTGCGAGTAATCACACATTTATGGTGAGGGTAAGCTAGGGGAATTAGGGGGTTCCCTGGGAACTGTGCTATTAGTACAGCTGCTTCCCATTGCCGAGATCTGAGTTCAAATCTCCACCAGTGGAACAAATGAAAATGCCATTTTAGAAGTTAATTAGCCCCATGCAATAAATACTAGCTACTTGATTGATGTACCTAAAAATTAACTACCCCAAAATAATATATATATAAATACATATATTGCCCATTATGCAAGTCAAACCAGTCAAAAAGTCAGGCATCATTTAAATAATTTGCTTCTCTTAATAGTCTAACCACCTGCAAGTAAATAGAATTTATTAAAAGAAGGTGGGGCTTCTGGGAGATGAATTTTGGAACTAGAGGGAAAAATACTTTTTAAAAGCCATCAAATTGAATCCTTATTTTTATAGACGAAGGAATAAAAACTTGGGAGGTTAAGTGACTTGGTTAAGTAATACAATTAACTGGCGGGGAGGCAGGGCTGGGTTCCAGGTGCCCCAGCAGCTACACACGTTCTTGGGTGATTTCTGTAAGCTCTCAGCATGATTCTCTCCTCTCACTCTGATGCCTGTGCTTTCCAGTGCTGGCCCACGTGACCTCTTCCTTGCTATGTTCTCTGTCCCAGAGTGCTCTGCCTTCTTTTATGACTAAAATCTCAAACTTAGCACCTCAGGACTTATTTATTATTTTTTTTAATGAAGATTACCCACCAGTTACACGAACATGAACACGCAGGACACCCTAAAATTGAACCAGAACTCAATGGGGGGGGATTAGGAAACTGGTTTGTGAATTCAAATAAAACTAGGCAAGTGTAGTGGGACTTGGTGGCACTCACCTTTAATCCTAGCACTCCGGAGGCAGAGGCAGTCAGATCTCTGAGTAGGAGACCAGCCTGGTCTACAGAGGGAATTCCAGAACAGCCAGGGCTACACAGAGAAACCCCATCTCAAACAAAACAAAGAAAAACAAAACATTAGTGAAGTGTGGAGACATGTCTTTTAGCAATAAGCTCATCTAGTTAAAACGATACTCCATACTGTGTACTGTCTGGACTAGTGAGAGAAAAGTCAGCCATGGGGAAGTCCTAGGTTAACTGCTTAAGCTGCTCCTAACTTTGGAAGAAAGTCTTGGAAGAAAACAGGTAAGCGACACAGGACTCTTCTGTCATCTTAAAATATCCATCTCTCCTTCCCAAACCGAATGTGGATAGAAGCACAACTGTGAGTGATTGTACTAGGCAGGGATCCCTGCAAGAATAGAACAAGAATAATCGAGGGGTCAGGGGAACTTCTGTGTAAGCAGTGTAATCTGTGTAACTGCAAAAGGCTGGTCGCAATTAGAGGTTAGACAGCACTATGTTGGCTGCTGCAAGGTGGCAGGCTGGAGAACTCAGTAGCTTCAGTCTAAGCTGGAGGCCCCAGAACAAGGGGACCAATGGTACAGCCCCACCCTGAGCCCAAGGGCCTGGAGGTACCACAGAGGGCCATGATACAAGTCCACAGTCAAGGGCTGACGTCTGCTGGCAATCGCAGATGTAACTACCCATGGCAGCCAACGAAGACTCCGATGTGAGCGCTCAGGGAAGCTTTCTCTTCTATTTTTTCTTTTTGTTCTGCTTGGGTCCCCAGCCTACTGCATATTGCCTCCAACATATAGATCTGTATTTCCCCAGCTTTGTTTGATCACCTATGTGCTAGGACCATAATCTCTGGACACACCCAGAAGAATGCCTTGCTGATTTTCTAGGAGTCTCCCAATCCAATCAAATTTGCATTCAAATTGGTTCTGGTGAGATATCAAAGACCAAGGAGGAAGTTGTTCCAGAAGCAAGTGGAAAGGTGATTTGTGTGTGTGTGTGTGTGTGTGAAGTGTACTGATATAAATGAATGAATGCCAGCACATGTGCCAAGTCAAATCTGTCAGGGTCAGAGACCCAAGTTTTTTGGGGTCAGATCTCTTTACTGTCGAGGTTGGTGGAAGACAACTTTATCAGATAACCCATTCTGTCAGCTCTATGCTTGATTTGTTTGTTTTTGGTTTGTCTTGGAGCCTATCCTGGAACTCGCTCAGTAGACCAGGCTCACAGAGATCCACCTGCCTCTGCCTCCCGAGTGCTGGGATTAAAGATGTGCCCCACCAACGCCCGGCATGCTTGATATTTTTTGAGCATGGTATTAAATTCAATTTCTATGTAAAATGTTAGCTGGGAAGAAGTAGAAAGGGCCACTTTCCCAGGTTTAGAGGCTCTGGAATCTAGACTTGACACACATGAGTCAAATATTCCCTGTTTTGTTTTGTTGCTTTTTTTTTTTTAAAAAGCACCATCAGTCATAGAAGTTGGTATCTTGAAAGAAATTAAGATGTGAATTCAAATAGACATTCTAAGTAAACTCAGAGTACTTGGCACTATGCTTTCAAACTATGAATGTTCCCTAACTTCAGACTAGTATTCTAGGTCATTGCATATTCAAACTCCTCATTGTGGCACAGTTTCTGAACGATGACTTTCTACTCATCACAGAGCCGTGACAGTGAGTACCACTAGTGCCAGTTTGCCCAGCATCAAAAACATCTCAGGTTATCTGTCCCTCTGCTGGTTCCCGAAGCCTCTATGTTAGTTCTGACCAGCATCATTTCCCCATAGATTACTATAATCACCTCCATTCAGCCTTAACTGCCTGAATGCCGCTCTCTTTTGCTGCACCCCTTACCATTCATTTTCTACATTTCTTGAATAATCTTTCTTAAATGCATGCCTGAGCGTGGCATTCTCTGCTCAAAATCCTTCAATTACACTCAATTGCATTCGTAATTCAGCCCAAATACCCCGACAACAGCTGCTCTAAATCCCTTCTGGAATAAGGTTTGTTGTAAACACAACCATGGATGTGAACTTATAGAAACTGCTGGCCCCTGTCTTTCTGCCTTACCCTTTACCCCTTCGCTTCTTATCCCTTGCATTTGAGACAGCCTGGTCCATGACCTCCTTGGGGGTCATTTGTGCTGCCTCTATTCTGCTGGTTTGGTCTGAACTTCCATCCCTGGGTCAAACCTTCACTCAGTTGTATTCTGCCCAGCAGTCTTCCCTGGGAATGAATTTGAACCCCTTTTAGATCCACCCAGTGTTCTGAGCTGTTGACAAGCACTGCTCCATCAAGCACTGCTCCTGTTGGATGTCCATTATTCTTGGTTTGCTCCTCAATCCAAACTTAGAGTGTTTGGCGTTTGTCTGGCATCATAATTCAGATGCCTCATTTGTTTTCAAGTGTTGTTTCATTTTCCAAAAAAACTCTGTGGCTCTCCTAGAAAAAAATAATTCATATTTTAATTTTCATAGTCTCCTGACTGTTGGCCCAACTCAGACTTAAGTCTAGGCACATTGTCTCTAAAGCATAACTTGGTGATCACCAAATGTCTGTTGAAAGCCACGGCCTACAGGAATACATCCCACCATTCCTCCAGGGACATTGGTGTCTTTTCATTGATTTTACATAATTCTTTGATGAAAGCAGTTTGAGAGGCTGGGTAATTGAGGGCTTTTTTTTCTCAGGAAGGGTTGACCTTCCTGATGACTTTCTCCCACATTAGGCAAAATTACAAAGCAAGATTTGGGTAATTATGCATTTCTCCTTCTAGTTTCCTTAATGTGCCACCATCCTCTCTGTCTGTCTCCTCTTTGACTGTGATCCCTTCCATTTGGTCAATGTACAGGACTGATATGTTCACCTTTGTTGTGGAATGCTATTTTAAGGTGTTTATTTGTTTATGCTGTCAAGCATTTAATAATGCAAATATGTGTTGCATTCCTTTACATTGCATTTGTTGAACTCTGTGAAGCTGTGTTACTTTGCCTGTCTAAAACATCTTATTGGTCCAATAAAGAGCTGAATGTCCAATAGCCAGGAAGGAGAAATGATAGGTGGGGCTGCCACGCAGGAAGAATAAATAGGAGGAGAGATCTGGGAAGAAAAAGTCAGTGAGCAAGAAAAGGAGAAGAAGAAGAAGACATCAGGGGCCAGACACCCAGCTGTACAACAAGCCATGGAGAAAGAAGTAAAGAAACATATACAGAAATAGAGAAAGGTAAAAGCCCAGAGGCAAAAGGTAGAAGGATAATTTAAGTGAAGAAAAGCTGGCTAGAAACAAGTCAAGCTAAGACCCTGCGTTCATAAGAGAGGATAGACCTCCATGTATTTATTTGGGAGCTGGGTGGCAGGCCCTCAAAAAGCTAAAAGATTAAAAACTATCAACAACACATCTCATAAAAATACTCCAATTTTTTTGTTTCCTTAGAAACAAAACTCTTACAAATACAGAGTTTCAGACATGAAAAAAAGACATTTTCAGGAATCTGCTGGTATCGGAGACAAGGAAGGTAATATTTCTCAGCATCTTTTTTGAAAATATTGTTTGGGTTCCATTGGCTCCCTTGGGGTAGCATTCCACAGCATGGGTCTGTTACTGAGGAGAAACTGTTCAAACTTAAGCATCTCACAGAGGAAGTGCAGACCTGGTGGAAGTTGAATACCAAAGGGGAAGTATGGATTCTGTAGAGGGAAACATGGTGTAGAAATGCTAGGGAGAAGCGACATTCAGGGATCTGGGTATATGTGTTGAGTCTGTCAGGGCATCCTACCCCTAGAATCCAGCATTTCCTACCCCTAGAATCCAGATCATGACCTATTAAAGGAGAGGGAGACCCTATCAGAGCTCTAAAAGACTTCTGTGGAGTCCTTGTGTTTTGTCAACCAGCCAATTCTAATAGTTCTGTGACGTGAATGTGTCTCCCAACATTTAATCCTGAAATTCAGAGTGGCATTTTTGAGGCAGGGCCTTTTGGAAGTAATTAGGGTTAAATGAGGTCAGAGTGGGGCCTTCATGACTTTGGAAGAAAAGGAAGAGAAACTGGGGGTAGGACATTATATGTTGCTTCTTCCATGTCAGGATGAGCCAAGAAAGCCCTCACCAGAAGGACCAGAATGGTACTTTTGCATTTTTTCAGCCTCAGAATCTGTGAGATAAAGAAATCTAGATTCTTGATGTGCTATCAAAACTGTAGTGTTGTTATAGCAACAGAAAATGGACAAAGGCAGACGTTGGAACTCACCTTCAAGGTTAACTTTTAAAAAAATGCTTTCCTTCTGTGTTTTAGAGTCTGCCCATTTATTCTCAAGAACCCTTCAGCATAGCTAGTAACGATGTGATTTTCCACACTGATGTGAGTTCTGGCAGGGCTTCTCCTCTCTGTCTTGTGGCTGCCAAGACCCTGAGGGCCCAACTCCATCCTATTGTCTCCCATTCCTGGAATGACAGAGGGAAGGGCATCATAGATGATTCTGGTTGGGTTGGAACAGTGTGCTTCATTCCTGGGTCTTTGTTTCAGCTTGAAATACACCACGAATTAATTGGATGGATGCAAATAATTAAGATAGTCACTTGGGTTGCGCACCTTTCCTCTGAAATTTTTCTTTAAGCTGCCAAATTGAAGCTTGATGTATTCAAATGTCAATGATTCATGGCTTTTGAAAAAAAAATTCCTCTGAATGGAATTCAGAGTCAAAGAAAATACGTAGACTGATTGGCACCAATGCCACATGTTCACATACAAATCTCCACAACAGTGGGTCACTTAGCAGAACATGTTACCCAAGATGCTCAGTGCCAACGCAGACACTTACTGTTTGTGGTGGCAATGTTATTTTTGTCTCTGCTCTCAAACAGTTTTACAATAGAGAGAAGAATTCTTAGACACCGTCCAAAAACAGGCATGTATTTTTTGTTCCAATTACAAGAGTAAACATGATTTTTTTATTCCATCTTGGCCATCAGTGGCACCGATACACATCAAGTTTTGATAAAATTAGAATTACATGAACATACAAAAATGGAGTCATTGTTAGCAAATTCTAGGTTGCTCTTGTGTACAGATGAAGCCAGGATAACAGAGACTCCAGGGTTTTCATGGAAGAAAAACCATCTGAGGGTCTTCTGATCATTCCCACTAGCTAAGAGTCCCGTGTTTCTCTTTCACTAGTGCTTTGCAGGTGGGACATTCACTAAGGTTTGAGGGTGTCTCTTATGAAGTCCAGGTGTCTTCAAGGTGGTGTTATTAAGAGGTGGGACCTGTAAGAAGATACTAAACTGTGTGAGAGTGTGTTGTGGTTTGAATGAGATTGTTTTCCCTTGCCTGAGGTACTAGAATACTTGGTCTCCAGTTGGTGGTGCAGAATTGCTTAAGTGTGGAGACTTTTCATTAGGTCTATATAGAAGGAAATCAGATGTTAATTAAGACAATGGGATAGTAATGTCACAGGAATTTGGGAGGCACAGCTGTCATGCCTATCACAAGTCTAGAGTGTGCCAAAGCCCCAAGAACAGGAGAGAGACAGTGGAATTTTCCGGCTAGGAGGGTTTTAAATCTGTGCCCTGAATTCTGATATGATGCTTGGCTGCTCTATTCATGGCTCAGATAGACCCAGGTGCATCTCAGGTCTTTTTACTGGAGGATGCATGCTCTAATTCTCAGTACAGCCCATGTTATGATAATTCTGCAGATGTCCAAAGTACATTAGCTGTGGAGGCCTGAGAACCTTCCCTAATATATAAGGTGTGTCAGAGAAGCCTGGACTCAGATAGAGACTCATCATTTTGGAAGGGCCAAAATAGTATTGCCCACTCAAGTATTGTCCAATAGAACTGGAAGGGAGGCTACTTAGAGAATGAATTGCACGAACAGGGCTGTCCCAGAGACCTTGGATGAGCAGAGTCACCACAATGTGGAGGTGATATTGGGATGAGTTGAGGCTTTTGTGGCTACTAGGATGAAATGGATATGTTTTGTACATGAGAAAATCTTGAACGGGCTGCGTCCAGCAACACTATAATCGAATGCAATGGGTTCCCATCCTGGTAAAGAGCAAAGACAGAAACAAGCATGGCAGAGATATGAACAAGTGGAGAAAGATTCACTGCCTGCAGGAAGCAGAAGGAGTACAGATGTCCTTTCCAAAGCTATAGCCCCCGGAACAAAGGAAGCTGGGAGATTTTTTTTATATGAGAGGTCTATACCTAGTCAGTTAGGAAAGCTCTTGAGGGGTGCTTGGGTTAAGGTCACAGTTCAAGAAGGGACTGGGGTAGGAGCACTTCTCAGAGTGTATACACCACCATGCCCAACTCTTATCTGATGTGGAAGTCCTGTGTCAATAAAGCACTGCTGGCCAATAGGAATCTAGATAGGTGGGACTAGGAGTCCAGGAGAACTCTGGGAAGGAGAAACACAGAGAGTCGAGATGTAACGCCATGGGGTAGGAAGCCCGGAAACTTCTCCGGTAAGAGACATACTTAGATTAACAATTATGGGGTAATTACTTAAGTCAGAGCTAGCCAGTAAGAAACAAGCAAGGCCAACAGCTTCATAATTAATATAGTCTCCTGTGTGTTTATTTGGGACTGATGCGGCTCTGGAACCAGGCTGGCAGGAAGGCTTCTCTTAAGGAAAAAGCTTCTCTCTATACTTATCTATGTCTGACTTCAACAAGAATCTGGACTTAAGATTTTTGGGTTGGGTCTTTGGGGGCAACTGGGATGAGACAGATGCATTTGGTCTATGAAAAGGCAATGCGTTTTGTAACTGTTTGGATACGGTATTGAGACATGAGTCTCAAAGGTTGATAGACCACGAGATTAAGGCCCTTCTCCAAGAGACTTCCTACATACAGCCTTTGGGCCTCTTTCGCTTCACGCCCTGCAATATGAGAACATATATACCTCATCTCTGAGGCCTACACTTATCACTGGATACCTGAGCCTGTTGACGATTTGCCGTAAGCTCACCTTAACTTTCCAATCTTGTAGAGTATTCCCCAGGTATGCAATGTATCAAGTGGCTTAACCTCTTTGATGCTTAGTTTCTTCCTCTACAGAACTGGGCTCGCACTAGCTATTGTGCTGTTTCTAGAGCAATGTGCCCAACTTTACCATTCTTTTGCTATGATGAGACAATCTGACCAAAGGCAGCTTGGGGAGAAAAGTGGTTTTCGTTTTTGGCTGACATTTCCATGTCAGGGCTCATCACTGTGTCAAGTCAGGGTTCAAGCAGGAAGCTGGAGGTGGGAATTGAAGTAGAGGCTACAGAGGAACAAACACTGCTTAATGGTTTGCTGCCATGGCTTGCGTGGCTAACTCTCACACAACCCAGGCCCACCTCCCGAGGGATTGTACTGCCCATTCCGGGGCTGGGGCTGGGGCATCTCACAACACTATCAGTCAAGAGCATGCCCCAAAGACATGCTCAGAGGCACTCTGATGGAGGCCATGCCTCAAGGTTCCTTCTTCCCAGATGACACTAGCCTTCAATTAAAAACAAAACAAAAACCTAAACAGCACAGAATGTTTTAAGGAAACAAATAATATGAAACCTGATCCATTTAATTTTCACAACCTCTTAGCTAATTCATTCTTAAACAGTTTGATAAAGGGTTCCTCTCTTTCTCTATGTTGATGCTATTGACATCTGTGAAATAATTTTCCTTGTGGGTTAGCTGACTCCCAAAGCAGACTGTACTACAGTTCTTTGTTTCCCACATGCCACCAAGATGCACGAGTTGGCACATAGACAGGGCACCCAGCGAGTGGAGATGAGTCTGCAGAGCAGGTGCGGGAGCAGGTAGCCTGTCTGCATCTTGGCGGGGATCTCCAGGCTAGGAGCTTTCTACTGTATCTCTCCAGTCAAAGTGCCAGCCGTTGGAGACATATCCATGGCAGAAGATCAACAGGTCTAGCAGCTAATTAGTGAGTGGGTTTATGTGTGACATTTGGAAAGTTCCTGAGTGAGCGAGGTGGTCACTAGAGGCTCCATCACGTCCTGACACTCTGTCACTTCGTTTATGTTCACTGCCCTTGGCCCAGCTTCGGCACACTGCATAAATCTGCAGCTGCAGAAACCAAGCTCACATATAAAATTGAAGGATTTATTTTGAGGTATTGAAAGGTTTATAGCTGAAAAAAAAAGTTAAGAATTTGCCGAATCGGCATCTGGAGGACTCTCCAATGTGCTTCCCTTAACCCTCTCCCGACACTGATCCCTGTAGTCCTGTCTACAGGGGGACACCAGGAAGCCAAGGGAGAAGAGCAAGATTGTGGGATCCTCCAGCCTATACCCACACTTGGCCTTGGGTGATTTCATATGTCATTGGGAGTAGCCCTTAAACACTACTCTGATGATTCTGAGACCCAAACACACACCATAAACAAAGCAACCCTTTACTTCTGCTCTGCTGCCCAGTGCATCTTGGTCTCCAGAAAGTTCTGTTCATTTTCAGGGCATATTTCAGAGCACAGTGCTAAGTTTTCAGTGCTCATATTCCTGTATCTTTATTGCTTTGGTGACGATCAATGGGAGTCGAGCTTAAGTGATTAGTTTTTGCATCAAATAAAAATGTGATTTACCACTTGCATATTTGATCCAGCATTTGGCATTTCCTTGCCTGGATCCTACAGATTCCCCTAGTGACCTCTTAGGGTATAAGCTGGTGGCTTGGGACACTCATTAAGCTACTTAGGATGACTCTCTTGAATGCTTGCAGATGGGCTGAGATCTAAATTTAAAAAACAAACCTCAGTGTGTGTGTGTGTGTGTGTGTGTGTGTGAGTTTGTGTCTCTGAGTGTGTCTCTGTGAGTGTGTGCATGTATAAATGTGTCCGTGTGTGAATGTGTCTGTGTGTGTGAAACAGAGAG
Source organism: Mesocricetus auratus (assembly GCF_017639785.1). Classification (NCBI taxonomy): domain Eukaryota; kingdom Metazoa; phylum Chordata; class Mammalia; order Rodentia; family Cricetidae; genus Mesocricetus; species Mesocricetus auratus. The sequence continues at coordinate 89,637,227 of NW_024429191.1, read as the reverse complement.
AGAGACAGAGATAGAGATACAGAGACAGAGACTGAGATGTCCTAAAGCAGAGGGTTAGGAGGCAATGCAGCACGCTGGAGATTCACATTGCTTTGAATTGCTTCGTTGCCTTGTTCTGCTGTCTTGGGTGGGAAGATACTGTTCCTGTCATTCATCTGTACTGGGTAAGGTATCAAAAGTCTTAACAATTTTCCGGAAAGGCACTAAGACAATAAATACATAGAGCCTTGAAAGGAGTAAAGTGCCCTACGGACATCATGTCTTATTCCTGGGAACAGCAATTCCATTGACTTGCTACTACTGCCCTTCTTATCCCCTGTCTGCTCCTCTAAACCATTAGCCATCCCCTTGTTTTGAGTGAGAAATGCCCTTCATAGGTTCATGTATTTAATCACTTACTTCCCAATGGGTATTACTGTTTGGGAGAAATTACGGAACCTTTAGGAGGTGGAGAAATGTTGGGAAACGTACATCATGAGGCTGTCTTTGAGACTTGATAGCTTTATCTCACTTCCAGTTTGCTCTCTCCACATCTTGTACCCAGCAGAGACATGATCTCTCATCTTTCAGGTCCTGCAGCTTTTTTTTTTTTTTGCTTCCTACTGAGTGCTGCCTTGTGTTTTGTTAACTCAACACAAAGCAGAGTCATTTTGAAGGAGGAAACACAATTGGAAAAATGGCCTCAGCAGACTGACCTGTTGGCAATCCTGCAGGGCATTCTCTTGATTAACGATGGATGTAGGTGGTGCCACCCCTGGGCAGGTGGTCCTGGATGATGTAAGAAAGTAAACTACTGAGCAAGCTGGTGAGCACACTCACTCTGCCACGGCCTCTGTCTCAATTCCTGCCTCCAGGCTCCTGCCTTGATTGCCTTGCCTGCTTTGACTTTTTTCTGTGATGTTCTGTACCCCAGGATAGGTAAGCCAAATAAACTCTTTCTTCCCCAAGTGCTTCTGATCAGTGTTTTGTCACAGCAATAGAAAAATCCAACTAAGACGTCCTAGGACTCCAGAATCTCTCTCTCTCTCTCTCTCTCTCTCTCTCTCTCTCTCTCTCTCTCTCTCTCTCTCTCTCTCTCTCTGGAACTATATGCCAAAATAAATTCATTCTTCTATAAGTTGCTTTTGGTCATAGTATTTTATCACAGTGACAAAAATGTAACTATGACACTTGTCTGTTATCCACTGTATTAGGGTTTTTTTTTCCTGCTATGACAAAATGCCAGGGGGAAACAACTTGAGGAAGAGTTTGTTTGGGCTCACAATCTGAGGGTTCAGTCCATCGTTGCAGGGCCGTCATAGCAGCAGGAGTATATGTGACTGGCCACGGGGTAGCCACTGTCTGGAAGCAGAGAGAAATGAATGCTGATGCTCAGGTCACTCTCATTTTTTCTTTAGCTCGGACTCCGGCTCACAGGATGCTACTGCACATAGTTTGGGTGGTTCTTTTCAGTCAAACCTCTCTGGAACTGCTCTCAGAATCAATCTCAGAGGGCTCCCTCTTGGGTCATTTTTAAAATTCAGTCAGGTTGACATTGATGATGTGCCATCCTGTCCACAGGAATCCTTGTGGTTTAAGAGAACATTGTCGGTGACCTTACTCATTGCTGTGAGAGAAAAACCACACAGGGACAACATGGTGTGTGGGGGGGGTTATCTTGGCTTATGGTTTTGGAGGGCACAGGCAATACTGGCAGTAATGTTGGGAGCTTGTAGCTTGCTCACATCCATGGGGACCAGGGAAAAAGGATAGGACCAGAAGCAGAGTCAGAATGTCACCTTTGTGGGCCACCTCAAGTGACCTGTGTCTCTCAGGGAGGCCCCATGTCCCAAAGCTTTCATAAGTGGCACAGCTAGCTGGAGTCCAAATGTTCAAATGCATGAGCATGTGGAGGGCGTTTTGCATTCAAACCTTAACAGAAGGCTAGGGAGTGCTTCTGGCTGGTACTATTCTTATAATGTTATACTATAGGTCTAGCACTTCTCGAGGAGTCATTTGCACAGACATAATTCCAGAGGTGTGTTTGTGTTGGATCAGCCCTGACCCCAGAGTACAGTAGTAACTGCCCTGACAAATGGAAAAGGCTTTTAATCTGAGAATGAAAGTCTGAACTTGGCCCCTGGCTGCCCCCTCCCCCCCACTCTGGTGGTCTCTTCTGGGAAAGGGTCCACTTTTTCCTTGAAATCCAATGACTGTAGGCTCCTCTGCAAAGCCAGCCGCTGAGCCGCACCGTTAGTTGCTAGGGGAGTGGGAATCCTACCTCCTGTTCAGTGGGCACACACGTCTGGTCTCTGCAAGGCCTTGGAGGAGTCTCCCTTCCCCTGTGAGGAGAGAAAGCCTCCTCACCTCTCTCTGCCCAATGTCAGTTCCAGCAGCTGTAACGACTTCATTTTTAATTTTCTCCTTGAGCCTTGTCTCTGCTTAATCCATTAAGACAACATTGAATGTTCCCTGCTCATATATTTATAGAGAAAGAAAAAAAAACCAGCGAGAGAGGAGAGAAAAGACTTTGAAAAATGGTATCTAAATTGTAGCCAAATGTACTTAGAACTAGGCTAAACTGCAAATCATTTTTTTTCAAACATCACAAACACTCTAACTTAACTCAACAAATTGGACCAAGGGGCTTCATTGCTCTCAGAAATCATCCGTTCTTATCCAACCCCCAACCCAACCCCCACCCCTTCCCATCTCACACACACTCTGTTGCAATTTCTTTCCAGGCAAGTTCTTCTGGGTAATTTCTAGCCAAGCAGCATTGTCTCCACCAGGTTTCCTTCCTGAAAGTTCCATGAATAATTTGTCTTGTCTGTTGCAGAATACCACCTTAGGTACCAGCCCTGTCTTCTTGGTGCTTGGAGATGGGGGGGGGGGGAGGAAGCACGGCTGTTTTAAATCCATCAGTTGACACTAATCTAATGTCTAATTAGTGCTGGGTGGGCGTGGGCTTTGATTATAGGAAGTGCCTCAGGCTGTGGCTGGTGTTTGAAGGGCTGCTGTGCATGTATCAATCATCCTTTGACAAGATCTGCAAAGAAAGGGAGAGAAAAAGAAAGAAATGGAGGGAGAAAGAAAGAAGGAAAGAAAAGAAAAGAAAAAGGCGGCATTGCTTTTTTTTTTTTCTGTTATCTGTTGACTCTCTATCTCCAGTGGCCCAAAGAAGAGTTTTTAAACCATCCATTTGTTTTTAACATCTGAGTGCCTGCTCAGAGCCGGGGGAACCTCTAAAGCCAACTGAAACTGTCAATCGTATCTAATAATTACTTCCCCTGCCACAAGGCGCACTACTGTATCTAACAGAGATCATGTCTCCTTGTTATTTTGTTTATCTAAAACGAATACAAAAGTGCTGACTTTTTGGTATTCAACTGAACTCTGAAACCCCATTGCCATTTATGCTAAATGATAGGAGGGAAAATTCTATATAAGAAATTGTTCCCTTTGAAAAATGGCATGTCTGTAACTGTTTCTCCCCTAAGTTTCACCCTTTTGAGGGACAGGTGGCTTGACTGCTTAGAAAGGCCCTTGGTGAACTGGAAGGCTGCCGCCCTTGCTATTTCTAGCGGAAAGGTGGATGGTACTAAGCTAACATCTCTCATTTTCTCGTCTTAAGTCTGTTCTTCAATGACTGCTACTCAGTGTTATGATTCCATGAGAACTAGTAATGCAGACAGGGTGCTCTCCAGCTTTTATCACAGAGACCCATCAAACCGGGGCGTCATTTTATCCTGACACTTACCACTTGGAAGCTGGGATGAGGCCCCGTGTATATTTTAAAGTGTTTTTTTTTTCTATTTCAGAGCTATTTCATTTGTTATCCTCTTTGTTAGGTTGTTGGTGTCCTAGTGACTCCAAGCTGCTGAATCTGTTAGACCCGGGGAGGCAGAATGCCAGGAAAAGGTAGGACTCCAGAAAATTTTTGTGTAGGAGCTTGGGAGATGGCTCAGCCAGTAAAGCAAGCCTGAGGACCTGAGTGTGGTTCCCTAGCAACCATGTTAAAAAGCCAGGTCTGGGGCATATGCCTATCATCTCAGTATTGGGGAGGTAGAGATAAGAATGTGCCTGGGAGTGACTGGTCAGACTGTCTAGTCGAATTAGTAAGCTATACAGGCTCAGAGTGAGACCCTATCTCAAAAAATAAGGTGGAGAGCAATTGAGGAAGACATCCATTGTTGGTCTCTGACCTCCAAAACATGTACATGCATAGATACATACTGAGAGGGATACACACGCGCGCGCGCACACACACACACACACACACACACACACAACACACACACACTCACACACACACACACACACACACTCACACACCCCAAGACTTTCATCTCCCTGCTCTTTCTCCTCTCTGTAATGCAAAACAAAAGGCCAGAGGCCATAACTTTCTTTATCACATTCTTCAATGTAATAGTTTCGTGGTCTGTCAAATTAAATGTGAAATATAGATGGGTAATTATAAAGTTTTTGGGGGGATTTTCGAAGTAGGTTTCTCTGTGGCTTTGGAGGCTGTTCTGGAACTAGCTTTTGTAGACCAGGCTGGTCTCGAACTCACAGAGATCCTCCTGCCTCTGCCTCCTGAGTGCTGGGATTAAAGGTGTGCGCCCCCACTGCTGTTATTTTTATATTACTCCATTCTTATCATGATTCCTTTTAGACATTTTTATACCAGTAAGAAAGCACTTGTGTCTTAGTATAAACTGTTCTTACAACTGACTTTTTTTCCCCCAAATAGTGAGAAAATGATGCATTCTGCTTTCTTTTCTCAAAGCACTGCTGGGGAGTGAGAATCTTCGCTCTATTTGATTGACAGTCGAGTGAGGTTGTTCTCAGAGGCTGTGTATTTATTACCTGGCTCCTAACTGAAAGACAATGAAGGTTTCTTGGCCCTGAACCTATTTGGAAAAGAACAGTTAAAGGTAATAAGAACAAATTACAATTTGCTGTTACATGACTTTCAATCAGTTAGAACAGCCCAAGAGTAGAATAGTAGGGAGTTGGCAGTAAGAAACCCTAGGCTCTTCCCTATTGTAAGAATTTGTTTCTGTTCCTGTGCTCAAACACTGATCACCAGTAACTTGGGGAGGAGAGGGTTTGTTTCAAATGGCAGACTACAGTTCATACCTGAGGGGAGCGAAGGCAAGAGCTCAAAGCAGAAGCCAACAGAGGAAGGCAGCTTTCTGGCTTGTTCAACTGCTTTGATTATTCAGCCCAGAGCAACTTATCTGGGGGTAGCACAGCCTACAGTATGGTGGGCCCTCCTACATCAATCATTAATTAAGACAAAGCCCCAGAAACATACCAGCGGGGCAACAATAATCTTTGAATTCCCAAGGTAGGATGCTGAGTTTACAACACAGGAATCAGCCAGAGAGAGATTTAGTTAAAAACCAGACACCTGAAGGACTGGGTGATATCTCAGTGGGTTAAAGAATAAGCATGGGGACCTTTAAATAATGGGGAAGAGGATACCACTGTGTTGTAATTTGTTTGTTGTTTGGCAGATGCTTTAAAAATTCTGGAGTCTATTTATTTGCCTACTTGACTGATTCAATCATCTTCCTGATCCTTTCAATACAATGAAATGAAATGTGTACGTAGATGAACAGGTCCAGAGGCCTCTGTCAGACACACTCCACAGTCTGAATTACTCCTCTCAGGGATCCTCTGATCTACCTCTACTGTTGTGTTGACCCGCTACCCGTTTTGCAAACTACCCAGACATTTCAAAAAATGGGGAAAGCAAGACTCCTTTCCTCCAAAAGGCTCTGCTTTTGAAACCCAGACAGTAACAGGAGTTGGGCAGTAAAGAGGAGCCTGCAGTGTGGTGCTGGTTTCCTCTCTTTGAGTGTGTATGATGGCCAGCACACCATAAACAGCGCCGTGCTACCGTAGGAGAGTGTTTTTAGCCGCTGTAGGAAGGCTTTTGTCTGGATTGCAGGAAGCAGTTTCTAACCACGTCGTTTTATGCGCCATGGGAACACAGTATCGAAGCAGGGGCTATCGGACTGCCTTACTTGGGAATTTTATAATAAGACCCAGTCTGGTGTCATTTCACTCCAGACCTGCCCGGAGCTAGAGGGATGGATAAAATGACCTTTCCGGTACCCTCCAAGGGCTATGGCTGGCCCTTAATGAAAACCGGCTATGAAGGGCTGCCGTGGTATGGAACAATGCTTTTAAGGCCAAAGTTTAATTTCATAACAGAAACCGGATACTATAGAAAGATGGGTGTGCTCTAGAATGGCTTGGCTTCTAATGCTCACCCCAAGGGGCTATTGAAGAGTATTTTCTGGGAACCAAGGCCCCTGCCGGCAAAGGCATTACCTGACTTAATGGATTCTTCCCATTTCCAGGTTTTGTGATGTGTTTTCACTACCAGGGAATGTATATCATCTAGCATTTTAATAACCACCACCCCAGAATTTGTCCATGAGACTTTACAATTTGATTTTGCTTCTTTGTTGCCCAGGTAGTTGAGAAGGCAGCTGCTGGCTCTGTTTCCTCATCCTTTGAACCTCAGTGTGTCCTTCAGCTTCAATACAATCTGTATGCAGAACGAACGGCTCTGCTCCTGTCTGCATTCCAAGGAAGTTGCTGTGAACCTTGCTTCCTATTTCAGCCTATTCTCTTGAAAGTCAAAAGTCCCTGGTGTCTTTGATCTGGCATCCTTTTGCTTCCACAAAAGCAATAGATAGGGCCTACCTGGGGATACCATGTATGAATAGTTTTGTATCAGTGTGTGTGTGTGTGTGTGTGTGTGTGTGTGTGTGTGTGTGTGTAATGTTACTTAGGCCATTAGCATAAAGAGTTCCCTTGTTGCCCTTTTCTGGTTCTATCATTTTGTGACTCTGAGAAGAGATAGGATTGCTATTTGCTATTGAAATAGGCCACCGGGCAGGATTTACATGGGAAAGAGGTACAAGGCTGCTCTCCGGCCTTCCTTTTTTGTATGTGTACACTATGAATGTTAGCTACTTTGACTTCTTTTCTGCTACTGTTGAAACAGAGTAAGGTGGAATGTAATGGGAAGGGCAGGGCAGGGAGGGAGGGGCCTGGGGGCGGCACAGCAGGTGCAGGCAGCATGGCTGCCACTTTCCCACACGTATCAGCTGGTCTCAAGTGGCCTTGTGTGTTCAGAAAATGAAACAGCCGCGGGGATCGGGTATCAGCCAATTAGAAGTTGGAAGGGAAAGGAGGGCAGCAGCAAGGAGTGGGGACGTGGTATGAGGCCGGGGTGAAGGCAGAGGGGTTGTTTGTATCCCTGAATCTTTGTGACTCTCATATCCAAGGCTCGGATGTGAAATCCTATCTGTGTTATTGTTGCTTCCAATAATTGTGCCCTACTGAGATCCCGAGATGCTATCTGGATGATGAACACGGAGAGACCATCCATTGTTCCTCACTGTATTTGTGCTGAGGAGGCCCTGTTAAGCATCTTCAGGTGGGCCTGAAAGGAAAGGATATTCCACCGAGCCTGGAGCTGGTTTCTCACTGGTGCTCCGGCCTGAGTCAAAACTCCCGCCCTCTGCCTCCTAGATCATTCACATCAAACGGGCTGATAGTGCCTGTCACAGCCTCAAATCTGACCCGAAATTATGATTCTTACTTAGAGAATTTGGAGATCAGACAAATAGAAGATGTGTTTGTGGTTAAGGAGTTATTTTCAGAGGCCTGTCCAAGTGTTTCCATATGAGGTTAATGCCATGTTTCTTAAAAAGTACATGCAAGAGACACAATAAATATTATTTCCTTCCCTTTGGTGTGTTAAAAAAAGCAATTCTGATTGTGGAAAACAAGCATTCCCAGTGGATTTGGTTTTCAACATCAAGGGAAGTACACTGCTCCTAAGCAAGGGTTGCAGACGGCTCTGTAAGTGATGCAAGTTTTTACCCCTTATCTTAATTTTATGCCTGGTGGGAAGCAGAGAGATTTTATGGTCATTTTTTTCCTGTAAACTCTGATCTGAATAGCACAGCTGACCCAGGCCTATCTACCCTGACATGTCTATTACATGTAAGAACTTGTTTGGTATCTTCTGGTCAACTACTCTTTTCTTTTCTCCATGCCTCTACTAGATTAGTTCCTTCCTTAGCTACCAAGACTGGACCAAAAGCCCCTTCTGTTATTCTCCTTCAACTCCCAAGGGCATACTGTAAGTGCTGTACCATTCTGTGTATGCAGAAGCAATGTATGAATGCATGGCTATTACATGGGACCGTGGCTGGCTCCTTGTAAAGTCAAGCCTTTTCTTTGCCAGCAGCTTTGGTTTATCCCCTGCCAGTCTCCTGGGCTCTGCCGCGTTGTAGTCCCCAAATAACACACAAGATGCTGTATTAATTATGAAGCTATTGGCCTTGCTTGTTTCTTACTGGCTAGCTCTGACTTAAGTATTTATCCCATAATTGTTAATCTAAGTATTTCTCTTACCGGAGCAAAGTTCCGGACATCTTACTCCTCTGGCGGGCTACATCATGACTCCCTGTGTTTCTCCTACCCAGAGTCCTCCTGGACTCCTAGTCCCACCTATCTTGCTTCCCTATTGGCCAACAGTGCTTTATTGACATATACACAGGACTTCCCCCATCAGCTCCTCCTTGGGTGATATATCTGGGGTAAAACCTGGTTCTCTGCTGCTTTTTTGTCCCCTTCTCCCAGTCTGACCCAGTGATCCTCAAATACTGATTGATGATTTCAGAAATGAATGGAGCTTTTAGAATTGAAAATGGGCCCAACATGGAGATGGGATTCTCTGCCTTGTTAATGATTTGCTCTGGGTGAACACTGAAGCCCAGACACAGGGAGACAGTCCTCAGAAGTTCCTTCTGTAGTGGTAAGCATGTTGTAGTAAGTTTGATGTCAGATGTGTGGTAAGACTTATTTTTATATGTTTGATTGCATATAGCTGACAGTCATTACTGTTGACTGACACATCAAGTGTCAACACCTACCAGACATGGTGGTAAGCAGCTTTGTATGTATAAGGACACTATGAGGTGTGAGTAATATTATCCTCACATTATGTGCGAGAAACACAACAAAAGTTGTTATGAGATGGAGAGATAAGACATTTCATCTGGTAAATGTTTGCATGATAAACACTAGGACCTGAGATAAACCCCCAGATGCCATATACCATCGTGTGCACTTGTAATACCAGTGCTGGGAAACCAGAGACAGGCAGGTGCTTGGTGCTCACTGGTCTGTCTAGCCTAATTGGTGACCTTCAGGTCAATGAGAGAATCTATTTAAAAGGAGGTATAGTCCCTGAGGATGACACCCAAGGTTATACTTTAGCCTTCACATTTACACACACACACACACACACACACACACACACACACACACACACACACGGGTACACGTGTGTTAAAAAGCAGTGGTTAGCTGATTCTTTAAGGATCTCACTATTAATAAGTACTGAAGTCTAGGCACCAACTCAGGTGGAGTGTGTACACCTGTAAAACAGGGGCCATGGGAAACAGTTGAGGACTGTCTTAAGCAGGTGGCATCCTGTGGTCTCTTGTCCCACCAGAATTTCAAAGTAACTAAACATTTCCTATCTCCCAGTCAACCATCTTCTATTGTTCAGGGTTTAACATGTTGTGTGTATGCCCTAGACCTTTCCGTGGCTCCCATGTGAAGAAAACCTATCAGCTGGTATTTAGGTTGCCTCTAGACTCAGAAGAAACTTGCAGGATTAAATGGTTTTCTGGAAAATCTTGGCCCCAAATCACAGAAAATAAAGCTCCATATCTCTGCATGAATTCATAGGTTTCCTTTGTGCTGGCTCCCAGTCTTCTATTTCCCAGCATTTGCTCTTGATCACTTTTTCAAACATCTTGTTGAAGACACCACAGACTTGAGTCATGGGTATGGAAAAATCAAGCCTGTATTGACCTGGAAGCTTCATCCTTACCAGCTAGATTTCATAGTGCTGGAAGATCGTACTAGAGTATGATACCAGAAAAGAAAACTAAGAGTCTTACCTAACTGACGTGGCAAGATATGTCTCCCCGTGCAATAGTGGTGAAGATGTTATGGAAATAATCAAACACTTCACGACTAAACTTAAGACCTGTTTTACAAGGCAAAACTCATGCCTTGTGACTTAGATAAGAACCCATGGCTGGGTAGGTTATAGGCCTTAGCGGAGAACCTACCACTACTTTTCTGGTAAATAGATATAGTATTAAACTGTCCCTTAAGTGCTTATCTTTATATCCAAATATTATTGTATCTCTCTCCTTCGTCATAGAAACTTCATTTTGCAATAGACAGTGATTAATACAGGCACATACAACTCAGTATGAAGGCAATAAGAGACTGAGGAGCACTGAACTCTATATATGGCATCAATATCATACTTCCTTCTCACAAACCTCAGAGGTCATTGTGGAAGAGGGGTCAGAAACATATTAAGAGCCAGGGGTAGTAGATGCCTGCAGCAAGCAGTGCTTTCTGGACATGACAGGGCTGTTGCATACATGAAGGAAGATTATGGCTATCAAACACATACCTTTATACACATGTACAGATGTAGGCACACATACATGGAAACATACCATGCACACATAGCACACACAGAGATATACAAAAGGGGGCTGTAATGTAATGCTTAATACCTATAAATACAAAAATTAAAGTAACTAAACATAAGACAGAGACCATTCTAGTCAATATCCCTCAAGGACATGTCCGGAGGCTAACATAATAATGGTGACCCCTCGCAGGCATGCCTAGAGAATGAGATTTTTCACAGGCATAACCAGAGGCTTGTTTTCTAGGCGATCCTGGATCTTGTTAAGTTGGCAGTTGGCAGTCAAAGTGAATCATCACACTGTCAGATGCTGAAGATAGGACTGAAGCAATTTTACTCAGAAACAATCCAGGTGCTGATTTGTTTTTCATTTTTATTCCATTTATTTAGCTGTAGGGGAGCAGCATGCACAGCACAGCATGCATGGAGAGGTCAGAGGACAACTTTAAAGAGCTGATCCTCTCTATCATGTATGTTCCTGGGATTGAACTCATCTTGTCAGCCTTGGTGGCAAGCACCCTTAACCCTGGAGCCATCTCACCAGTCCAAGTCCAAGTCCAGGTAATTCGTATTTCTGGTTATGTCCCCTTGATCTGGCTATCCAACTGTATTGGTTGCTTTTCTATTGCTCTGATAAAGCACCGTGACCAAAGAGAACTTAAGTGAGAGAGAGTTTATTTTGACTTGGGTTCCAGAGGGACAAATGTCCATCGTGATAAAAGGCATGGCAGCATCAAGCAGAGAAGCCAGGGCAGGAAGCCGGAAGGTCACACCGTCGCTAGCAAGCACAAAGCAGTGAGAGGGAGGTAGACATGAGGCCAACCCTAGTGACGGACTTCCTCCAGAAAAGCTGCGTCTCTGCGTGCATGATCTCTCAAAATGGTTCAGCAACTGGGCAAATGCCAAGTGTTCAAACACCTCATGCATATCAGGGCCCACTGAGCCGCCACACTAGAGAACTTCCGCTTCCTACATAATTCCTGGGTAAGACGAGTTGAAAGTAGAGTTGGAGATTATTAATTTAATACTCATTAACTTTGTAGACCAAGAACCACAGCTGGTTGCTTTGAAAGACAGGACTGTCTTCTTCTGCCTGTAACTTTAGGGCCTTCCCACTAGATGTCTCGAATTGATCTTAGTGTGGTACCCTAACAAGGGGCGGGGTGGTGGACATCAGAACTCCACTATGTGACATCATATCTTTTGGGATATATATAGATATAGATAAAGATATAGATATAGATATAGATATAGATATAGATATAGATATAGATATAGATATAGATATAGATATAGATATGGTCTCAAGTAGCTAAGGCTGACCTAGATCTCACTAGACAGCTGTGGATGACCTTGAACTTCTGATCCTCCTGCCTTCATCGCTCTAATTCTGGGACTAATTGTGTGCACTACTTTATGCACTGTTAAAACTATAGAACCAAGGGTCTCAAGTATGCTCCTTACCAAGCTGCATCAAAAAAAGCAGGGGGGATTCTGTTCTCTATGCCTTTAACCATAGTCACCTAATAGCCAAAGCCTTATTGGTCTCCTCCTTATGTATTTCACTTGGGGGTATCCTCTGCCGTGCCAACACCGATGTCTTACATTATCCAACGGCTGCAAACCTGTATTAGAGTCTGTCGACTGTGCCTGTGAGCCATGGCTCCAAATAGTTTTCCATGGGGAGTAAACTGTCATTTTTCACCACATTAAATTTTATAAGTTTCAAGCGAATGGAAAATGGATTTTATTATTTTCTCCCTCCCCCCTCTCCTCTCCCCTCTCTCCCCCTCTTTTTGTGCCATGAATGTTTTATGGCTGCAAAAACAGAATTTGTGGTTTCGACTGTTCGAGTTTGATGCAAAAAGCTGTAGGGGCTCTTATGTAACCCGATGGCCAGAATAATTATCAAAATATTTTGCTTTCCACCCTTTCTAAGCTTTAGCAGCAGAAAAAAAAATAGTGTATGCAACCTTTTGACCACAAAATAATAATAATGAGAAAGGGCCTTTTACAAGTTCTGCTTCTACACCTACGGTGAAGATGCTTAAATGGGCGGAAGGCTAGGGCTCAGTAGTCCTGGGCCAGTGGCCCAGTTTTTATCAGGGAGATCCTCTCCCTAGGAAGGAAGCGCAGTTTGGGAGATGAGAAGTCATGGGTAACGGTCAGAGGGGAAGGCATGTCAGTAGAGTCTGGAGACTCCGGTCTCCTCTTCCCTCTGAATCCGCAAATCGAATATTACACTGTGAGGAGAAGGATGTGCATGTGTTTCTTCTGCTTGAAAAAAGCAAAAAATATTGTTTCAGTGTCTATTGGGAACAGCATGTCTTTCTAGATTATTCCATGCTGACCTGAGGTGAATTAGCCAGCATCTCTGTGCTCCCAGTTCTCCAGAGGTTAGAACTTCTCTTCCTTGAAATGTTAGGGTATGAGCATGGCTGTCCCCAACAGGACTCGCATATTTGGACAGTCAGCCCCTCGATGGTGGTCCCGTTTTGAAGCATGCTGGACATTTTCAATGTGGGACATACCCGATAGATGTGAGGCTCTAGGGACCAGCCTAGGAGTTATAGCTCACTCCAGGGTGTCCAGCATCTCTCTCTACCTCCTCCCCCCCCCAAGGATGTAATCACCTTAGGCTCCAGCCAACATGCCCTAAGCTGTTCCACTGTGGTGACCTGCCTGTCATGATAGACTATTCCTGAAACTCTAATCTAGAGTAAATCCTTCTTCCTCTAAGTTGTTTCTCTCTCATGAAGGCATAAAGAAGAAGAGTAACCACCATACAAGGGAGGGCTCTCACACGGCAGGGCTTTCCTAGTGTGGACTCTGACCTCAGATAACCTGGGTTCATATTCTGATTCTAAACCTTAACTGTCGGCTGAACACAAGCAAGTTATCCACCTTCTGTCTTCTCAGTGCCTCCGTGAGTAAGAAGCCACACAGCACTTCCTGAAGGCAGCACACACGGAACAAATTTTAGGCCCATCTTAACATCACCACTGTTCACCAGACATCGCGACACCTTGATATAGCCTTCATTCAGAAAAGACATCACGTTACAGTGCTTCTGTCTTTCGCTTTGCTGCATTCACAGAGTTGCCTTGTCCTTCTAGCGGCAGAAAGTACTATTTTCGTGGTAGCTTTTAGGAGGGGCTGGTTCAAGTGACGGGTGCCAGCACTATAGGAGCAGCGTATCTAAACAAGAGGGCCCAGCCTGGTAGATTTTAGTTGTTCTTACAGAATTAATCTCATGCCCACCGAATGCAAATACTAGTGATTAGCTATCCATGCTGCTCTGTTTGGAACAGCCCCTCTATTCAGCGTGTACTGAGTATGGGGGCCGATGTAGTTTCCCTTTCAAACCAACTCTTGTGGAGATCCTTCCGAATGGAACTTTGTTCCTTCCTCGGGTCAGAGAACAATGCAGCCCAATAAGCTACCAGCTGGAGAGAAAGACAGACGGCAGAGCTAAAAGGCATATCTCATTTGGGAGAAAATTAACCTCCCAATTTTGCTCAGTAATTGATTCCATGTGACTGAGAAGATTCAGATTGGATGGCGACTGTCATTTGGGGATCTGGGAAACAGAACCCTGTAATTACAGTCATGTAACCCTGTTATCAGGGGCAGAGGAGGCCTTGCTTCTCCTCCGACCCTGGGTGATCACAGGTGAGGCTGACCAGGGAGGAAGAGAAGGGAGAGGGAAAAGCATGCTGGCCATGAAAAAGAGCCCCTAAGGCAAACTGGACCATGGAGAAGAGGTCAGAGGTCAGAGGGTCCTCTTGAGTTTTCATGATAGCAGCATAAAGAGATCAGAGCTTCCTGCTGGCTTCAGATTCCACCCCTTGTGCCTGGATGAGGCTTTAGGAATGTCTAGGGGCTACTGCTGTTAGCACAAGAGTCAGGGAAATCATTTCAGTGGCATCTAGAACAGTCCATGAAAAGCTGGGTAACTGATTTCATTACGTCTGGCTAGGATCTTTGAACTGACTATAGCAGCCCTAGGCAAGCAAAACTGGGCCTTGTCCTCACTTAAGGCGTATGAGCTGAGTGCAGACTGTGGCACAGACAGGCATCATTTTGCCGGCTTGATTCCAATAAGCACAACAACCTGTTTTGTCTAAACACGTAAGCGCTTGTCTTGGTAAAGGTTGAGGTGAGGCTAATAAAAACAGGACTGCCTATTTCAGTGATGTGCAGGTCCTGGAACTGGCCTGATCTTATTTATTTATTTATTTATTTATTTATTTATTTATTTATGTTCTAGAGACTCACCTATGCCTCCAAGCCTCATGACAACCAAAGGTCTGAACATGGCAGTTTGCAGTAAACTGGTTCACCCAAAACCCAAGACGAGGGATGGCTCAGTGGATATAGTGCTTCCTACGTAAGCATGAGGATCAGAATTAGAATTCCTGGCACCCATGCAAAAAGCTGACCTTGGCTGTGAGTCTGTGAATCCAGAGTAGGGGAGTTCACTGGCCAGTCATACTAGTCAGAATGGCTCTGGTCCAGTGAAAGCCTATGTCTCAAGGCAATAAAGTGAAAAACACAGCGATAAAACCACCAAAAATCACCCCTCTAGCCTCTGCATGTGTGCACTGCACTGAGGGATATACTTGTATGCTTATATGCATACATCATAAAATGTGCACATGAGCACACACACACACACACACACACACACACACACACCACCCCTAATACAACGATCACCACCATCATCACCATCACCACCACCAACATGACCCTCCTCCAAAGTGTGTCCTTCCATATCCAAAGCTCTGTTTGGTGAAAAGTTACAGCTATACACCAAGAATGATATTATTGTTTATGCAAATAATCTGAGAAGTGAAAACAGTGGTGACCAATAAGTTTATACAACTAAAATGTCATACAAAGTAGTCTACAGAGAAGTTTCATCGACAATGTACAGAGATCAGCTGCCTTTGGCAGAAGGAAATACAGCAGTTAAAGGGGAATAACCCTCACCATGATACTGCCAGCTCCAAATACAGATAAACAGTTGACACTGTTGTTGATATTCATGGCTAATGTTTTGTATAGAGTAGTTCACAGTTCAAAAATGCATCTGCCACTGGCACAGTGTGAATTTGGACGGTATATTAAGTATTTTACCCATTGCAGTAGCCTGACAGAGAGCAAGACAAGGACAGAAGTTTTATTAGGGTTCATGGTTTGAGGGTAGAGCTCATTATGGTGGGGAAGGTAGGGCAGGAGAGGCGGGAGGCGGGGTCACATTGCACCTGCTGTCAGGTACTGGGACATGATGTGCTGATGCTCAGCTTGCTTAATCCTCTCTTTCTTTCCTTTTCTTTTTGTCTTTCAAGACAGGACAGGGTTTCTCTGTGTAACAGCTTGGGAACTCGCTCTGTAGACAAGGCCAGCCTCCAGACATCCGCCTGCCTCTGCCTCCCAAGTGCTGCAATTAAAGGTGTGCGCCTCCACCACCTGGCCCTCTCTTTCCTTTCTATTCAGCCTGGGATTCAGTCCAGGGAATGATGACACCCGCAAACTAGGTGGCTCTTCCATCAACATTTAATCCTTTCTGGATAATCTATGCTTCTAAATCTGGTCAAGTTGGCAACGGAGATTAGCTATCCCAGAAGGATGTGGTCATAGAATTCAGTGGGAATTCATTTCATAATTATATACCAGGAGGCAAACATGTCTTTGGAGACCCAAAGGTTTTTGCTTGTTTGTTTGTTTTGTGTAGACTTTACTTGAGTTACAGATGAACCCAGATGAAGATTAACATGAAAAACTTTTTTTTTTCAATTAACAACTTCAAAAGAATCTGAAGCTTCTCTTCAGGATAGACTAACATTCAAGTGTAGGTTGGAAATGAAAAGAAAAGGGGGGAACTTTCATATTTTTTTCATTGCAGATACAAATAAATGAAAAGATGGTTATTCATCTTGCATTTGGAAATAATAAAATGCTTGGTGTGTGTGTATTGTGTTTGTGTGTGTGTGTGTTAGTGTCAATAAACACCAATACACTTCCAATTAACCTTCCTTTCTCTTGCTGTTCGATGTGCTCATTTATTAAACAAAAGGAGATATAAGGACACTTGACCTTGAAGGGTGTCTGTGATCCATAAATGAGGGGAAACGTGTGATCTGACATATGACTCAGTGAGTATTAGTTCCAATTTTATTTCAACTTCCATTTAAAAGCATTTAAATTTAACACTGACTTATTTTCATGCATGCATTAAAAACATGCACGCATGTATACCATAAATTCCTACTGTAAACCAAGTGTTGTTAGGTAATTTCAGAAATAGAAGTGTGTAAAAACATACAGTTCCCAAGGCCTACTACTAAGGAGCTATATTGGTGATTTTGTATTTCATCTTCTACCCTTCTACCTAGATTGCATTTCCAAAGATAACTGGTGTTATCGGCTTTTTGTCTTTCCTTCCAGAGATGTTTTTATTTATGCAAGCATGCACATAACACATACGATTAATTTCATATCTTTCTATGCTTTTCTATAACTTGCTTTCCCCACCTTAATCCTATATCCTGGAGGATGTGCTGTAATGTATGCGAAACATTTCCTCATATATTTCCTTGGATTGTGTGTATGTGTGTGGGGTCTGTGTTCTAGTATGTGCTCATGACATGTGTGCAGGTGCATGCAAAGGCCAGAGGAGTCGACTCCCTCTGGGTCTGGAGGTTCAGGTGGTTGTGGGCTACCCAGTGTGGGTACGGGGACTCAAACTCGGGTCCTCTGAAAGAGCAGTATGTGTTCTTAACCACTGAGCCATCTCTCCAGTCCTTTCCTTGTATATCTGAAAACTGCACTGTAGCATGTTAAACGAGTGCGCCCCATTGCATTTAAGAAGCCGGTGTCTCCCATTGTGTTGTAACTAGTTTCTAAAACTTACAAACTATGTTCCAAATATGAATCGGAAACATCATTTCCAGATACTTCTGGTGTTGATGTATTATCTCCTGAAGAGAAAGTCTCTTAGGCACTGGTGGGGGTGGGGGGGGTTGTGGGGTGGTGGTGGTGAGGTAAACAGACGATGTGGCTGCTTTCCACTTCACTAGAGGGAGTTGAAAGGGAAAGTAGATGGGAAGGCATGGAGTGGACACCAAGGCAATCGAATTACTAAGGTCACATAGCACATTGCTGGGACGGCAGGAAGACTGAGTGTCTGGAGTATGGAAAAATCCCAATTAGATGATTAATTTAGGTACTGGGTGTGCTTTTAGCCTATGGCCACAGAGTCAGGAAAAGAAACAATTACCACTCCAAATTGCCATGCTGGACTGATTAATTTTTAATTGAGTCTTGTTAAAGGCATGGAAAATGGTGACATATATAACCTGGAGAAATAGGCCTGGGCCAGTGGGGGCCACTTTCCTCCCCACAGGAGCCCAAAGATTTAATGGAGAAGAGAGTGACTCAGATAGAGCCTGGAGGCAGAGGGTGACAGTGATGGGGGAGGGACCTCAGTTGCTTTGGGGAGAAAGCCAGACTTCAAAGAGAAGTGTCAAAAGGACATACTGTTGGAAAGTCGGTTCTCTAGCCTGAGTACAGGCTGCCCTGTGGAGCCTGGTGATGTAGTGAGCCTGCTTTTGCCTCATTGAGGCTTTAGATGAAGATGGTTCACACTGCCTTTGATGGCCAGTCTTTAAATTGCTTTGTTGCATTGAATCTAAGTTAGGTTAAATCCATAGCCTTTGATCAAGCACAGTACGAGGGAGGAAGGAAAAGAGGGAGGGGCAGAGGAAGAAGGAGAGGGAGAGATGTCTCACCTTCAATGACTGTTCTTGTCAAGTATTCTGAGAAGACTCTAGACATACAGTAGAGTGAGGGCATAGGCATAGCTATGTGACAGGGACATAGATTTATCCCAGGATGCTGCAAACTAGAAGGAATCCTGTGGCATCCTGAATGTGTTGAGTTTTCTAAGGCTTTGTAGGTAACAAGATCCCCTCTGCAAAGACAACAGGTTAAAGGCAACGCATGGAGTCTTGTATGTATTAAAGTCTCTGAAATCCTTGGAACTCTTGAGAACTACAGGGTAACTTGACTAAAGTTTGTTTTTGTGTGTGTTTGTTTTGCCTAAATGTACTATTATGACTTCATGGTAACTAATTAGAATTATGACCTAATTAATTTCTTCTTGAACCTCTTAGATTAGTTTTTTTCTAAGATACGTTTTTGCTTTATTTTATGTGCATGAATATTTTTCCTGCATGTGTCTGAACTCACCATGTACATATGATGTTCTTAGAAGCCAAAAGAGGGCAGCTGATCCCCTGACCTGGAGTCACAGAAGGTTGTGAGCAGCCATGTGGGTGCTGGGAACTGAACCCGGTTATCTGGAAGGACTCATTCATCTCTCTAGCCTCTGTCTTTGATTAATTCTTTAGGTCAAGGAGATACACATAAATGACAAAGAAGTCTGTGCTGTCATCTTTAAATGTCACTCTAGCCAAATAAGAATGGTATACATCTCTCTTGATAGATGGGGAAGCAGAAGTCCAGTGAATCTGAGTAACTTGCCCATGGTCACACAACAAGGTAATATAGACTTGAAGAGGAAGATCACTCTGTCCTCCTCCTCTGTCCTCTGCACTCAAGGGATAGCTCTCTGGGCTGTCACTTGTCCATATCCGTTTTAAATCTCATCTCTGTGCTCTGTGGTGACACCCACGTGTCTAGGTGTTTAGGAATCAGGTACTAGGCCTGTATCCTAGCCATGTTAATAACACCTGTATAGCCATGAATGAGTCACTCAGATAAACATCAGATTTCATTTTTTTAATCTGTGAGAATTTGCATCTCATAGTTCATTGTATAGCCAAGGTAGACGGCATACCTATCGAGAATTGAGAAGGGTTTGTTACCAGTACATAGTTTATTTATTTAAGTCTTCCAGAGATGTATCTCAGCGATTAAAAACACTTGCTGTTCTTGAACAGGACCCAGATTTGGTTCCCAGGACCCACAAGGCCATATGCAACTGCCTGTAACTCCAGTTCCAGGGGATCTGGTCTCCTCACCCTCTTGTGGCCGCCTAGGGTACTGCATGCACACCATATACATAATCTATGAAGGCAAAACAATCATATACATTAAATTAAAAAATTGTTTTAAATTCCTACACTTGTTATTGTCCATGTCTTGTATAGGTCTGATTTCTGCTCTTTGTAGGAAGATTGGCTAAAAGATTGATTTGGACGAAATGAAGGAGAGATCTGAATCATTGTAGTAGATAATGTAAGGAATTTGCCAACCCTGAGATTATCTTCTGGGTATTAATAGGATAATGTTTGTTGTTAGAAGGAGTTGCAGAAGCACAGAAAATAGTCACCAGGATAAAGATGAACACAGATTGGAGAGCCTGAAATAATAATGATTAAAGTAGACTATTGTTTAAATGTGTCAACTTCTTAGGACAAAGAAGACAGCTCAGTCATTAGGATCCTTGCCATGTACATATGCAGACCAAAGATTTTCCTAGAGCCTCCCTCCAGCCCCCCCCCCAAAAAGTTGGGCATAATGTCATGCTTTTAATTCTATCACTGTGTGGGCTGCATAGAGTGAACTCCTGAGATTCACTGGCCATGTAGGCTAACCTACTTGGTGAGTTACAACCTGGTGAGGGAGAAACCCCGTCTCAGAAAACAAAGTAGGCACAGTCTGACAGTGTGAGGAGACACTTGAGGTTGTCCTGCAGTCCCTATACACATTAAATAAGTGCATATATATTTGTACACATGTGTACACACATAAAAATTGCCCACCTCACTTTCTCACTCACATAGAGAGAACATTTTTCTAAGGAAGCTGACTTGGGCTATGGTCATGCATTTTCTAGTTTCTTGGGGGTATAATATTCACCTCTCTTCATGTTCATGGGACTCAGCCATTGCCTTGCTTTGACCAAGAAGATTATCAAGGATGGCATGATCCACCCACATGACTGAGGCCAGTGTTTTTACCCCTATTCTATTTTGATGAAGTACTCTGGATAAGCCCCTGTGTAGGAAAACTTACACACTAGCCTGTTCTTAGTCTATTGAGCTAAGTGTGACATTGTTTTGACCTAGTTGACTTCCCGTCTATATACAGATGCATGAGCAAGAATCTGTCTTGACCACCATATGTCACAAAAGCTTTTCACAGAGAGTGTTAGAGGCAGGACGGTCAGATGACCCATGTTAGCACATAACTTGGGTTCTGTAGGTGAATGGCATGGTCTCCAACATCCAGAGAGTCTCCTGTTGTCCTTTTCTTCTTTGCATGGAGCTTGTCTTGTGTCACTGGACAAGTCAACTGGGTCTCTCTATGTCTGTTTCTCCATTTAAAGAAGAAAGATATTACTTGCCACCTACCTTTCCCCAGGGGTCATAAATTAACAGTTGAGAAACTCTTTGAGATCACCCATGAAAAGTGCCATTGAAGCGTAAGCAGGCCTATTATTTATTTTTATTATCCATTTTAAAATTGAATACTTAGAGCAAATAGATTTTCCAGCCACCAGAAAGGAAGTTTCTTCAATGCCACAACATATTATGTATTGGGTACTCTCCAACTGTAGACTATATTTCCCCTTTATAGCACTAATTTAGATGTTTATGGGTCTGTAAATGTATTCCATTTCTCCCGGGGCTTCTGAATACCTATAATAGGCTAATATTTTGAAACACTAAATGATGCCTTGGGCAAAATATAAAAGAGCAGAATAAGAGGAGCAGAGTAAGAACTGAGTAATGATACAGACACTTTGCCCCAAAGTAAAATAATGCCTTCATACTCCCAGAATTGTTGTGCAAAGGAGTCTAATTTGTGATGATTGTTTCCCTTTCTTGTTTCAAATCATCACATTTGTATACTGCAGCTTTAGAGGTGATGAGCCTACCATGATAGGAACACAGATATTCAAGCATCTATAATAAAAATCAATGTGAGATTTTTAAATAAGCATAGCAAGGGAGCTAGCAGAGAGTAATTGGGAAGTAGTAGCTTCATGTGGGGCCTTTTCAGTTTACCTAGTGCTCATCTTCATTTTGAAATTACTGAAATAGGCCTTTCCTGAGCTAGGTGGGCTTTTTCTATATGGCATTGCCCATATAATTATCTCTCTCAGTCCTAAAGGCTTGTCACCTGCGATATGAAAGGCCACTGGCATGATGAGGACCAGCTGAACATTCTGTGACCTGAAGTTTAAGATCAGATGTCCCTTTTCAACTCAAGCCCATTCTTACGGGATATCTTACTGTGTCAAAGATTTTTGCTTTTGTTTACTTGCTTGTTTTGTTGTTTTGAGTCAGGGTTTCTCTGTGTAGCCCTGGCTGTCCCAGAACTCACTCTGTAGACCAGGCTGGCCTTGAACTCACAGAAATCCACCTGCCTCTGCCTCCGGAGTGCCAGAATTAAAGTTGTGCGTCACCACCACTTACTTTGTCAAAGTTAATTTGTGCAACCAGACTGGAAAACATAAATGGCAGTTTCAAAAAAAAATCTTCATGTTGAAATCCTGAGTATGGAGACTTTCAACAAGGCTTTCTATCTTAAAGCATGTTAGACCTGAAGCTGTCTATGGAAAGCTGTTTCCAGACACAGCACTCAGGAATGATTCTGAGCTTGGCCCCCTTGCCACCGTGCCCTGGGGCTCATCCCATCACAAGCCACTCTGCTGGAGTTCAGGTGACCATACTGATGCCAGCTGGCTAAGGTCCTCCCACAGTGTGAGGAGCCAGCTTTACTAGAACATGAGAGGGGCCCACAGCACATGATGTTAAAAGGAAAATCATTTTAAAGAGGCATTTGAAACTCTCCTTTCCATCATCCACTTATAGCTGCCATGACTAAATGACAAAATGGAAAAAAAAAACAAGAGATTTAAGAGCTTTCTATCTGCCCTTGACCTGGGGAGTAATATTCAAATTATCTCAGCAGGATAATGTGTACCCTGTTTGTTATTTACAGGTGTAATGTGATAGAGTAGAGGAAATGCAGAATCTTAATTCTTCTGACCTTTCTGCCTTCCTTCCTTCCTGCCTTCCTTCCTTCCTGCCTGCCTTCTTTCCTTCCTTCCTTCCTTCCTTCCTGCTTGCCTGCATGCCTTCCTTCCTTCCTTTCTTCCTTCCTTCCTTCCTTCCTTCCTTCCTTCCTTCCTTCCTTCCTTCCTTCCTTCCTTCCTTCCTTCCTGCCTGCCTGCCTGCCTGCCTGCCTGCCTGCCTGCCTGCCTGCCTGCCTGCCTGCCTTCCTTCCTTCCTTCCTGCCTGCCTTCCCTCTCTCCCTCTCTCCCTCCCCCGGCCCTCTCTGTCTCTCATGACTTAGGATAAATTGCTCAATTTCTATGATCTAATTCTCTCTGCTAAATTATTTGAGAATGTTCCCAGAGGGTGGCTTTGCTACAGATATGAATAGTCACACTGACTGTGAAGGAAGTAGATAATTTTGTCAGTCTGTCTATCTATCTATCTATCATCTATCATCTAAACATCCACCCACATGTGGCTGGTACTCATCAGCCTTATATCAAAAATGATGCCTGCCTAGGAAGTGGTTAAACTCGGAAAGACAAATCCACTACGGCAGAAGAGGCTCAGTGTGCCACAGACCGTCTTCATTTTGCTCAGGACCCAACAGCGCTTGTGTTAACACAACTTTAGTGAGGGGAAACGCAGCAGCTCAAACTCTTCCTGTTTGCTAGCTGCTAGGTTTGATTTTTCCCCCATAGAGAAGAAAGACAGAGCCTCTGTGGAGACCAGCAAGGGGGTGGAGGACGGAAACCTCTGTATTCTCTTCCCCGAATTGTATTTGAGCTTGAGAACAGGATCTGTGGCTCACTGAATGACAGTTTAATACAAATACCTTTCTGGGCTGTCCCAGACAAGTTACTAACAGTCCATGGGGGCATTTATTTATTTATTTATTTATTTATTTATTTATTTATTTATTTATGTTAAAGCATTATTTCTTTATCTTATGTGTATGAGTGTGTTTGTCTTCATGTATGTATACTCACCATGTGTGTGCCCCGTGCCCTCGAGGACCAGAGGAGAGCATTCGATAGATCCTCTGGAACTGCAATTATAGATAGTTGTGAACTGCCATGTGGATGCTGGGAGTCAAACCCAGGTTCTCTGCAAAAGCACCAAGTGCTCTTAACAGCAGAGCCCTCCAGGCCCTATTTGTTTCTTTACTCTGTGTGTGTGTGTGTGTGTGTGTGTGTGTGTGTGTGTGTGTGTGTGTGTGCTGGCGTGTGTACACATGTGTGGTGGGCTAGAGGCTGAAGAACGGCCTTAGGTATTATCCTTAAGAGTCCTGCCCACCTCTTTGTGGCAGGGTGTCTTACTGACCTGGAGCTCATCAATTAGTGCAGCCCGAATGGCCAGTGAGCCTCAGAGATCCTCATGTCTCATCATCCCCAGTGCTGGGACTATAAGCCTGTGTCAGCATAGCCTACGTTTTCAGGTGGCTCTGGGAACAAAACTCAGGTCCTTGTATTTTTAAAGCAACAAGCACTTTCCCAATTAAGCTATCCCCCAGCCCACATGGGAGTATAGGAACTATCTAGTGTGAAGTTAGTGCCTTTAGGGTTAGCTTCAAGTATCAGGAAGTCTGCTGTCCTGAGCCCACATCCATTTGATAATGGCATCCTTCTGAGGACCTCCATTTTGGATTCTGTGCCACACAGATCTCATTGGTTCCCTAATGAAAAGTCAACATTCTCTCCCAGCTAATGGTGAATGTGGCTTGTAACAAAGAAGGCTTATTTTTGTTTCTGTAGGAAAAAAAAAATGGCACTTATCCAGATCTCTTTTCCAGACACCTTGGGAAATGGTGCCTTCCAAAGGCAGACAGCTAAATCTTTTTCGGGGTGCCAGGTTGCTTTGGTGCCCCATTAAAACCCACATGCTTCACTAAAGGGGCTGGTCTAATGAGTTTATTTCTCAGCTCAGGTCTAGCAACAGGGCCATGGAGTGACTTCATGGCCATCAGTATTGCTGACTAATGCCTGTATCAACACCTACCGTGGCCGCCACCGCCACTGCAGTGATTTTACGTTTAGTTTGATTTCTCCAGACAGAACTTTTCCACATCATTGGAACTAATTGAAGTAATGGAGAAATTATTCTGGTGCCAGAGCACTCTTTATTTCGCCCACTTCCCCTTTGGTATTGAAAGACAACAATGCGCACAGACTCGCAGTGTGTTTCTTTACAGGCAAGAGGCGGGGAAAGAATTTAAGAACGGGGGCGGCGGGGTGGGGGGTGGACGGGAAGGAGCTCTGTAAAATTGTCTTCTGGACACCCATGAACTCACAGCAGGCAGTAGTGGCTCCCTGCACAAGACCTGCACAGGACTGGCTTCATCAACAGCCCATCACAGATGTGGGACAGGCTCACAAGGTCCCACCCCTTCTTGAGGAGCTATAGGCAGTTGACTGTTGCTTGGGGGAAGGAAAAGCCATGTTCTTCGGAGGCATGGCCACTGGTATATCCTTCCTCAAGTTAGTACCACCCCCTCCAGTCATGTTCATGCAGGCAAATCTAAATAAGCACAGTGCCCCACAAGATAAAAAAGACAAAGTCAGAAGGGATTCTCTGGGAAGGAGGAGACAGACAAGGTTAACTTGAATGATTTTGATCAAAGAACATCACATATGTGTATGTGTGTATAAATATTTGTGTGTGTACATGTACACATATACATACGTGTATATGAAACAAAAATTAAAATTTTAACATATTAAAATGTAAGAATGAACAAAGAGAGGAGAAAGTGGCCATGTCATCACTGAATTTTCCCTGCTTTTAGCCAATGGGAGCTACCCACAAGACACTCACCTTCCTGTTTCTCATCAAGCTGCACACCCACACCCCTCCTGTGTCCCTCAGCTTCTCAGTGGGGACTTGAGAATCCCTTCTGTTTGTTCCTGAACCTGGCCACAAGAAACCTTCTCCAGATCACTGAAACAGCTAGCAGATGGAAACAAACATTTTACAGGAACATACTCCACCTTAATTATATGCATTGTCTGCCAATGTTTATAGCGTCTCACGGGGAGTTTGGAGGTAAGACCCAGGCGGCCCAGTATGGTTTTGATTAGACGGATTTGTATAGAAAGGGGGTAGCCACAGTGCTTTTACTGACTCCAGTCTCCCTCTCTGCCCCGCACCGCATGCTCCTTACTCAAGACCTTGGACGGGGTCATTCCTCGACAGCACGATTTACCGAAAAGTCCCGTGTGCTTGCCCAATGTCAGCAAGAGTTTGGGGGCTCAGAGAGTATTTCCAGTAGACCACAGTGCACCCCTCCAGTGCGGGACTTTTTCACGGTTGGATTTCAGGGGTTACTCTGCAGAGTGGGAAGGTGTGGCACCCTTGCAACTACAGTCAGTGGTCTGTTTGTCATGCGTAGTCAGTGCGGTGGAGGGACCGTGAAGGCTGATCAGGAGATGTGGGTGTGTATTAGAGACTGAAGGAAAACACCCACAAACTCTAGAAATAATGGCTTTTGTAATACTCAGCACACAAATCCTGTTGCCGTCTTTGCTGAGGATTCCCTTTTTCTTGAGCAGTTAGGTTTGCATCTTTCCCTTTACCGATTGGCCCATACAAGGCAGGTACCGGGAAGGATGCAGTTCGGAGCATCAGAGTGTATGTAAATCTGTGTGAAAACTGGCCAGGAGCTCTGATCCTATGGGAAATCAATGACTCAATGACTGTTGAGGCTCCGGGCTGAGATGGGTGTTTTGCATTACTTGTGGGTTTTATTTCTTCATGTGACCTACGACCCCTTTTGCAACGTTAACTGAGGCTTGGCCTTTTTCAATCCAACTGCAGGAAATTGACCTCTGTGTTCACGCTATGTTAGGAACTGCCTGGATGGAGAGTAAATCAGGAGGCAAAAAAATGGAAATTGCCTGGCCCTTTGTTCCAGCCAGGCTGTGGCACCATGTGAAGGGATCACAGGGTGCCCGGTGCAGTGAGAGGGAATGTGCACTGGCAGCATTGTTTCCCTACAGAATCAAGCTAGGAGTCAGAATTCACAGTGGGTACGGAAAGCGTCTCGCAAAGGGATGGTTGAGCTATAGACTTAATTTCACCTGATGCTTCCACCCTCCCCCCAACCCCTGCCCTTTTTTGGTTTTGTTCAAGATAGGGTTTCTCTCTATAGCTCTGGAGCCTGTCCCAGAGCTCGCTCTGCAGACCAGACTGGTCTCAAACTCACAGAGCTCTTCCTGTCTCCACCTCCCAAGTGATGGGATTAAAGGTGTGAGCCACCAACCCCCAGCAGTTCTTTGCTCATTTTTAGCTGCTTACCATTTTAGAGGTATACTCGGAACTGGACAAATCTAACTCTTCATTAGTCTGTTTGTCTGGTAGCCAGCATGGATCTGTTCTTCTGTTAGAAGTGGAAGGGCAGTCAGAAACAGCGTCCTCATTTTGCCCTCAGCAATCCTGAGTTCAAAACTGGTTTCTGCAACTCATTCTTTGAGTTAGTTTTTGAAAAATGGACTGGGCTCTACCGTCTCAGTGTTTTAATGTACACTGTGAACATTTGAAGGAGATGATCCTGAGGGGTAGATGAGTATTTCACTTTTAAAACCTTTAAATTTTGTTTTTTATGTGTCAGAGTACAACTTTCAGTCCGTGTTTACTTTTTACCATGTTGAGGTGGGGTCTCTCTTGTTTCTACTGCCTTGGTGCGAACTCCAGGTTAAACTGCCCATAGGCTTTATGATGACTCTCTTGTCTCTAGATCCTGTGTTCCTGAACTAGTGCTGGGATTAAAGATGGGAGTTAGTGTATCTGGTGTGTGTGTGTGTGTGTGTGTGTGTGTGTGTGTGTGTGTGTAGATTTGCTTATTTTTCTTTCTATGTACCTGTTTGCCTGCATGTGTGTTTATGCACTGTGCACATGCGCATGCCTGGTGCTGAGCAGGCAAGAAGGTCTTGGATCCTCTGGAACTGGACAGTTGGGAGCCTCTCATGTAGGTGCTGAGAACTGAACCTGGGTCCTCTACAAGAGCAAACAGTGCTCTTAACCTCTGAGCCATCTCTCCAGCCACTGCACCCAGCTTTTCGTGTGGGTTTGAGGGATCCAGCTTGTGTGGGAAGCATCTTATTTCCTGAACTATTTTGCCAGCCTAAAGACTTAGGACACAGGTATGTAAAAGCCTCTATTGCGTATTCCAATCATGTGCTTGGTGTGTGCATGCATACCAGAATCCAATTTCAAGATGACGTATTCAAGGATCTTGTGATCCTTAGATTTTTTTTTTCTGAAGACGAGGAAGACTCTAGCCGAACCTTAGCCCCATCTCAGTCTGGATTCATTTAGTTTGTTTGTTTTACCTGTGACATTGGTGCAGTAGTAACAGAGTCCTCTGTACCTGCAGATTCCATAGTTAGGATTCATTTATGCTGCCATGGATGGAAAGGGTTTGGTAATGCCGGGGTTGGGGGGTTGGTTGGGCACTGCATTTGTACAGACATTTTCCCTTGCTGTCCTTCCCTAAACAATATAGCATAACAACATACACAGCACACACAGTTTATAGGTATTGTAAACTATCCAAAGCAACTTAAAATGTGCTAGAGGATGTGTTTAGGTTACATGCAAACAAACACTGTATCATTGCATATGGGGGTCTTTGCCGATTTTGTATTTGCTACTTGGAGAAGGGTCAGGATCCTGGACCCAATTCTCCAGGTTGGGACTACTATAGCCTTTTTCAAAACTCTATAGATTTGCCACCGTAAAACGTGGTAAAATAGGCAAAAGTGACATGAATTAATTTAAATTTAATTTTTTTGAAGATTAATTTTATTTTAGTGTCCACCCCAATGTAAAGAGGTGCAACAGAAAAGCAGTCCAGACCTGGATGTGATAGGTGTGTCACTGGTCCCAGTCCTCTGATTCAGTCTAGCAATACTATGACATGAGCAGAGCAATAAGAGGCTTTTGCTCATGCATGAGCTGGTGGGCAGCTGGCTTTACAGAGGAGGGCATTCTCTAAAATAATGATAAACATTAGCATGAACGCTTTATACCACTAATACACATTTATCATAATTATCAAGTATTATGTATTATTCATGGTTTCATGTCCTATACTTGCATATGCCTGCCAGCACCACAGAAACCTTGTGATGGCCATATGAATACTATATTACAAGATGCCCTTGGAGCAGCTACAGTGACATTAGGCAGTGGGACATTTTTTTTTTGTCCCCATTTCAAGTTTATGGGACTGTTTCTCTGTATATTGTTCATTGTTGACTAACATGACTGTATTTGGATACTGTGCTTTTGCTTTGTGTTATAAAATATGATTGGTACCTCTTTAGTAACTTATGTTTCTTTCTGCTGTTATCATTTTCCTTTGGTAGCAAACATGGATACGGGTTTTTAAGAAAGACAAAGGTGGGGCTGGAGAGATGGTTCAATGGCTAGCAGCACACACTGCACCTACAGAGGATCAAAATTTTGGTTTGGAGCACCTACTTCCAGTAGCTCACAACTAGCTGTCACTCCAGTTCCAGGCGTATCAGAGACCTATGCTTCTAGTCTCCGTGGGCACCTGCATTCACACACACACACACACACACACATACACACATACACACACACACACACACACACACACTTTAAAAAAGGAGTGACAGTGGGCCAGGAAGGTGGGGAAGGGTGCACACTCAAAGGCCTTTCTGTTTGTTTTTGCTATTATTTGAGGCACTGTCTCCAGTAGCACAGGCTAGCCTGAAACTCACTATAACGTCATGAATGATCCTCCTGGCTCCACTTCTAAGTGCTGGGTGTTCTGTTTGTCGATTTCTTACAGCCCATCTGCAGTCTTTGATAAGCAGAACAAATAAGCCTTAATCTACTAGCAGGAACAGAAGCTAAGCCAGCCAAGATGGGAAGGAGCCCAGGTTGGGGTGGGATGGATTTTGGGCTTGGAGTAGCAGATATTTTCAGAATCTGTCAGTGTCTTAATAGCTTTGCTGTTATCACTTCATCACGGTCCACATTGGGGACCATTTAGGGCTAATGGACATGTGTTGAGAGGTGTATGTAGGATGGTACGTCATGCAAAAATGCAAGCTAAATGGTTGATTTTGCCCAACCCAGAACATACAGGAGAGGGGGGGGACTCTATTCCTGTTGTGTTAAGTGCTTCCAGTCACGGTCAACAGATGCTCCACACTCAATGCAGCTGTTTTCACAAATATTGAAATTTTCCTTTTGAAAAAAAGTGGTCCATCAAGACACAAAGGTCATAACTATATTTTAAATCACTCTTGTTCTATAGGGTCCCAGTCTTCTCCTGAAAGCAAGCTATGATACTTTCAGTTTGGATATGTTGATAGTGTGCCTCCAGCATCCATCTCATGATTTGTCTCTAGCCAGGAATTGCAAAAAAAATAATAATAAGGGCTTTAAGTCTAAGAGTTCTTTATTTTTGCTACTGCTTCTAAGCGAAATTGATTCTTTGGACATGAGTTTGGCCATTTTCAGTGAGAAGGGAGAATTATGTTTGGAATGCAGATGACTCCAAAGACAGATGCAAGGGTCTCCCCTCCTTCTGCTAGAGGGATAGCAATAGCGATGGCAGCTGATTCATTTTGTGCATATTGGGCACCGATTTAAGACATTTTCATGTACTGAACTATTTCTTCCTCTAAAAATAAAATCTATTTGATAGTTATGCACCGTGAAGTTAAGGAACCCTGTCCCATTATTTGTATAACTGATTCATAAATTGTATACCTGTGTCCAGGCAGGGACTGTTCTTGGAATTCCTACATAAACAATACACGGTCCTCAAGTCTTGGAGGATATATGCTCATATCCAAGGCCAGGGAGCTGGTGCAATGGCAGATTCAGGCTTTGAACTGGTTCTTTTGTTGCAAGCAATGGCATTCAAGACCATGTGGGGTAATACTCTGTGTCTGTGTCTGTGTCTGTGTCTGTGTCTGTGTCTGTGTCTGTGTCTGTGTCTGTTGTGATGATCTCATGCAATGATGTAACAAAACTCAGCATGATCCTGTATGCAACACCAACTTGGTTCTCTCTTTGAACTTCAGGCACTCAGTTCTGCTAGGCTCTGTTTGAATGCCGTCCAATTTACTTGAGCTTTCATAAAGCTCAGTGGAAAGAATTACTTTTCTGGCCATCAATTTATCCCCCCACCTTCTTTCTTACAACCAACATTTCCTGTCTTTTCTAATTATCACAGTCATCAGATGCAAAGAATGAAAGCAAACCATTTAAGATGAATACAGGTAAGGAGGGGATGGCCAGCTGAAGTCAGACATTCTTTTATATTGCTGGCCTCAATGATGATGTTTACCTCCTCCTCATGCGTTTAAACAGGTACAAGGCCAATGCTGGGCATGAGGTATATTAAAGCATATTATAGCATATGGTTCTATGTCAGCCTAGCATCTCCTTGTGCTTAGGGAATTTGCATTTACTTTCAGTAAGCTGCCACTACCCAGATGCCTCAGGGAATGCCCATCTAGAATGGGGGTGCCATTATTTTAGAATTATGCATATATGTGTATATCTCTGTTTGTGCATGTACATTTGACTGCAATTGCCCCTAGAGGCCAGAAGAAGGTGTCAGATCCCCCTGGAGCTGAAGTTACAAGTACCTGTGAGACACCCACCATGGTTGCCAGGAACAAAATTTATGTCCTCTTCAAGAACTGAGATATCTTTCCAACTCCCAGCATAGATTTTTGACATCCTATGAACATTATTCAAATGCTGAACAATTTTATCTGTACCATTTTAATCAGAGGCCCTTCTTGAAGGGGTAGTCAGATAGGGAGTTATCAGACAAACCAAATTCCAGATGTGTATATCCCAAGTGTGCCAGTCACATGAATATCTGCTCAGTGCTGGGCTTTGCTAAATGACCAGGCTGTAAATGACTAGCTTACAAATCAGCTTAAAGGGTACCAGGAAGGGATGGTGTTCCAGGGCAAGGGAGATGTGAAAGAGCTAAAACCACTTGAAAACTTCCCCACTTGTAGGTAGAAGGCAGGGGATCCAGCAAACGAAGCTGTTCCTGTCAGGCTGCTAACTCAAGGCTAATGTCTAAAGGGTGTTCTGAGATGTATTTCTGGTCTCAGCATGGTAGACATTTGGGGCCAACCTGTGCACTGTAAGCTGTTTACCAATATTCTTGGTCTTACTCTGTGATTCCAAAGCAGATTTTCTGTTTTGTCAGCAAAATGTGTGTGTATATAGTGATTGTGTGTGTGTGTGTGTGTGTGTGTGTGTGTGTGTGTTTCCAGCTCATACAGATCTTAAACTAATAGCACCTTCATAGTTCAGCATCTCTGTAGCATCTGAGAGGACCACCAGGGATAACGCCATGACTGCTGCTAGTGCAGGGGGTTCCTCACTTTCTGAGCAGAGTGGGCCCCAGCCCAGTGCTCTTTGCAAATCATTTCCTTTAGTGTTATTTGCACCGGGAGGCTCCCAGGCTGAGGAGTGCCACACCACTGTCCCTGACTGTCCCCAGAGGCTTGCTGTTCTCTTGAAGGGAAAGTTAAGTATTTAATTGTGTGTCTATGCGGGATACATAATGAATGAGTCTGAATAATTCAAGACAGGATGTGAAGAGGATGTAGCTAACACCTGGGCTGGACAAAGATGTCTTTGGCTGCTTCAGGGGGGAGGGGCCATGGGGTCTGCATTTCACCATATTGTGTTCCCAGCTGCATAGGGTCTAAATGACAGGGGCAAGCTCTTTTACAGTTTTCAAAGACTACTATGGCTGTCTAGATGTGTATGTGTGTGTGTGTGTGTGTGTGTGTGTGTACTCACACCAGACATCCTTGCCAGGAAGAAATTTGAGAACAAATCTGGCACCTGTAAAAGATGCTGTTTTTGTGTCTCATGACCAAACCCCAGACTTGGGCCTGAGAAAAATATCAAGCAAGAGGAATTCTTCTCTAAGCTCTTATGATAATGATAAGAAAATGGCTCCCTACTGAGTTCAAAGAGGCTTTTCATCTGGATACTGGAGCAGGGTCTTTGCTGGGGGTGGGGGGGGGGTGGAACTGGCATTTTGTCACTCTGAGAGAAGAAAGAGCAAGGCCAGAGCCCTGGTTTACCTAGAATAACCCCATAATGAAGCCATCCAGTGATGACCATGCCCGTGGATTTTCTGCAACCCGAAATGCTATAGATTTTACCAGGGTGAGGAGTTCTGGTCTTTTGTCAAGTCTCAGAAAGAAAGTACAAGGATGAAGACTTAGAATCATTTCTAAATATTATTACCAGAAAAATATCTTTTTTTTTTAGTGCTGGAATCGAACCCCGAGCCTCATGCATGATAAGCAATCACTCTGCTAATTACCAGGCATTTTAAAGGGTCATTTTGAGACGTCACAGCATTTATTCAAAAGAGGTGGCTAGCAACACGTTCCGATAGATGGGGATCTGATGTCTACATGGCTGGGGAGAGGGCTTGATGTGTAGTAATCTGTCTGTGCAGGTTTTAAATCCCCTTCATGCACATAGAAAGTTGGACATGACCATGCCTGCTGGGAACCCCAGGGATGTCACCTGTAGAGACAGGTATATCAATGCAGCTTGCTGGCTGTGGCTGCCAGCCTAGCTCAGAATTCAGTGAGAAAGGCCTTGTCTCAGGAATAGTTTCTGTTTTCAGCTTTCTTACCCAGGATTGTGAACATATGTCCATCCTCAAACCATAGAGGATTCCATTGGGCGGCTGTAATTCCTAAGCACCATCTCCCCCAGAAACATAAAAGTGGTCCTGGAGGAAACAAATAGCTTACTTTGATAGCATGACATGCATTATGATTTTAAGAATAAGTCAGATCACTTGAAGATTACTCATGTCTGTGAATTCTTGTGCCTGGGTAAAGGTAATAGCAGTCCCAGTTTATATTAATCTGAAACGAGCGATTACCTGTGTGGCATTAAGGGCAAGTGTTAGCCATTGAACAGAAGGTACATCTCAGACTTTCACTTTTCTTTTCTTTCTGTGTCAGCTTGAAGAAACTAGCAGAGAACCAGCCAAGATCACCAAGTCATGCTGACTTGTTATTGTAGGCAACCCAGAGTCAGCACGACTCATTATAACACTGAACTGAGTGTGCCTGGAGTATTCTGCCCACCAATGTATGATCCCACACTGAGCATGCCCAGGAGTGTTCCTGCTTTTTCATCTGAGCATTAAAAATAAGCATATGTTCTTTTTAGCTGTGTGCATATGATGTGTCTTTGTACGGGCATGTGTACATGAGTGTAGTGTGCGTATGATGTGTCTTTGTATGGGCATGTGCACATGACTGCAGTGTGCATATGATGTGTCTTTATGTGGGCATGTATACATGAGGGCAGTGGATATATGATGTGTTTTTATATGACATACACACATGAGTGTGCATATGATGTGTCTGTATGTGGGCATGTGCACATGAGTGTGTGTATGATGTATCTTTATATGGCGTGCACAGGAATGCAGCAGGCATATAATATGTCTATATATAATCATGTACATATGAGTTCAGTGCTTACAGAGGTCAGAAGAGCACTGAGTACCCTGGAGTTCAAGTTTGAGGCTTTCTTGAGTTCCCAACCTGGGTGTTGGGAGCTAAGGGTTTCTGGAAGAGTAACAAGAGTTCTCAAAGCCCGAGTCATCTGTCCAGTCCCCTGTTTTACCTTTGTGAACATACTCCTCTGATACTGAACTGGTCACACCTAGAAAATGTGGCCTTCTTGAAGGCACTGTGCAAACTACCAAGGGAGGAGAGCAACCAGTAGTCCTACTAGGTATGAGGACTATGAACCACAAAAAGACCAGCATGGTACCTAACTCTAAGGATATAGGAGTGGTACATATAACTTGGCAGTAACCAACAGCTCTTTTTTGTTTGTTTGTTGCTTGGTTGGTTTTCAAGACAGGGTTTCTCTGTGTAACATCTCTGGCTGTGGTGGAACTCTGTAGATCAGGCTGGCTGTGAATTCACAGAGATCTGCCTGCTTCTGACTCTCAAGTGCTGGGGTTAAAGGCATGTGCCAGTAATACCTGGCTAATCAACAGCACTTTAATTGGACATAAAGCTCTCTAAACGAGCAGAAAACCATGCCTGGTACTAGAAACCTAACCAGTTTCCCGGGTCTTGAGAAGTCATGGTTCTTGGGGAATCTACAATTGCCACCTTACTAAATCAGCATAATTCCTAGCTGCATTTTAGATATTTATCCTTCTATCCACATCTCACCCTTTGCAAGCAATTTCCCTTTGCAACAGATGGAGACCATTACAGAAAAACACAACCCGATCATATGTAGAACACAAGAGATTTGCGTGGTGCCTAGCTCTAACAAGAAGGACTGCAACTCTGTACCTAAGATTCAAGGATCTTGGCAGAAGGTGGGGCAGAGACTGTAATAGCCAGAAGCACGTGAGGATTTTTGTGAGATTGTGTCTACTAGAAACGTCAGAGACGCCACATTCAAAAAAATCTCATCAACACAGCTGCCTAAACATGACCGGAGCAAGGATGGCACCAAGAGTCACACTAACATGGAGGTGGGAAATCTCATGGGCTCTCAACTCTAGACAGAGAACTACAGGCAACTAAGGCATGTTGAGAACAGGAGGGATAGTATAGTCTTCCCTAGAGAAGAACGCCCTCTGCCCTCAATTGGTTATCCAATACCAATCGGTCAGCCCTGAAATCATACACATATGAGTAACATTTAATGGACTGAGCGGGTAGTATTTATGCACTTAGGAATGTAAGAATCATTACAAAACATGAGGTCATGAATTTGAGAGAATGAGGGAGGGGCTGGAGGGAGGAGAAGGGGAAGGGGAAGTGACGTAATTGTGCTACAATTTCAAAAATGAAAGAAATATCACCAAAAAAGTGTACTACTTGAACCATGACCTTTAATTGAGAATGCTCACAAACACACCCACTCCTAATGTGTTCTCCCATGCATGTACAAGCTCGTGAAAGAATATCCCCGTTCTTGCACTCTGGCAGAAGCTACCTTCTTGGCCTTCTCCTGTGCCGTTTGGTTTCTCACTGAATGAGATGTAAAAGCCCCGTGCCTGGTTGTACAGAGTGAACTAGGAAGCTCTCGAGTTGGCAAGAATTGACAGCAAATATACAGAGGAAAGCTGGGGACGGAATTTCAGATGTGGTCAGAGCAAGCTCCAGAGCCTCTTTCAAAGACTCCTGTGAAATGTTTCCAGCCTTTTACAAGTCCTCCCTAGTGGTCCTGAGCAAGCGGGACTGGGGCATCCTTGAAGCAGAGAGGACAGCGGATCAGGACTCTGAGCTACCTCCTCCTCCGGGGGGTCCTGTGTGTGCATGCCTCTGGGGACTGGGCTGTGTGTGAATCAGTGGTGGTGGGTTTTCAAGATGTGGTTCAGAAGCTACACCATTGGGGAAAAGCATTCAGTATCCTGTCTCTAGAGCAGTGCTTCTCAGCGTGTGGGTTGCGGCCCCTTGGTGGGGGAGGCTGTCACATATCAGATATCCCGTATATCAGATATTTACATTACAGTTCATCACAGTAGCAAACTTACAGTTATGAGGTAGTAACGAAAATAATCTTATGGTGGGGGGGGTCACCACAGCATGAGGAACTGGGTGTTAGCAAGGTTGAGCATCAAGTTTTAAATATAAGCTATAACACCTTGTGCTTTCAGAGAATGTATGGGAGACTGTCTGGCACAGTTGTGACTGTGGCTTGTGGTTATTAAAAAGATATGACCCATCTCAAAGTCACTAAGTTCCCTCTTGTCTTTTGGACATATGGACAAATTGAAACACAGGCAAAAGAGGAGAGGACAAGGTTCTCCTGTCACTCACTGAGCCAGGTGGCAAAGCCTGATAGTATCCATCTATCCCTAGACTAAGTCAGTGTTTCCTCACCGGCCTCCAATTTGATCTTTTTCCTATCAATTGAAATGATTTGATTTTTCCCACTTTAAATGGATTTTTGTGATTAAAAAGGGGGGGGGCAGGGAGGGAAAAACGCACAAAAAACAAAACACCAAATCAGACTAATTTTCCAGGATTCAGGTCTCCCAAATGTTTCCTATCAGCGTATCGCATGCAAGGCAACTGTATGAATTAGACCATCGCCAAGATTCGTAAACCGGAAGCTTGCAGAACCCTGAGACAGAAGAATACACCTGTCGCAGTTTTTTTTATTCATGTGTTGTTTGTAAGAGCCGCGCTAAAGAGAAATAAAAAAAAATAAGACTTCATGTCAACCCAGAACAAAAGTAGTTTGCTGGTGAAGGGGAGGGAGTAATAAGTGGGGGAGGGGATGGGGTGAGGAAGGAAAGAGATTCTTAATGGTATATTGTTTTCTGAGCTCTACCAATTAGCAAACATCTCTTACAAAAGGAAGAAAGAGGGAAGAAATTCCAGGCACTGAAATAGCCCTGGTCAGCTGTAGGCTTTGGGGCTTCTGCGAGCGGGCTTTCATCCCCCTCCCTAACCCTGGCCCTTACATCAGTCCAAGTGCATCCTGGGGCCTATTGTCATGCTGATGAATCAGCCCCAGAGACTGGATTCTCCCACTGCCTGGAGAGACATTCCCACCGCAGACAGGGCTCTGGGGCTCATTCAAGCTGAGCTGAATTGCCCCGAGAATAAAAGACCCAGCCTTAATTAACCAGCGCTCTGGGCTCCCAATCACAGCTTGATTGTACTGTAGCCTGCTCTTCCCGCTAGGGAGGAAACGACAGGCCTCCAGAGGCAGCCGCAGCCACGGGGAGTGGGGATCCCTTAGGGAGCTGGAGTTGATTCTGTCTTGTTTTGAAAATAGAATATCTTAGGGTATTATACCCCTCTATCACGGGTGCCCTGCTTTTTGGAAAGAAAGAAACCCCAGCGTCTGTGAGTTCTTTGCCCCACTCCCGGGATCCACCCGCTGTTGAAGCCTCCTGAGGCGAGTTTTCCAAGCATCTTACAACCGTGCCCAAGACTTCATCCCCAGCGTTGCTTTTATTTCATTTAATAGTTCCAGATCATACTAATAGAAAAAAAATAGTGTTTGTATGCACAGTGATTGGTGGGAAGTCCCTATTAGCTGTATGTTTTCAACCTTTGTCATTTTCTCGCAATAGTCCCTAAAAAATCATAGTCAGTAGCAACTGGCTTGATTTCTAGTAGATGATTTATTTATCTATTTTATGATTACTAAAGGAATAATGATCTTCACAGCATACCAGGCTCACTTCAGTTTGGCTTTGCTGTTGCTTTGTTTCTGTGGTGGGTAGTGATGGGCTCCCTGGGGCTTAATCCTGAGGGTTGCCGCTGAGTTCGATCACAAAAACTGAATTTAGACATTTGAAATCACTGCAGTTGATTTTACTTTACAACCTCTGAGTTCTGGGGACAGCTAGGACCCAGGAGGTCAGCAAGGGTTGGGGTAGGCGTTCTCACTTCAGCTCCCGAGTGTCTGTTGGTTTAGGGCATCTAGAAGGGCTGATCATTCTAAGTGGGAGTCCCCTAATTGTGCTTATGGTTCAGGGGGTCTAGCAAGGTGCCACATTTTGACAGGAATGAGTGTGCTGCTAGCCTGTGTGTATGTGTGTGTGTGTGTGGGGGGGTTATGTATAGCAGGGCTCCCTTTGTCATTGGAGCCATTGGGGTGTGCTGCTAGCTGGAGCAGGATGGCAGTTTGGAAGAGCCAGCCCCTCTGAGCAGGGACTCATTCCCTAGTGTCTCTGTCTCTCCTGCTAGTGCCTGCCCTGCGGCCTGCTGAGTCCTTCCTGCCACGACTCTCAGGAGAGTTACCCACAGCCTGGGGACACTTCCGGTAGGAGGTGGTGTTCCTAGCATGTTGTTCCTAGGAAAGGAGTTCCTGGGATGGTTGCAGCCATTAGGTGAGCTGTTGGGGGTCAGAGATCACAGTTTACCATTGTGCTAAGGGGAATCACTTTGCAAGGCTAATATAATGTTAAGGGACCATTTGTTTCCTTTGTGCATTTTCTGAACTCCACAGGATATGTCATCTTGTATTATGGGTTTCTTGCTTCTTGCCAGGATTTTGTATTAGATTCTGTCATTGCTGGCCTAAAGTAACAATACAGTGGAAGAAGACTTTATCTGAACTGTCCTCATTTCATGGTAGGAAGGAGTGGTGGCTGGGGTCCATCCTTCGTGGCAGGAGTCATCAGGGTGACCTGTTAGAATCTGAACAAAGAAGCAGAGGCTAAATCGGTCTTGTAACCCTTACATCCAGCATCCCCCCTCCTACCCCTCCAATCTCACTTCTTCTGGCTGAGCTCTGCCTCCTACAGGTGCCACAAGTTCCCCCCCCACACAAACACACAACACCACCAGCTGGGGACAAAGTGTTCCAATAGAAAACTAACTGAGGATACTCCACACTCAACCTACACAGCTTCCCATAATCGATGGTCAAATCCGAGAGATCCTAAAATACTTCCAACAACTTGCATTTTAATAAAGTAACCAAGATTTTCAACAATCAGCAGCACAAAATCACTTTCAGTAGAATTGTTTTCATTTCTTTTCTGTTGCTGTGATAAAATGCAACTACCAAAGGCAACATAAGGAAGAGTTTATTTTGGCTGATGGTTCCAGAGAGATCCGAGTCCATTGTAAATGGGAAGTAACACAGCAAGCAACAGGCATGGTGGCAGGGCAGGAAGCTGGGAGTTTAGAGCTCAATCTTCAACCACAAACACAAAGCAGAGGGGTGGGGAGAGGGGTGCGGCAGGGGAACAAACTGAAAACCGCACACTCACAAAGCCCACCACCCTCAGGGATGTACTTCCTCCAGCAAAGCCTCTCCCAAACAGTGCCACCAATTGGAGCCCAAGCGCTCAAATATAGTGAACCCCTGTCTCTGTCCAGCTGGGATCACAGAGGATGTCACCTTATCTGGCTTTATGCACCAGTGCTGGGAATGTAAGCTTGTCTAACTTGTATATCAAACATTTAAACGACAGAAACATTTCCAGTGCTTCAGAACTGTCTACCTTTGTAAGAGGCCAACATGTAAATAAGGCATTTTCTGTTCTTTTTTTCTTGAGAATACTTCGCCCACCAGAATATTAACATGAGATCATTTGCTATAAAGCATAATATAAACTCAACAACTTCAGACCTCTCAGTAGAACATGCTTCCTCTTTGTTCTTTTACAGTACTCTGAATGTACCTTTCTTATTGCATGGGTGGCTGTACCGTTTATTATTTGATTCTGGGTGCTTCATTCAGGAATGAAGGTTGGTACTGTTTGGAACCACACGCGATTGGAGACATGATCAGGACTGTACCTGGTGAACCAGAATGTGTCATCTGGCTCAGGCTACTGAACTTACATGTAAACTTGGTATGACAGTGTCTGCTTTCCTCGAATGCAGTATGTCATCTTCTGTGAGTCAGAATGCTACTTTACTGTGCTCAATAGGATGCCATTCGTACGCTGGAATTTCCTTTCATGTGTGTTGAGTGAATGAATTCTCTCATAGTTGTTATAATTTACTCCAAGGTATGCACTTTGAGGATCATGTTCTATGATCCACACCATACTCTATGATTATGTAAAAATAGATGGTATGTTGAAATAAGAGAACAAGAAAAAAATCTACTAATGATCATATCCTGAACATTCCTGAAGCTTTCAGAAGCATGGAAGAGATTTTAAAAGGAAAATGTTAAAGTCTACAGGAGACAGCATACAAGTCATGGCTGGAACGTGACTCTGGGGAAAAGATAAATATGACCTTGTTGCATTCCTTCCTGCTTTGTTCAGTGTGCTGTTGAGGCATCAGACCATGGATGTTCTCTTCCGCCACTCCATGGAAGTCTCAGGAGTCTGGAACTTTGGGTATCAAGTGTTGTGAGCTTTCCTGTACTCCCTCACCTCTCTCTGCTTTCATTTCATCACCCGTAGCTTCAGGCAATAATATTTCCCTTCTTCCACTTATGACTTTTTGCCAATATTAGGTATCTTGTCTTCAAAGGCCGAGGTCATGTTTACTATCATAGCATGAACAATTGCAATAATGATTAGACATAGTGGACACTCAATACATACTCAAGGATGAGGATAAAACATGAATGTCAGTCTCTATCCTCACTGCAGAGAATACCAGTCTCACTGGCTTGGTGATGGTTATAGATGCTAACAGGTTTTCTGTACCCCAAAAATAAGTTTCTATGTTGACACAGTTAGCCAGATTAAGCTGGATTGAAAAAGTAAAATGAAAGGTTTATTTTGAGCAAAGCAACTCCAGGGTGAGTCCTCCAGCCCCCCAAGATTGAGGTGGGAGAAAATCATGTGACTGAACTAAAAGAGGGAGCTTAAATACTGTGTAGGTAAGGGTTGATGACTTGTCTTCCATAAGATGGGTTTGTGCCCAATTATAACAGTTTAGGCAGAAAATCCCCTGGCAACTTCAGGGGAGGAGCTGCTACAGCTGCCAAGAATTCAGAACTGGACTTTTGGTGCCTTTTCTTTATTGGAGATTCTCTGAGAGGGCAGGGTTTGCAAGAGAGGAATGAGTCTTTCCTGGTCAAGCAACAGTGAGCTGGAGATTCCAACCAAACAGATGCTATAAGTAAAATTCATACATGTTCAATTTTTTTAATGGTGTCTTGATATGCACACTTTAGGAGCTACTGGAAAGGTCCATTAGAGTATGGAGGGGCAG
Organism: Mesocricetus auratus; assembly: GCF_017639785.1. Taxonomy (NCBI): domain Eukaryota; kingdom Metazoa; phylum Chordata; class Mammalia; order Rodentia; family Cricetidae; genus Mesocricetus; species Mesocricetus auratus. Next base: position 89,595,972 of record NW_024429191.1, on the reverse strand, counting down.
CAGAGTGCTGAGTCGAGGGTAGCACTAACTCTATCAATAAATCAGCCCCTCATAATTTTCAGAGAACTGAACAGTTTTCACCATCTCATCAAACCAATCAGCGCAGTAGTAATGTTCCTTAGAAAGTGAAGATTCTTGCAATGTTTGGCTTATATTGAGTCAGACATCCCCCCATATTACTAAAGTATTATGTTACACAAAATAGGGATGTCCTAAGATATTTTATTAAGGGAGAAATGACTCACGTGAGAAGCCAAGAAGGCCTAGAACCAAAGGTCTGCATGCTGCTCTCTGAGATGCACCCGGAACAACAACTGGAACCCAAAAGAGAGCGAGTCTCCTCCCCTAGGCTTTTTTACACGCCCCCAGCACATTCAAATGTACATGTCCATTTGGTCACAAGCTATGGGTACGTAGATCTCTCTCTACAATTCCCCTTTTAGTCTAAGGAGAAGACTTAGACTTAAAACAAAACTGAATTGTCTCAGGAATATATACATAGAAGATGATAAACAAATTGTAATCTACCTATATCCTATCCTAAACATATCTCTCCCATCTAAACCCTAAGCTTATGTGAAAGAGATGTCCAAGTCTGAACACCTCCTTCCAATCCCAACCCTAAATAATTGAAAACTAACTCTAACAGGTATAATGCCAACAGTAGGGAGAGGGGGCGTAATATTCTCAGAATTACTTCCTGCTGAAATGGGACGACGATAGCCTTATGGGATCCTGTAGGAAGACAATGTTAGAGGAGTGAAAGTCTCAAGTGGACTAGCTACAACATTTGTACTCAGTCTTTGTTTGATGGAAGATGTTTGATTGAAGTTCTTGACTGAAGTTTTAATCTTGACTGAAGCTCTTGTCTGAGGCTCTGGCAAGGTCGTAGAAGGTACACTGTATCGGTTAATTAGTCTCAAGTTGTGTAGAGCCATGTAGTCCCAAACCGGTTTTAGGGTGGTACTTGTCAATTCAGATGCATCATGTTGGACCTGGCTCTTCTTCAAAAACTTGAAGAGGCAAATAAGGAGAGGAGGTAGATCAACGTTCAACGTCTCAAATTAGAAATGGGGAGACCCCTCAACCCTTTAAAATTCAAGTCATAGCCAAGCTGATTCACCCTTTTATTTCTGTTTAGAGACCAACTGTGTTGCATTTGGGTTACAGTGTGAGAAATTTCTAAATGGGGACTTAAAACACCCAAAGATTATCTTCTCTGTATAGGATAGTATAAAGCTCTGGGGACATTTTTTTTCGTGCTAGAAAGTGGTTAGCTATAATTTCCTTGGCTCCAAGTTCTGGTGCTCAGCTGAAATGTTGAGAAAATAGAGAATTGTATCTCCTATAGTATATTAGACACTTAATAAAACACAGATGATGGGGAACCCTCCCTGCTCCCCGGATGAGTGCTGGAAACTGTGTGACTATGCAGGGAAGCCAATTCAAGGACAGGGTGACACATTTCAACACGATTCTTTAGAGTAGAGTTCAGCTATATGCCTAGAAAAATTGATCTTAGAATTATTTGACCTGTGAGGATTGACACTGGGAAATATAAACTCTTATTTCCTGTGTATTTTCCGATGAACATTAGTCACACCAATGCTTGAGTATCTAGAAGGAACCAAACAATGGCAGAGGAATGATTTTTGGATTGTTGAAGACATAGAAGAAATAATTTCCACCTGTAAAAGTTGATAAAGCATCAGACTATTTGGGTAAAATCAGGTTGAAAAACAAACCATGTAGTTCATACACAAAAAAATAAAAAAAATAATTTGAGATCATGTGAAAAGGAAGAAAAACAAAGACTTTCTCTTTTGTTAGACCTGATGTCGGTAATACTGCATGGTGGCAGGTAGCTTTGGGAAGATTCAGGTTCTGCATAACAAGCCATGGAGTCACTCATGGGCAAAATATGTGAAAATCGAGAAGATGACCTACGTGCTAGACTGTTTGATAAAAATCTACTTGAATTTACTCCAAGATTGTCAGACACATGCAAAATTGACAGAAAAGTACAACGTCAAGGCAATGGGAAATTTAAGTCAGATATTTTTATTGTCTACTTTGGATAAAAGTAAGAACCCATAAATTATTTATACTTCAACAGAAATATATATTTTGTTGTTTCTGACTGCGGTCAATTTAGTAAGAATGTAGAATTCATACATATTAAGACATGTGCATGTTTGTGACAATATGCAAAAACAAACCAGAATGCATTTTAAATGTAAATGAACGCAACTTGTTTTGAGCATCAGGAGCTTGGAATGTCTGTGCATGTGACTTTGGATTCTGACTGGATTCACAGAAGCCATGCTTCTGCTGGACAGCGTCCAGTTGCCTCTGGCACAGTGAGGTCTGTCTCTTCTGCTGAGGCAAGTGTCTGTGCGGCATGGCTCTCCTTCCTGGGGAGAGCTTCTCAAAGGTGGATCTGGGTGAGAGGTTCTTCTTACCCAGCTCCCCTTCCCTGCTTCTTTCCAGGTGTCAGGCCTCATTAGAATGTCTTCCCTCACTCCATCAGCCTCTTGTCGGTCTCCTGCATGTCTCCTTCCATTTTGGCACCCACTTTTATAGAACCTGGAGTGTGCTGGCTTTTGATGGATTGACAGGTGCTAAAAGTACAGGTGCATGGTTTTTTTCTTTTCTTCTTTTGGAAAGTGGGCTCAGAGGTTGGAGGAACAAAACAAATACCACCAATATAGGAAGTCTTATAATACTGCATGATTAAAAAATAATATCAAGTGTGTTATACATGTAGTGGGGTCCCAGACAAAACCCAGCCACCTATTCCTTATACAAGACTCCCAAAGGGGTTCGGGGAAAGGAAACAATGAAAACAGTGGCTCGGTGATAATAAGCACATACAAAAGAGAACAGAACAATTAACTCGAGCACAAGATTGAAAGGTAATAATTTTATATGACACTGATAAGGAGTTTCAAAAGAATAATAGAGATTTCATTAGACGCTAACATATAATGGAAACAATCAGAAATTCAAGAGTTGATTCTGTGAAGGTTTAGAATATTTGAAGCCAGTTGCCAAATCTCAAACGCCCTCCTGAGTATGTTTCGCTTGAGTAATAGTTCCAGGGAGATGCAGAATAATGGTCACCTTGCTAACACTTGTCAGGCACACCATGTACGAGGTTTTGACTCTCCTAGGTGAGGGTTATATCTCTGATACGAGAGAAGCTCTGCAGCAAAACCACACGTATCCACAGTTTCAGATGCTTGGATGTTTACAGGGGAATTCTTTCATCATTTCCTAGAAACATGGTATTTTTGTATGTAGATGACTCGTAGCAAGCTTTGCTTTATAGATTGACTTCTCTCTATATGTACACATGTGCATCTGAAGGTGGGTGTGTGCTGCTGCTCCTCAGATGTCAGAAGTGGCTTTGGAGTCCAGAGCTTGAAGTTACAGTTGACATATATACTGGGAACCGAACCCAGGTCTTATGCAGGACTCGTGCATACTCTTAACTGTGGAGCCGTCTCTCTAGCTCCTATACTAGCTCTTTATGACCCAGACATTGACCGTTGCATTTTGGTCCTATTGAACTGTCTGACTCTTTGTCCTTTTAGAAGTATGCACGGCTTATACAGATAAAGCAACTGTGTGATTGGCTGTTTGTTAGTCATGACTCCTAGACTTTGTGGGGTATTTAAACAGACTCAGACAGTTGCTTTCTTCTAGTTGCTTTCTAGATGAGCTGCCTCCTCTTCACCCTTCCTCTGCACCAGTTGGTAGCAAAGGACTTCATGAGGGCATGGTCATAAGGATCCTAGAAGAGCCACTCAAAGGCAAGCTGCTACATCAATAGTGATTCTTCATTTGTGAGAAGAAAGTTTCAGTTGGGCTAAGCCACTGATTCTCAGCAGCCATCTCTTCCCATGGCATTGGTTATATCCTAAGGGAGGATTGTGGCATTTGCTTAATCTTTCTGTTGATGCTGATGAAGAAATAAACCATAATCATGGCTGATTTCCATATCTGTTTGCTCCCTGTAAGAGTGTTATGAAATTTCATTGCCTTGTGGATGAAATCAAGCTAATTTGAGATTCGTTGTCTTGAATACAATTCTCACTGGGGAGTAACAGAGTCGATTGCAGATTTGATAATTCTGAAGTGTGTTTTAGTGAAGATTAGCATAGAAGATTGAAAAATTCATGAGAATAGATTCTTTTTCCTTGGTAGGTGTGTGTATGTGTGCACATGCATTTGTGTGTATGTCTCTGTGTGTGAATGTGTGTGTGTATGTATGTGCAAGGAACATTTCAATAGATAATTTTAGGTCATTTATCACTGAATATTCTAAGAAAATAGAGAAATTAAGTGATTGGCACAGGGGGAGTTTTTGCCAAGTTGATTAATTTTATGCAAGCAGACATTTATTACTTTAACTAAATCTTGTTTTCTATCAAAAGTTTCGATGACATAGGCAATTATTATTTTTTTCTCAGATATAGGCCAAACACTTATTTGGCCCCAGAAGTAATTTTGTTTTTCCCTTTCCCAGGAAAAACATTAGGACACAAAATATGCAGTATCAGCACCCAACTGTTGTCTGCCCGGAATGTTTTGCGCTTCCTCCAGAGTTGGCCCAGATCTTGATAAGTACCACACAAAGCACCAGACTGAGAGCTTTGATTCTGAAGAATCGCAACACTCTATGACTCATGGAGATCCACCCCATTGTTGACGATGACAGGAACCCTTGAGTTTCCAAATGCACTTCTTCTTGTTTGAGAGTGGCTGTTTGGAGGTCTCCTCTCCTGGACAGATTTCACAAAGAAACACATCTAACTGTTAGCATTGTCTCTCTATCATGGTATTATTTGGACACCTGTGTGTTTGGGTAAAGATTAAGCATGCTTACTTATGTCTGTGTGTGGCTGGGTGCTTGAGTGGGTCCAGAACAATACTCTAGAGGAACTTGATGAGGGGTGGGTCTATAGTGGGTTAATTTTAACATGCTCCTTCTTAGAATGTTTGACCATGAGGGGGAAACAGCGCTCACATTATTGGTGTTATTGATGCCCAGACACACGTTCCTGCTGTTTGAAGCTTGCTGATTGTACAAGAGCTACTGATGAAAGTCAAAGGCATCTCCCCTTCTGCCCTGACATTATGATCAAAACCAGGCACTCATGCTTTTAAAAATAACCCCTTTGGATTGAAAGGGACAAAGGGGAGGGGTAAGAACACAGAGTTGTAAGCTTCAGTGCTTTTCCTGCCAACATCCACAGACCCACGTCCAGAGCACACCTCATTTACATGCCTGTTTATTTTGTTTGCATGGCTGTCTGAAATCTGGGACCTTTTCTTTCTAAATTGAGACAAAGAGAAGTTAAGATAAAGTCAGCTCTGACTCTGTTTGGTTGTGTCTGTCCCCATAAGGACAAGGTCTTCCTGTCACCACTTGGACAGATGTTCCCGTCACCGAGGGACATTGTGCATTTGGAGGTGCACCACTGAGGATAGGGAAGGCAGAGGGCAAATTCTTTCATTTATGAATATCAAATGTATAAAACTGGTTCTAGGAGTTAGTACTTTTGCTTCAGGAAGATTCAAGATAGATGTAAAGGGGAAAGGCTTTTAGATATTTCAAGAATGAAGACTGAATTTATAGAAATTTTTGAGTAGATAATATCATATGTGGATAACTGTACCAATAGATTTTGTTCTTTAGTGTTGCTATAGTTAATAAACATTTGCTCTGGATCAGGCATTGAACTAGGCACTTTATAAATATTAACACATCTAATATGGACAGCATTATTAGGACTTATTATTTCCTATTCATAGCAACAACGAACTGATGCTCAGAAAATGCGAACTCTTGCTCAAGGGCACACGTTATGACATGAACTCAGACAGCATCACTCTGAAACCCTGTGCTCTGTTCCACAGAGGCCTTCTCTTTTTCCATACTCCTTTCCTCACAAAACTCCCTCTAATTAGGGTACCACTTCCCTTTGGGGCTCTACAGTTCATCCTTGCCTGACCAAATGTTGCTTTAAGATTTCCTTTCTTTTGAACATGGAATCCCATCCTCCTTTAGGCAGCTTCTCAATCCCCAGACTTCATTCCACATGAAGGTGGGACTCAGAGGTAAGACATAAGCCTCCAAAGATGTGAGAATTCTTCTTGAGGGAAAGTGTTTATTCCCTTTTTCTGAAGGTCCAAATCAACGTGTGATTCCTTCAAAGTTCACCCTGAAGAACCAATGAGTTTATTGGACAATTTACTAAAAAATGAGGGGTTGTTAACAGTACTTTGGGGAACCCGAAACAATTACATTGGAAAGTCATCACTGAATACAGATGCTATACCCGTTTCCATAGCCACGGAGATGGGTCTTCTTGGTTATCAGCTTGACTACATAAGGAATCAACTATAACCCAAACCACTGGGCACACCCATGAGGAATTTTCTTCTTAATTAAATCATTTTGAGGAGAAGATCTACCTTTAATTCAGATCTTTTGAGGTAGAAAGATTCACCTTTAATCTGGGCCATGCCTTCTGATGGCAGTCTATATAACTGACATGGAAAAAGGAAGCTTGTTATCTTTGCCTGCTTACTCTCACCCTTTCTGGAAATCCCATTTCTTTTTTTAATTTTAATTTTAAATAGCTTGTTTTACATGTCAATCCCAGTTCCCTCTCCCTCCCCTCCTCCCACAGCCCCCCATCCCCCCATCCCACCCTATTGCCAATTCCTTCCACATAGGGGATATCTAGAGTCTGTCATTTCACTCAGGGTAGGGTCCAGGCACTCCCCTAAGAGTCCAGGCTGAGAGAGCATCCCTCTTTGTGTTATGGACACACGATGTCTGTTAGTATTCGAGGGATAAACACTGATCCACAGCTCAGGACCCCATAGGTTGCCCAGGCCTCCTCACTGAGACTCACATTCAAGGGGTCTGGATCAGTCCCATGCTGGCCTCCCAGCTGTCATTCTGGGGTCCAAGACCTCTCCCCTGTTCAGATCAGCTGTCTCTGCTGGTTTTGCCAGCCCATTCTTTGCCAATTTGCTCATCGCTCCTCTCTCTCTCTGTCACTGGGTTCCTTGGGTTCAGTTCAGTGTTTAACTGTGGGTGTTTGCCTCTGCTTCCATCAGTCACCGGATGAAGGCTCCCGGATGGTTATAGACATCAAGTTCATTATCAGGAATGGGCATTCGAGGTGGTCTCTACACTATTGCTTAGCTTGCCAATTGGTGTCATCCGTTTAGATCACTAGAGGTCACAACGGTGCCTGATCTGTCTTCTAACCTATGATTCCCTCTTCCCCTTATCCTACCCCCCCCCACTCAACCTTCCTGTTCCCCCATGACCTACTCTCTCTTCCTCTTCTCCCCCTCTCTTCTTCCCAGCTCCCACTCCCTCCAATCCCATTTCTTCACTGGCCTTACAGCCTACTTCTCTGAGATTCTGGCATGTACTGAAGCCCAGCTGATGTACCCAGCCTTCTGGCATGAAAAGCTACTAGATTCTTGGATCTCCTGTAGGTAGACAGTCATTGTTGGACTAACTAGACCACAGACTGTAAGTGGTTCTAATAAATCCCCTTTAAATATATTCATTCTATAACTTCTGTTCCCGGCTATTATAGCCATCTAGGTGGAGCCCCCTTCCCCAGCTTATACACTCTAGACCCTCCCATCGGTCTCCAAGGCCATATGCAATTAGGGCAAAGCCACATGCAAATGGTTTGGGAGAATGGCTGGAATATCAGACAAGGGTCTAATGACCCTTTAAAGGAAACCAACAGTCCACAGGACTCATCATGATGGATTCTGGCAAGCGGACCCAGATGATCTGATGAAAATGGAAGCCATATTTTCTAGGATAAAAGTTGCACATCACTGTTATTATGTTATTCATAATGCTGCATACCAGGAAACCAATTCCCTGGCTTGAGCCCTGTTTTGTCTCACAGGGTGGGCAACTGATCTCCCTCTCACTTCCTGACAGCAAAGATCTGCACCCAGGCCCCACAGCGAGTGTCCTTGAGAATTCATCAGGTGATCATCTCCATTCTCAACAACTCCCTTCCTTTGTTAAATAAAGATGGTATATCTGGATGAAAGTGAAATGGGCCTCTCTGGGGGAGTGTCAATTCCCTAGGTGAAGAAAATACTCCAGCAAATATTGAACAACCTTCCAGGAGGATAAACCGTGGAACCATAAGTCTCTGCAAATTCAGCTGGGGCCACAAAGCTGAAAAGAGCTTTGAAAATGGGCTGTAAACTGCATAACCAGCAACCTGTTCTGGCAAGGGTTCTTTCTGGAATAATTGTGCTGAAATATAAACTTAGCTGCAAAATGGTTGTTGAATGCTCTGGGCTTCTTGGACTTGTCCCATCTGTGCATTCTCTGGGGTAGGAATGTGTAAAGGCAATGATCTTAGTTTGTCCAATCAGCAGTTCCCCAAGGGCTTCTCGACAAGCATGTCCATGACTGTCTGGGTCCATAGCTCCTATGTTCACAGAACATCTTGCAAATGTTCATCCTCAGTCCTCCTCGACTTTTTATTGCCCTTAATGTATACTGGTCTCTGTCTGAGCCCTCATGGTTGAGACAAAGCTGCTCTACTTAGCATCATTCTTTGCAGGTTCCTCCTATGGCCTCCAGAATCCCACTTTAATTACAAGCCCTTTGGATTTCCTAAGTCACCCATGCTTCCTGCTATGCCCTCTTCCCCGTTGTATTTTTAAAATAATATTTTCATTTATTCTGTGAAAAGTGCATACATGCGTAAAAACATATCTTGACCACCTTCACCCCCACTTTCCCTCTCTCTATGATCTGCCTTCCCCAAACACATCTTTCTCCCAATTCACATCTACTTTAACAAATTATTGTTGTTGTTATTTTTAACCAACTAGTACTGCCCAATTAGTGCTACCCAAAAGAGCATTGCTTTAGGGTCGTTGTCTGAGACATGGGCAACCTCTCAGTGGCCACATCCTCAAAGGAATGAGATCCTCCCTTCCAGGAGATCCATTAGCTGCCAATAGCACCTCAGCTAGGCATGGGCCTCTGGGACGCTCTCCCCCTCCAGTTCTAAGTGGCTTGGTCCTGCACTGAAAAGCATGGTTTTTGTTCAGCTAGGCATGGGCCTCTGGGACGCTCTCCCCCTCCAGTTCTAAGTGGCTTGGTCCTGCACTGAAAAGCATGGTTTTTGTGAATTCGTGTGTACAGTCGTCACGTTGTGTCCACTGGGCAGCATTTCACAGCGTTGCTAACCTTCTTGCTTCATTTTCCATGGTGTTCCCTGGCCCTTTTACAACTCACCCATTCCAACTCCTGTTGCTGGTTCTATTTGTTTGTTTGTTTGTTTTACTCTTTGCTCTTTTGGAGACCCACTACCCAGCTCCCAAATAAGTACACTGCATGGAGGCTTATTTTTTCTTATAAATGCAGGGCCTTAGCTTGGCTTGTTTCTAGCCAGCGTTTCTTCCCTTAAATTATCCTTCTACCTTTTGCATCGGGGATTTTACCTTTTCCTATTTCTGCATATCTTTTCTTTCCTTCTTATTTTGTGTTTGGCTGTGTGGATGGTCCCTTCTCTTCTCGCTCCTCTATCTTCTCTTCCCAGATGTCTCTTCCTGTTTCTTTTTTCCTGCCTACCAGCCCCACCTATCCTTTCTCCTGCCTATCTAACGGCCATTCAGTTCTTTATTTGATAGACCATCACGTGTTTTGGACAGGCAAGGTAACACAGCCTCACAGAGTTAAACAAATGCAACATAAAAGGATGCAACACATCTTTGCCTCATTAAGCAAATGTTCCATAGCATAAATGAATGTAACACACCTTAAACTAATATTCCACAGCAACCTCCCTCCACAATCAGCTTCCCTTGAGGACATTGTCCTACTTGGTTGGTTGAAATCACCGTGGGGACCTATAGGATGGGTATGTAGTTGCTCAAGGCAGGACACTCCAGAAAAGGTGAAAAAGCTAATAATTGTTTTGGGACAACACCCATAAGCTGAGATAATCAAGGGAAAAATAATCAGTCTTGACAATATTTCTCAAATTTCTGGTGAATTACATCCTTCCCTGGCTGTTTACACATTTAGGAGCAGGAGAACCTGTTCATACTTTGCACTCTGATTATTTGTAAATTATTATTCTATTTGCTTTATCTCATTTTCTAGCTTATTCTTAATTTTTTCTTTATTCCAATGTCTAATTTATAATTAGAGATTTGTTTTGTTGTTTTTAAAGTGAGGCTGGGGAGATGGCTCAGTTGGCAAAGTGCTTGCCTTATAAAGACAATCATTTGAATTCAATCACCAGTAGGCATAATGGTACATGTTTGTAAGTCTAAGTGGTGACAGAGACAAAAGATCCCTGGAGCCAGCCAGCCCAGCCTACTTGGTGCATTCAGACAAGAGAGATAGAGAAAGAGAGAGAGAGAGAGAGCTCTCAAAAAATAAAGGTATGGATGGCAACTTGGGAATCACACCAGGGACTAACCTCTGCTTCCAAATGCATGTATTCACACATGCTCTCCTGTGAACTTACACACATATGCAATAGCCAGTAACAATTTTTTAAAGTAACTTATACATATATAAACACACAAATGTATAAATAAGCAAATCATGAATAACAAAGATTTATTTGGTAAAAATAAATAAGAATAAAATGTAAAGATTTATTTGGTAAAAATACATAAGAATAAAATGTAAACATGTATGTATAAGTCTGCATTCTGTCAGGTATTGAGTAAGTAAGTTGCCATGAATAGATGTCTTGAATGTTACAGTTCTCATAGATGGGGATTCTAGGAGATAAGGGGATTATATGAAGGGCTAAGATTCTGTCCTTGGACAGTTAGTTGCTAAGCTGTGAGTGTGATGGTTATCTTTATGTGTACCATAAAATTCTTAGGTGGACCATATTATGCTCTGATAGCTGGATCAGTATGATTCCTGGGTGCATTCTGGAAGATATTAGCATTTAAGTACAGTGGTGGCCTGCATCAATGTGGGAAGACTCCCTCTAATCATTCGAGGACCAGCATGGAGCAAAGAGGTGAAGGAAAGGAGGATTTGATCTCTGCTTGGGTGATCTAGGACACTCATCTGTTCTTTGTTCTTGGTTTTCAACTCTTAACTTACAACTGGCATCTATGACATCATCTTTCTGCTACGCGTCTTCAAACCACAGCAGTAGCCGTCTTACATTTCTAGCTTTTGGAGGATAGGTCTTGGTGCTTCTCACTCTCTGTCATTAAGTAAGCCAGTTCCTTAGAGTACATCTTACTAAACAGAAATGACTACAAATAGATAGATGATAAATAGATGATGGATAGAAATCATATACCTGCAATGATGGATGAATAGACAGATGGACAGGTGGATAGACAGATGACATAATACACACATGGGTAGATGTATAGCTAGATGGGTAGACAGATGAACACATGTACACGTAGAGACGATGCATAGGCGATGAAAGGTTGAGTGGATAGAGATGGATACATGCTATGTGAGTGGACGCATAGTTGGTTATAGATGGATGAATAGATGACAGATAGATAAATGGATAGATAGATGATCATTTCTAGTTGCTTTTGTTTCTTTGGCATAGCCTGATGTACTCCATCTGTTCCAGGCCATGCTGTTTCACCTTTTCCAGATGCCTGCAAACTGCTTCCAAGAATAGTCTTAACATTTCAAGCCTTTTGATTTGTCCTTTGAACTTGTCAGGGGCACAAGTAGCCAACACACATCATTATTTATGTGAGTTGAAATTATTCCAAATAAGGAGAAACCTGAGCAAAGGACACAAACAAAAAACAAGTCCAAAGTTCTCATTTTGGTAATGTTGAGAGAGACATGGAGGAGGCGGGGGTGGGGGGATGTAGTGGGGGCACAAAGAAAAATGCCTGTCTGGCTAAGGTTGGTGACTAGGACCAAGGCTTTAAATTTTGTTTTCCAGAGTTTGAATAAATACACATACAACACTGAACATTAAGCTTCATCACTGTGACCTTTAGTTCTGCTTCCAGCTTAGAGAGCTGAGGTGATCCCTGAAGCAAGTCTACACGGGGCTGGCATTTCCTTCCCTTCTCTTTTCCAAGGTAAGATAAGCACATAAGGAATTTTTTCACTTCTCTTTTTTAAAATATTTTTTCATACAATAAATTCTGATCACTGTTTTCCATCCCTCATCTCCTCCCAGATTTACAACCACACCCCTTACCCCCTTACCATGTCTTCTCTCTCTCTCTCTCTCTCTCTCTGACAAATGAATGAACCATAATAAAGAAAAAGAAACAAAAAATAAAGAAAAAGCACCCCCTATATAGAGAGGAGAAAGAAAGAAAGAAAGAAAGAGAGAGAAAACACAAAAACACAAAATCAGAAACCATAATATATAAACAAAAGACCAGTAAGGTAAAACATACCCAAACAAAGCATTATGAGACAAAAAAAATATTCAAAAATACCATTGGGTTGATGTTGTATTTGCCATCTACTGCTGGGCATCTTACTTTAGGTGTGGTTTATATACCCAGTGAGATTCCATTTGAGAGAACTATGTATTTTTCTTTGTGAGTGGTTGTCAATTGGACATAGTTTCTTGGCTTATTTAAGAATGGTGGCTCACAATGAGAGATGCTCTCTCAGCCTGAACTCTTGGGGGAGGGCCTAGGCCCTGCCCTGAACGAAATGACAGACTCTGGAGATCCCCCATGGAGGGCCTCACCCACCCAGGGGAAGGGAGTAGGGATTGACTGGAGGGTCCGAGGGGCCTGGTGGAGGGAGGGGGAGGAGGGGGAGGGAGAGGGAGCTGGGGTTGACATGTGAAGCAAGCTTGTTTCTAATTTTAAAAAATAGAGAAAAAAAATAAACTGGGGAGGGGGGTAAAAATAAATAAATAAACTGAGGGTTAAAAATAAAGAATGTGGGCTCATGCTGACTTCCCCTCCCAGTGCTGGGAGTCCATGCAGCAGGCCCTGTGCCGCCTGCCACCTAGTCGGTGAGTTCATTCGTGCATCGGTCCTGCTGTGTTTGGAAGGCCTTGTTTCCCTGGTGTCCTTCGTCCTTGCGGGCTCTTATTCTCTTTCTGCCTCCTCTTATACATAGCTCCCTGAACCCTGAGGGGAGGGGTTTGGTGAAGACACCCCATTTAGGACTGAGTGTTCCAAGTCTCTCTCTCAGTCTCTGCACACTGTGCAGCTGTACTCTCCTCAACAGGACTTCTGTGGCTGTGTAGTCTCTACGTGGGGCTGTGGCCCATTGCTCTGTGTTTTGTTTTGTGGTTTTTTTTTTCCAGTGTGTGATGAATAGTTTCTGTGCTTTGATTCTGAGACAAAACGCACACTTGAAACATCTCTAACTTCCTTCGTCACGCCACGGCCATGCGCACTCTATGTATCAGGTGGTTTCCAACTCTCTTAAGACATCATTTCTTTTCACTATAGCATGTGATGACCTGATTGGTACAGACTGTGGTTATTGGTGCCAAGAACCATCAAACATGGCTTAAAGGATTTGCCTGATGTTGTCTAAGGCAAGTTGAGTTTTAGTCCTGAACAGACCATGGGAAAGGCTGATGTTGGAATGGCTGATGGACTGACTCCACAGTGTCCCATAAGTCCATCTGCCTGCGGAGGCACCGGTGTGGAGGCAGGGTCAGTCGTTGGATATTAGTGTTTGATAGTGTCCCAGCCCCTTGCTCCTTGTGAATCCTTAGCACTTTCTGTTGGAAAGGGGGAATGGACTAGAAACCAATTCTTAAAGAAGTAAAAAATTGTGAATTTCTCTATTTCCCAAGGATGGGAACCCAGCTTGGAGTTCAGATTACTTTTTGAAGAATTCTGCTATAAGAAATATTTCTAAGTATAATTGATGATGTCCATCACCACGTCTGAATCGAAGCTTTAATTTTAAACCACAAGGGCCTGGGTAATGGAGTTTAATTTTCTGTTTTCCAAAACAACCTTCATTTTGTTACAGTTAGTTTTTTTTTGATAGTCAGACATTGAATCATGTACTATAATGGTATTTTTCAAATTATTTTTCCTCAGATAAAAAAGTCTAAAATTTTTAGTATGATTACATTAAACTACCTTAAAGAAATTAAGAGAAATTCCTTAAGTATTTTGTTTGATCCTCTGATCCTACAGACTTCTCTTGGTATTTCTGCACAAAGTTATACAATTGTTCATATCAAGCTTGCCAAAAAATTATTTTCAATATCTCTAGTTCTTAAAAGTTTAACATATCTAAGATACTATAGACATTTTAAAGGTTGAACAAAGCCAATACTTAAATTCCATTAACGTGTGTTAGTATTTACACCATGCAACTAACAAAACACAAGAGACAGCAGCAAACACAACAAAAATGAGCAATTAAAGTCACCGTATATTAGAAATGCTTTGGAGAGCTGTAGGAGTAAAGAGGAAGAAATTAGAGTTCCAGTCTGTGACGGCTAATCTTATCTACCAGCTTGATTAGATCTGGATCAGCCCAGAGGACATTTCCTGCAAGGGTTCACTGAAGAGAGATGACCCTCCCCAGAGTGGACAATATCTTTATGCAAAGATGGGAATCGCCTATTTACCAGATGCCTTAGCTATGTCTGTCCGGACAGGAAAGTATAAGGTGGAAAAATTCATTTTGCGTTACAGCATGGAGTTTTTAATTCATCATAGTGACAAGAGCAAAGTCATGCATGACAGCAGCACCGCCAGGTGATAGATGCTCACCTGGGTAGAGCAACAAGCAGCAAGCATGGGGTGGTCTCTTAGTTCCTTTTCTTTCCTTCTTTTTTGTTTGTTAGTTTGTTTTTTGAGACAAGGGTTTCTTTGTGTGGCTTTGGAGCTTCTTCTGGCACTCACTCTGTAGCCCGCGCTGGCCTCAAAGTTGCACAGATCTGCCTGCGTCTGCCTCCCAAGTGCAGGGAGGGATTAAAGGTGTGCACTGCCACCACCCTGTTCTTAATTACTTTTCTATGGCGGGAACACAACACTAGAGCGTGACAGTTTTGCTTCATCTGCCTTGAGATGCTCAGGTCTTGCTGTGGTAGGGCCACTAGTTTCTGGTGCTGTGTTGCTCTTAATGTTGCCGAGTGTCTTCCATTGTTGTCCACCCATCTCTTCCTCTGATGCACACAGGCAGAGCTCATGTTTCAGGGGATCCCTCTTTCTCCAGTTGGCGTACTTTGGGGCTGGGGCTGTCGATTGGTCCTCCAGGTGTAGGCAGAGTCATACCTCTGGTGATCTCTCCTCTAGGTGGAGGCAGCTCTGATGCTCCTGAGGCTGTTGATGCTGCTGGGTGTCACGTCCAGAGAATGATGCTAGAGGCTGGCTGGGACACAGATGCTCTTTCCCAGAGGAGCTTCTTACTATAGTTCCTGGCAGCCACTGCTGTTGATGCTTCTGGGCCAACCAGCTCATGTGCCTCCTGGTTGGTTGGGGCTTCTCTAGCAATGCTCAGACGGAAGGGGTGATCCACTGAAACGTAGACTCGGCTGCACCACTCCTCAGACTCACTGAGACTGCCCCAAGACACTCATAAGGAAGTCATTTAATTGGATTTATGGTTTCAGATGGTTACAGTTCATGATGATGGAGCTAAGGCATGGAGGCAGGAACAGCTGAGAGCTCACATCTTGATTCACAAGTAGGAGGCAGTGAGACGCACACTAGCTATGGCAGGAGACCTTTGAAACCTCAAAGCCTCCCCTAGTGATGCAACTCCTCCAATAAGGCCACACCTCCTGATCCTTTCCAAACTCTTCCAGCAACGTGAGGCCAAGCATTCAGACATAAAAGACTGGGGAGGCCATTTTGTTCTTCAAACCACTGTAGATGGGAACTAGTGTTGAAAGTGAGCCTGGCCGTAACGACTACTCCCACCCTCTCCGCCTCTCCTCCAGAAGCCTCCACAGTGGAACCCCATAAGCTGGGGACTTTTGAAACTGAACATTTCAGATTCAAGCCACAGCACTAAGGAGATATCCCATGATGCAGAGGAGTTTAAACTTTGAAAGACCCTGGCAGGTCAGATACTAGGGGAGCGTGAAAAGACAGATGTCCTTGGGAGCACCTGCATGAAGATCCTCACCCTGACATCAGTAAGGCACTCTCTGTCTGGGGAAGTCATTTGCCTTTCTTGCTTCTAGCACAAAAACACCAGTTTATATATTTAGGATGCTTATTCATATGAATAGATACTAAGTTTGAAAAAACGAAAAAACAAACCAGAAACAGTGCTATGTATCTCCCAAACTAGAACTATGTTCAATTTCTGTTCCCATGGTAGTTACTTCATCTCATAAGGGGAACTGAATTTATATGGTGTAATCAAGCAGAAGTCTTGACATATAGGCTGATAGTCTACAAATACCCTCAGCAAACTAACAAGAATGAAGAATGGGAAATTACATTCTCCAAAATAAGAGAAGGAATGATGGCCTGAGACAAAGGGCAGGACAGTTTTTTCAGAACATACTTAAAAGCCTTCCTAATCTTCGAGAGCATCTGGCCTGTATTCGGACTCCCCAGAGGGGCAGGGAAGAGCTCCTCTGAGGTTCACAGGCAGGCTTGTGAACTCTTGAGTTGTGGAGAGCAGAGGGGGTCTAAGGAGGTCCTGACTATTATCTCCTGGATAAAGCAAGGAACAATGGGCTTTAACTGGAAACTCAAACCACAAGCCCCACTTACTTGGCTCTGGCTACCCAGCTGGCTATGGCTTAGGACACTGCTCTTTACAGAGCTAATGGGTATTGAGTACCTACTGTATATTTGGTGCCATTTTATTAACTCATACACGCTTGCTTCTCAGAACCACTATGGAAAAGAAGGAAGCCAACACACATGGCTTCTATTCAGCTCTTTACTCAGACCAGCAGTCTGAGCAATGTTTGTCTTTTGTGTTTGTTTTGTGTTTGTTTTATTTCTTTGTTGTTCAGCAAATGAGGTCTCACTGAACCCTCAAAGTGGCTCCCACCAGTAAGTACTGCCTTATGTGAGCGCTATAATATTCTGCCGTACTTTTTGGAAAAACGAGAAACTTGAAGCTTAGAAAGAATAAAGGAAGCTGCTGTCCCGTGGAAGAGACTGAGTGAGCTTCGAGGCACCGACTTCCTCCATTCCAAGGGTCATACAATAAACAACCTAACAGAGCATTGTCAACCAGTTTCCCAGAGCGTGGGCATTGCTTATAATCTGCTGGGACACTTACCTTAGTAAAAGCAGTGCCCATTTGCATCTGGGTCTGTGGGTGGGTTGGGAGCCAGCCTGTAAAGACGCACACGTGGTCCGTAGTAGGGCACCAGTTTTTCTTTCTTTCTGCAGTTAAGACTTTGAATTGGCTCCAGCTGCTCTTTAATGCAGTGGCCGAAAGACCCCAATATCCTGCTTTCGGTTTTTCTGGAAGTTACTGATTATTGTTGGTCACGAAAGGCTAGGTCGGAGCTCCTTTAGAGAACTGCAAGTTTCTCCGTGGGTGCTGGGAGCCAGGTGGGCACACTATGGAGGTGATGGCGTTTTGAGGTGAAAACTCAGTTTCAGGGGTTTCAGATTGGCTAGCCCCATGTATTGACCTCATAGGAAAACAGCCTGTAAACAGACCTTTCCGAAGACACCAACTGAATTCTTCTCAGTTTTACACAGAGCGGATGATGGTGTGGCAGTGTTGGTAATCCATTCTCGAGGTTTATCTGTCAGCGCTCTGCTAATCTGTAAACGGGTTCACCAGCAGCAACTCATGTCTGACGTGTGCTGAACAGCTCCTATGAAGCATGTTCTTGGGCTAAAAGCGTTGGAATCTTGGCTGTCAGGTGAGGCAAATGCTAATATAGTCTCCATCTTTGCAGGTTGAGCCTTAGCTTAATAAACTTTTTCGACGGACCCTCACTAACTGGTGACAAAGGTGATTAGAATAGGCATATCAGGAGTCTGGGCATCAGTTGCAATAGCGCTAGAAGGAAAAGAGAAAAACTGAAGTTACCTCGAGGAATTTCCAACCTCTTGCACCAAGTCGCCTTACCCCCCGGGGTTCCCGTGTGCCTTCCCTGTGTGTCTATGCCTCAGTGTTTTCCCAGATGGAGAAGAGCACGTGGGGTGGAACATGGTTGATAATGGGATTCCCCTATTTTCTACCAGAGAACACCACCAGCCCATAACTTCTACAAATCAGCTTGCTTAGAATAAGAAACTCACTTTTTTTTTTTTAACTCAAAATGGATTTCATCTTAGAGACAAGGAGGACAGGGGGCTTGTGGTGAGTCACTCCACTTTTCAAGGGAGAGAAGCCCTAACTCCCAGTGGAGCAAAGAGACTCAGCCCACTGGCGCCCAATGAACTAACACAATGGGCAGATGTCCGAACCCTACTGGCCACGGCCCAGAAGCAAACAATAGAACCCTGGCCAACTTCTACTACAGAGAGTTTCTAAAGCTATGGTATTGCGGTGGCCGGCCAAAAACGCATTACGAGACCACAGCTATCCACAATAGTCTCACTTCATAAAGAAGGGGTGCACCGGGGAGGGGGAGTAATGTGAGCTTATGGTCTCTGGTAGAGTTTAAGGAAAAGTGTGCAGAAATTTTGTCTCTTTGCCCTTTCGGGTGATGGATTGCTTCAGTTTTATGAAACGTTGGAACTAACTCCTTCAGGGTTGGTACGGCATGAATATTAATTGGTCACAAATAGGAAGAGTGAATTTTTGCTTATTGCCAGTCTGGGGCAGTCATTGCTACCAGCCCTTTCCACGGGCTGTATTTTAAAACAGCACTTTTTACAGCAACAGGGAAGGCAAAAGCTGGACTTGGGAAGGAGATTTTGGTTAAGCTTTCTGCAGTGATCATTGTTTGTCCCTTAAAAAAATGACATCGTGTTCTGAGACAGTAACGCATGGGATTATCTAAACAGATCATGTTTCATATCCCCCAAATGGATGCAGATAACAGAACTCAGGAGAAGTCTGCTTTTACAGTTCCTAGAATTTGGTGGATTTGCGTATTTACTTTACACATGTTGTCTTCCCCTCTGATAAATAAAGCAGCCATTGTATTTCCTCTTTTACAGGCCAGATCGGTGATAGAAGATCTTGCCAATGGAAGGGCTCAGGGAAAGGATAGCAGGACCAGGATTCCAGGCAGGTTTCCTGCATCCAGCCTGTTTTCTATCCAGGTCCTATTCGGTCCTCATGCTCTTCTACCCACTCCTCAACTCTTTTCCTTTTATTGAGGTCATCGACTCTGGATATGACATTGTGTCCACAAACAGCAGGGCACAGCATGGATAAAACTGTATCAATGCAGTTCTCCTGGGGATCCAGCATCAGTTACTTTCTTGGTTGTATAAAGTACTGGGCACAAATTAAATTTTTTTTGAGAAAGAATTTACCTTTAACTTCAACAGAGAGTAGAGATTCTTTTCTAGTACAAATTCACAGTAAATTCTCTCTGATAAATCTTTATCTATCCATCATACTGAAGACACAAAACTGATAAAAAGCAAAACCATTTGATTGGGCAGTCTCAAAAATGATGAAAAAATTTCATGAAGTCTATTACAGAAATATTTCTGGGAGTTGCTGAATATTTGTGCATAGTTCCTTTGGGACAGAGTTCTGAAAACCAGGAAGAGTTTTGCTAAATTAGAGATGAAATCAGAACCACTCCGGTACACATCAGTTTCTGACTGATTAAAGCCAAGGCTGAATTCTAATCTTAGTAGATTTGGATGGGTTCTATTTTGGCCCAAGAGCCCATCCCTCCTGGAGATCTCTCAGGGGGGAGTCCATTCCAGCTTTCCAAAGACTCCCAGCCCAAATATGTTTGGCTCTAGATTGGAACCTTTGCAATAACTGATGTTTATTAGAAATTACCTAGCAAACTTCAAACTCTCAAGATCAAGCTGGACACCAAAGGGTAATGGAGTCAGACCCATAGGGTCACCATTTAACTTAAGCAAACATTGAGACCTGCCTTGAAGGTCAGTTTTTGTCAAGGACTGAGGTCTTTGAGATACTGGTGACGAGGAAGAGGAGGAAGAGGAAGTGTCCCTGCTTTCTTTTCTAACCCATCACTTCCATGTAGCTACTGTGCTCCTTGGCCTCAGAGGCTTTGAACAGGGCAGAACAAAAGCCCCTATGGAATCAGAGCCCTTTAAAATCTAGATGATATTTTTTTTTCCTGGAACTGCATTAACCCTGTGGAACTAGTAACATGGTAAGAAAATTATGATTTCAGCTTCACCAAGTTATCGGCAGCTCCTAATGTACAGAAAATGGTGTTGGTGTGCAGACAAAGAAGGAAAATCGTGTATAGGTCAGATGAGATGTTAATCCAATCTGAAACTCTCTGGTGGATGGGGAAGACATGGCCAATTAGAAGGGTCCCATCTGAATAAAAAGCAGACAGGACCCTCACAAAGCCCGATCAGTAATTGTGTTTCTTGTTGGCTAGTTGGTTTCTTTGAAGGATGCTCTCAGGTGGAAAAGTTACCTGTTCTGCTAGGTCCCCTGTAAGTGCTGAGCCCTTAGTGACCTCACAGTTTGTTTAGTCACACACGTGCTATATCCATTTGACATAACAGGAAGTGTCTGGAGAAGGCACACATCTGGCTTGAACATTCTGCCACTTAAACAGCAGTGGGACCTTTGGATAAATCATTTAATTCCTCCGAGCCTCAGTTTATTCAACAGTAAATGGTTATGCTAATCTCTTTTTCAGAATGTCCTTGTGACAGTAAAAGATATAGTATCTCTGTGACCATCCACCCCAAGCTCTGCTATAAATGTGTGCTGGGGAGGAGTTCCTTAGGTCTACGAAGCATGCAAATCCCATCTCCTCTCTCCTCCTTTCTTCCACTTTCCAAAATTATTTTTAGGACTAGATAAATCACACATCTCTATGGAATCTTATCTGTGAATAAGCACAAGGCCTTTGCCTTATATGTAGAATGAACTTCCTCTGCAAAAAAAAAGAGTCTAAGAATATATATGCATATATATATAATTTAGAATACATAATATATAATTTAGAATTAATTAGCAGTGTGTGTGTGTGTGTGTGTGTGTTGTGGTATGCATTCCCCATCATGCATGTGGTCAGAAGACAACCTTGGGCACCTTTGTTCTTTGCTGACCCATAAACTTCTAGGGATTCCCTTGTCTCTGCCTCCATTTCACCATAGAAGCCCTGGAATCACATATGTGATGTAGTCAGCCACTCCAGTTTCACATGGGATCTAAACACAGGTACTCAGTCATGCTTGTAGGTCCTCTGAACCCTTTACCCACTGAGCCATCTCCTCAGTGTGTTATTAGAGTTTTTGACTGCACAGGAATGATGAAATGATGGCAGGTGTTTACAGTGGTTTTTGGTTGATGCGTGTGATCCACTGAGCTATAGATATCCTTGGGGTGGTATACAGATTTTTATTAAAAGTGACAGAAAGTGGCTCCTCCTGCAACTCTCCTGTCTCCAACCTGACAGAAAAGTGTGTCTGAGTCACGTATGAGTTCTACTCTCCACAGGATCCTGATGTGTTTGATTTCATATTTATGTAAATTACAAAGCAACAAACTCAGTTGTCAATAGGATTGCAATTTCAAACTTCTATAAAACATGGTGGGGTGTTTACAACAATAGCAAGGAAAAAGAATGCTCCCAATTACACTACATCCATTTTTGTTGTTTGCATTTGTTATAAAGTGACCCAAGTCTCTTTGGGCATTGGCAGCAACCACAGCATCTACTGGAGAGACCAGAGTTATGTGTAAGTGGGAGCCCGGGCCTCCATCTGTGCAGAATGCTCTCAAGCTGTCACAATGTTAAGCAAAACAATCCAGAAAGAAATGTAACACTTTTTCTCTTATATGCAGAACCTAGATTTAAAATAATATATGTGTGTAGGTATGGCTGTGGAAAAGAGGTCCTGAGAGTGGAGGAAGAGGTCTTAAGGAAGGCAGGGGAAAGAGAGGATAATGGGATCCAAGTGATCAAAAA
This sequence comes from Mesocricetus auratus, assembly GCF_017639785.1. NCBI lineage: Eukaryota > Metazoa > Chordata > Mammalia > Rodentia > Cricetidae > Mesocricetus > Mesocricetus auratus. Next base: position 89,573,959 of record NW_024429191.1, on the reverse strand, counting down.
GTGAAATGGGGGATTATCTGGGGAATGAAGGAAACCAGTCAGAGGGAGCTGGTGGCAGAGAGGAGGGCAGTGGGGGAGGGGAATGAATGAGAAACAAAGTATAATGACACATTGTGTGAACATGCCAGGGTGAGATTTTACTTTATATGCTAACCCCCAAAATTAATTTAAAAATAACTTGTTAAATAATTTCTTTTTAAAAAATAACTGATTCAGAGGCAACGGAGGGCCCTCCCCTGCCCCCATTCTCCCCTCCCCTCCCCCTGCCTTTTTGTTTTTTGCCTCTTCGTTTACATATTCAATAAGGTCTTTGACTAATAATTATGCACCGGGCCTTTGTGAAGGTTGGTAGACAAAGGCAGGCAATTGCGTGCTGTCCTCGCTTCCGGACTGAGCTGTAGCACTGTTGCAAGTGCAGAGAGCAGGGAGTAAGGCCATGCAGAATCCAGCAAGCCTTTTGAGCATGGAGGCAGGAGTGATGAGGAAGCAGTGAGGAGGACAGGCTAGCTGAAAGAGGAAGAGAAGAAGAGCAGGGAGACAGCGTATCTGTGAGGCAGCACAAACGCTAGGCTTTTCTGGTAGATGTGTGTGGTCTATGTGTGCATCTACATGTGCACACGCAGACAGAGGCAGGGAAACATTGAATATCCTGTTTGTATTGTTCCCCATCGTATCCCTAAGAGACAGGGTCTCTCACTGGCTGGTCAGTGAGCCCTTGGGATCTACTTTTCTTTTGTTTCCAGTGCTGGGGTTTCAGGAGTGTGCTACTGTGTCCAGTTTTTATGTGGATGTTGGAGACTGGAGCTCAGGTCCATCAAGCACTCTTACCGATTGCGCCATCTGTCCAGCCCTGGCTGTGATTTTCTGCTCATAATTGAATGAGATATCACCAGAGGAGCTTAGGTGAGACATGGATTTGATAAAAGATCATTTTTTGGCATCATCTCTAGAATTCATTTGGGTGATAGTGAAAATGAAGTAGGGAAAAGAAAATTGTGGGAAAGATTACCACAAAAAAACAAAACAAAACCTATCCCAGGAACTTCTGTCTTTTGGTTACTTAAAGTAAAACTCATCAATATTTCTGTCTAAAGATAGAGCTTTCTGGTTTTTCTCTACTGTTCCTTTTTCTTTCTCTTTTCCTTGAATGTACCTTTTTTAAAAAAATTCTACCCATCTTACCGTGTTTTCCTATTCTGTTCTCTTTGGCTTATGCCAATTAGGTTAGTTTCAACCACGAACATTCCTGTCTTTGCCCGATGGTCTCCACAAGTAAAATACTTGTTCAGTGGTCTACAGATGTAGTTGAGATAGACTGGGACTTAGTTGCCCAACAAAATCTTTTGAGTCCTTGCAAGGGAACCCTTGAAAACACGTACTTCACAAAGACAGTCCTTTGATCTCGAGAACATACTAAGGCGTCTGAGTGAGTTGTGTACAACATGGGGTGATGTCACTAAATACAGCATGTCATCTTGATCTTGTCATTATGCAGGTGTTAGGACTGAGTCAAATATAAGGGAAGTTTTACATATGTATGTGTATGTATGTAATATATATGAATGAATATATATGCATATATAGATGTATATGTATACACAGATAACGCACTTGTACACACACACACACACACACACACACACTCACACACACCACATGTGCACACGTGGTTGGGGAAGCCAGAGGTCAATATTGAACATCTTCCTTAGTAACTCTGTACTTTTTCTCTTGAGACCAGACCTCTCATTGAACCTGGATCTCACCAATTGAGCTGGTAGGAGAACTCCAGGGATCTTGCTGTCTCTGGTTCCTTGGAACTGTGCACTGGGATTACAGGGCTGATTCATTATGCCTGGCATTTCATATGGGTTTTGGTGCCCAAAACAGGTCTCTCCCACAACAAGAACATTAACAACTATGTTGTCTCCCTTTACACACAAGACTATCTTCCAAATGAGACAGGATATTATGGACAAGATTGCATCTAAATAATAACTTAAATTATTTGTAATCCATTAGCATTTTCTTAAATGTCCTGACTGCATGCAAGATTTGGACATAGCCATTTTAGGAGAATGGCACTGGAAGCCACAACAGGGATTGCTTGTTGGTTTTAATAGGTCCCAAATGTGAGTGGATACCTCCGCAAGCCTCTGATTCATTGCATAGCATGCAGTGGCCCAGGGCCTTTCAGCACTCCAAGTTGCATCCAGCTTGCTTGCCTTGGCCTGGGAAAGAAAACCACAGCTCACTGCTCTCCTCAACACACTCAGCAAGAAGGCGAAGGGAGACTGGGTGAGAGAAAACATTCCCGACAGCATGGCCTCCATTTAGAAAGCTGGGAGCAGTGAGGAGTGATGTGTCTTGACTTCTGACACTGTTAACGGTGGTGCTTCTACTTTTCTTTCCATTTCTCACCTTATTCAAATAGGAGAGGAATGAGGAGCAAAGGGAAGTTGAGCAGGAAATTCACCCTGGAGAAGAAGTAAAATCATATTTGAAGAAAGGTGCCCCATTGAGGAATTTCTTAGCATTTGCTTTGGGAACTGGCTACCGCTTTATTGATTGGTCAATAGAAACTGACAGTTTGGATGGGAGGAAGGACTGGCTGTGCCAGGTTCTGGGATGAATGTAAGAAGGGAAGGCAGAAGGACACAAAATTGGTACGAGCAACTAGTGGGGTAAAGGTGTGTATGTGGGGGAGCAGAGAGGAACGTTTATGGCCTAGAGAGGTCAGAGGTTCTGAACCTGGCTTTTAAAAGTCCCTAGAGCCTGAATGCCAACCCAGCCATCTGTATAGATCTCTCTTGAGGTGTCTTTTGGATTTGCAGTAGACTCAAGGTTCCTGTATTTTTCCATTACTTGTCCATTAATTGAAAACAAAAAAGTGGGAGAGAGTAGAAACCAAGTGGGAAATAAAAATTTACTTCTTAGTTGTAAGAAAGCTATTAATTGATGATTGACTGATCAGTCATCAGAGAAGGAAAGTAAGAAGGAAGTTAGAGAACGGAAGATATGAAATGTACCCCTGTTTGGAAGTGCAGTGTCTTCGCAGACGATAGGACTGGCATTGTGCCTAGGGTGGGGGCGAACATGTGATGGGGATATGTTTCCTAGGAGCTAGCTAAGAGGAACGGAATCTTCATTTATTGGCTCTTCCAGTGAGACTCAGAAACCTAGTGTGACAGGTCTAGGAATCTGTGTGCTGACAACTACTAAAGCCACCTGAATCTAGCTGTAACATTGTTTGTTCCAAAATACAGAGCCTTCTAGAACCTTCTTCCAATTGCCTCCCATGGTAATTTTTCTTTTCTCTTAAAAACCTATTTCTTAAAAGTACAAAAAAAATCAATTTTTTTCCATGGAGATTTTTCTTATTAGAGAACTCATCCTAGGACACAAGATTTATCCATATATTTTAAAGTACCACACAAATAAAGCTTTGCCCATGTTGAAAGATGTTTGCACAAGTGTTCACAAAAGTACATGGGTGTGCATGTACATACAGCCATGCACATGTGGAGAACATAGGTTGATAAAGTGTCACCTCCTCAACATCTGTCTACTATCTCCACCTTAGTTTCTGAGACACTGTTTGCCACTGGACCTAAACAACATTGACTTTGCTGGAATGGCTGGTTAGCAACCCCTCAAGATCTACCTGTCTCTGGCTCCCCCAAGATCCACCCATCTCTGAGCCTAGGACTGGGGTCACAGACACACCACTGTGCCTGACTTTTGTGTTGGTGCTGGGGGTCCCAGCCCAGGTGCTTATGCTTGGATGCCAATCGCTTTACTCACTGGGTGATCTCTGAGACCCTACCTTCGTTTTTGCAGCAGGCTCTCCCACTCACCTGGAGCTGGCTAAATGGGCTGATTAGTTGGCCCAGCAACCTGCTTATGTTTCCTTAGTGCTGGGCTTATGAATTCAAGCCACCACACTAGACGTTTTGGTGTAGATCTTGAAGACTGAGCTCATGTCCTATGTTTATAAGGCAAATCCATTACTTACTGACTGAGGCATCTATGTGTGTTAAGAGAATGCTATACCACTAGGCTGTTCCTGGGCAAGGAAAGGAGCCTTGGTTCGTTGTAAGCAAACTGAACACTGCAGAGACAGGAGTGGAAAGAATGTGAGAGATGGAGAATAGGGAGGGGCACGTGAAATGCTGTGTTCTGTTTGTGAATGGCTCTGATACCCACACGGGCTCACCATGGTTATCAAGTCAACAGACCTGTCAGTATCCCAGCAGGCAACATTAACTGGTTATGTTGGCACAAAGGTTATGAGGAAGAAAGGAGAGGGGAGAAGTGATGGCAGGAGGGGGATGTGCTAGTATTGGGCGTGTGCCAGGGGAGTGGGAAGGGGAAGCTGGGGGTGGGTATGATCACGATATATCACATACATATATGATATTTCTAAATAATAAATAAAAATAGTTGTATGAACCAAGGATGTTTTAGGGACTGAGATGATAGTTTCATCCAAAACTCAAAATATGGTAGTATTGAGCTCCTGAAGTACTGCTGACTTACCAGTATAAACCCACACGTACATGCCTTTGTGTGTGTGTGTGTGTGTGTGTGTGTGTGTGTGTGTTTTGTGCCCGTACATGTGCATGTGTATCCATGTGCGCACAGTAGTACTGGTCCAGGGGAGACAGACTCGGGAAGAGAGCTACTAAAGAAGCCTTAGTGAAAGCTGGCAGGAAGAGGGAACCCAGCTTCGTAACGTTATTTTAAAAACAAGTCAATTCAGGAAACCATCTGTACAAATTCACTTGAGTGATGAAAAGAAGACAGCAAACACACGGGGTGCATGTAGGAGGAGCGGGTGGGCTGGAAAGAGATCCTAGGGATGGGGGCGGGGGGGGGGGGGACGCAGCTTTCCCATAGGTCACTACCACCCATGGGAGGGGCACCAGGGCCCTGACTGCTTAGATGTCTGTGGAGCGGCTGAGAGAAGTAAAACTTTGAGCCACACGGAGAGAAAACTGTCCAGGCATTTTCTTCTGAATATGAGGGCCCCCAACTTGAGCATCTCTTTCAGAGTTTCATGCCTGACTCACAAGCCTGACTCATCGCTTTAGCTGGCGGGTCTCCTTACTGCTCCGCCACAGTGATGAGTGTGTCTGTCTCTAACCCTGCCGGTCTTATTATTTCAAATTGGTGCTTTGTCTGATGGCTTTGCTTCCAAATCAGCCCCCTCTTCTTGCTGGTGTCATAATAACATTGGGAGAAGCAACATCTGCTGCCGTTTATTGAGCTTCAAATATGTACCAGGTGCTGCGTGAGGGGGCGTAGAATTTGGCAGTCAGCAACTCAGCCTCTGTCAGATGGCTGCTTCCAATCTTGCTTCCAGAATTTACTGGTGGTTATGGAGTCCAATGACAGACTCTCTAGACCCTAGTGTCTCCAACTGTAAAATGGGCATAATGTTACCTCCTCATGCTTAGAAAAACTGTGTGTATATGTGGATACCTGTATATGTGTTTGTCGGGGGTATGTGTGTGTACATTTTTGTGCATGCAAAGGCCAGAGGTCAAGTCAAATATCTTCCTCAGTTACTTCTTTGCTTTATTGTTGAGACAAGTCTCTCACTGAACCTGGAGCTCACAGATTGATTTGGCTAGACTGGCTGGCTAGTGAGTTTCAGGAATTCTCCTGTCTCTCTGCTCAGAGAATGGTGCTACTCACTGTGTGGGTAGTCTTGCCACATCAACCAGTGGTTGCAGTAGTCCCCCATAGACATGCCCAAGACAACTAGGAAATTTCTTACCAACATTCTCTATTCCAAGGTGTCAAATTGGCAACAACAGCATATCACCTGGCTGTCTTGGTTAGGGTTTCTATTGCTGTGAAGAGATACCATGACCACAGAAACTCTCACACAGGAAAACATTTAATTGGGTGGCTTATAGTTTAGTCCATTATCATTATGGTGGGACATGGCGGCATGCAGTGTTGGAGACGTAGCTGAGAGTTCTTATATCTTGATCCAAAGGCAACAAGAACTAAGCTAAGATATTGGGAATGATTTGAGCATATATGAGACCTCAAAGCCAGTTTCCATAGTGACACCCTTCTTCCAACAAGGTCATGCCTACTCCAACAAAGCCACACCTCCCAACTGTGTCACTCCCTTTCTAGGCCGTTTTCTCTCAAACCACTACACTGACAGTAGTCTGGCGATTGTAATTTTTAAGACAGGAGTTTTCAATGATTTTTTTTCTTCAGCTTCTAAAAAATAGTTAGGAACTATGTAGGCCTTCTAACTAGTGCCAACATGTGTGATAGGAGACAATTAGTTAATTTGATAATCCATACTAGTGTATTTTACTAGCATATGGTCCCTGAACCTTTAAATTATTGGACTCTGAAGTCTTCAGGCAGTCTGCTTGTGACAATTTTCAGAAATGCACTTGCTTTCTTCATTGAAAAGGTATTGCTGAAGGTGGGGCATGTGTGTTTAAATGATGAACTAAGCATTCAGTCAAGACAGATCATTAAGTATGTGTAAACCACTCACGGAGGAGCATCCCACACTCTGCTTCCGTACAGTGCTGTGTTCAGGTGCTTCCAGCCCAGGATTGATATCCACAAAGTCATATTTATTTCTTTTTTGAAACCTGGTTTCTCTGTGTTGCCCTGGATGCCCTGAATTTACTCTGTAGACCAGGTCGGCTTTGAACTCAGAGATCTGACTGCCTCTCCCCTCAGAGTGCTGGGTCTAAAGGTGTGTGCCACTACCACCTGGCTACAAAGTTATCTTTATTTTTGCTTACTATCAATAACATTTTAAATATACACACTGTGGTGGTTTGAAAGAAATGTCCCCCAAAGGGAGTAGCACTATTAGGAGGTGCCTTCCCAAAATAATATAATTGATTAGGGCTTTTTCATATTCTATGGTTTTCTAAAAGAAAAACCCAAAAAACAAAAAACAACCAAAACAAACAAAAAAGCCACCACCATCAACTCTGCTTTTACTTCACATGGCTTTAACGGCTTTAATGCACCATACCAAACATCCTCCTACGGAACACTTGTCCCTGAGCTCTTGTTGATTCCCCGCTCCCCCCTTCCCCCCATAGTGCCTGCTTTGACCTCACTGTAAATTCTCCTCAGCAGTGCTGGGTGTCTCTCAATTACTCCATCATTCAAGCTCCTATTCTCCTCAGGAGACCCATAGGAGGAGAGCATTGGAGTTGGCGGTGGTTATCAGAAGTAGCTGGCTTCCTTTTCTCTTTCCACACACCCTGACATTTGTTAGAATCCTGTGTATTTCCCTCCTTTTTGATTAGAAGCACACAGCCACTTGTGGGGACTCTTATGTTCACGGTCTTAGTGATGACCCTGGTAAAGACAAAAACCACTGCACACAATTCCTTTTAGAAAAGGCTCAGAGGGAGGGTGGGAGGAGAGTTTGAGGGTGGGAAGGTGGAACGAAGATTATTAGGCAGTTTTATTGTGTTCTCCTCTCCTGGAAAACTTAAAAGTTTATGTGAGAGCAGGCTAACCTAAACATTTTAGCCTGTCAATCACAGCGTGTTTGTTGACCTAAGATGGGTAGATTGGAGGAGAATTAATACAGGAGAAGTCCTACCCCCATCTCAGCTATCTTGGCATTCATTTCAGGATTTTGTTTTCTGACTTGGCTAAATAACCCTGAGAAAATAAATGCACGGCAGGGCATGTGTGTATTTAATATTGTCTAATTTGTTTATGTCAGGAATCGGTGGCTCCTGGAACCCCGGCTGACAGCCACTGTCTGTGTTCCATCTCGTTGCGCGTTTCATGCCTCCATTCTCCTCAGCAGTCTGGCATTGTCTTTGTGTGGCCATTGCTTTGTAATGAAAGCAGGGAGGCAGAGATTAGGCAGCATCACAGTCCTGCTTCTGGAAAGGCCTTGGTTTCTAGAATGATCCTGGATGGTGTCCGGTAAGCCAGGGGCAACCGTGTTGGCATTGTCAAGGAAGAGTCCAGAAGTTTCCTAACTTTGAGATGGGAAAGTGTCATCCTGTTTCTCTCCTCACTGACTGGATCTGGGGGTCTCTTGAATGTTAACTCGGCACTTCCCTAGAGCGCCCTACTTAGGTTCACAGTAGGAAAGAGTCTATATATACCTATATTGGTTCTAAACTGAGAAGCAGCAAAAAAAAAAAAAAAACCCAACCCCCCCAAAAAAAACCATTAACAACAACAAAATAGCAGAGAGAACAGAGACCCTGTTCCCCTGCTGCTTTATATTACTTTCCTACTTCTGGGGTAAAACAACATGACCAAACAATCGGAGAAGGAAGCATTTATGTGAGCTTACAGTCCCAGAGAGGCAAGAATCTGTCACGACAGGGAAGCATGACAGCAGTCAGGCATGACTGAAGGAGCGGGAAGCTGATGGCTCACATCTTGAACCCAAAGCACAGAGCAGACAGAAGGAACTTGAAACGGCACATGTCTGTAATTCTTAAAGGCCGCCCCTAGTGACATACTTCTTGGAGCAAGGCCACGCCTTCTGACCTCCCAAGTAGCACCATCAACTGGGGACCAAGTGTTCAACGGCTCAAGACAATGAGGGTCATTTCTCATGCAGACCCTCACAGCCATCGATTGTGTGTGTGTGTGTGTGTGTGTGTGTGTGTGTGAGTGTGTGTGTCTGTAGATATGTGTGCACAAGTGAGTGGAGGCCAGAGAATCCACTCAGCTATTGTTATTCAGGTACCACTTACTTTGTTTTTGAGGCATGGTCTCTCACTGTTCTAGACTCACCCAGCAGGCAGGTCTAAAGAGTCAGTGAACCCAGAGATCCTCTTGTGTCTGCCTCCCTAGCACTGGGATTAAAACCACATGTAACCACACCAAATTTTTCCTACATAGGGTTGTGTGTCCTGGGGACTAAACTCAGCTCCCATGCTTGCAAACACTTAGCCCTGCACTTCTTGAGGGATAACTTAGGGCTCCTTTGAAGGATGTGTGTCACTCTGCTCTGTTCGTGCTTCAACTGTGTTGTGATCAGGTCACAATACACAAGAGGTTTGGCAGTCCTTGTGAGATAGGAGAGAAATGTGACAAGCGCTGGACCTTAAGTTAGAACAGTCCTGTCTTATCTTCAGGTTCCCTTCTCAGAAGAATGGCTTCATTTTTCTGTGTGTTAAAGCAGTTAGACTGGGTGATCCAATGACTTGATGAATGGCTCACACGGTGAAGTGTACATTAGAGAGCCATGAAGGATGTGCTTTCTCAGGAGAACACCTTACCCAGGAACAGAAAGCTTGCTGCAACAAAGCCCTGGGATTTGTTTTAATACATTCAATTTAAAAGATGTGGCTTGCAGCACTGGCCTGGATGGGGGCTTGGCTCCCAGGTAAGTCATTTAGCTTTAGAGTTAAGAAAAGATGTCTCGACTCACTTCTGGCTTCTTTGCTGATGGTCAAGGGGTAAAGAGCCAGAAGTTTATGTAGATATGTGTGCACCTGTTTCCTCAACCACATCTCTAATAAAAATGGTTTGAAGATGAGGAGACGTCTCAGTTAATTTTCAGTGTCGCTGTGATAAAATGCCCCAAAAGAAAGAAACTTAACATTGAAAGGGTTCAGTTGTGGCCACAATTTGAGATTACAGCTTGGTGATGATGCTTGAGGCAGCTGGTCTCATAATATCCACAGCTGATAAGCCGAGAGTGATGTATGAATATTTCTGCTTAGTTCCCTTTCTCTGCTTAAACAGTCCAGGATCCCTGGAGGCACCGGTGCCACCCACAGTGGGCAGACTTCACTTCTCCATTAAAACAAATAAGATGAAGCTCCACAGGTATGGCCAGATGTCTAGCTTTCTCAGATGACTCTAGATTTTGTTAAGTTGACAAGTGACACTATCATAGGAGAGTAAGGATATTACAACAGGGCCTGGCTTGTCTACTATAAATAATATTGGCTGCCATTTTCTGATGATTCTGAAATGGTTTTTTCTTGTGTGTGTACATGTCTTTCTACCCTTTCCTCCATGATGATCCCTGAGCTCTGAGGGGTGGACTGTGAGAGGTGGGAACTCCAGTTTCTTATTCTCTGCATATTGAAATAGTCGTGAATCTCTGTGTTGATCAACATCTGCTGCAAACAGAAGTCTCTCCGATGAGGGCTCAGATCAGATCTTAGGGAACAATTTATTACTGTGTCCATTTAACAGAGTAATAGTGATAGGTTTTTCCCTAGGGCCTATGACTGAGCCAACCTCAGGTCTTAGAGGAGGACACAGGGAGCTATACTTTTGGAAAAGTTGGATAATTCTATTGCATTCCTTGGGTAAAGGACATTTTTCAAGAGTTCATCCTCCTGAAATATGGTAACTTTCACTGGGCATGTGACTCACATTTCCTGTGACATTGTATCCATATATCCCATGAAAGAGCTGTCTATACAAATGTCCTGTTCCAAGCAAGTGATTCTCAGAAAGACATTGCTCATTATATTTCACTTGTAACTTGGACAGAGCAAAAACATCCAGAATTGAGAGTTTTTCTGATTTTCCTAGTCTATGCTATGAGGGATTTGTTATAGACCATCTTGGCACATATGTGTTATGTAAAGAAGACTGTATTTGTGTGTGTGTGTGTGTATGTTATATATGTGTGTGCAAGGTGCATGTGCCTGTGTATGTGTACAAGGAGAAGAAAGACCATTGAGATTCCTGTCCTTGTCCCTTTATTGCACAGTCTCTCACTGAGCATGGAGCTATCCGGCGGCTACCAAGCCCTGGTGATTCTTCGGCCTCCACTGAGGATATAGGCTCATGTGAGGCTACGCCCGACTTTCTACATTGGTTCTGGGATTTGAACTTGGGTCTTGATGCTTGTGAACAAAGTGCCCTTACCCACTGAGCTACTTCCCCAACTCCAACTCTCAGCTTTTGAATAAGTACCCGGATATGGCTGCAGATGAGTCCCCTTCTTTCCTGGCAGAGAGACTCCTTACTCCTTCCCTTCCACCTGGAAGTGATCGTGTGTTATTCATTAACCCCTCCCACTCCTCCAATCACTGGCTTACACACGTTTCAGTCTTCTTGCCCGTACTATTGTAAATGTCTCCTACACTCTGGGCCAAATCCTTACAATAATTTCAGCAAGAGAAAAGATGTACAAAAGGAGGAAAATAAAACCCACAGAACTACCTTAAATTCCAAAGCAATCAGAAACTACCCACTTTCCATATGGGTAGCTATAAACTCCAGGAGCCACAATTACCTCTGCAGACCCCTACGTCATTTGCTGGACCACAACATTTTTCTTTCTTACCAAACCTTTCAAAATGGGAAAATTTTTGTTGCTGAAGACTTAAAAAAATCTAAAATCTCTCTAGAAAAACATTTTATTTTCAGGAGTTAGGGAATACCCTAAGTATTGCTAATTGCACCATGACATACCTTTCTGTGTCCCCCTGCCTGTCCCCTGCCCCCCCAAAGACAGTGTCAGTTTACATTTAATTCCACCAAAATTGGAAAATCATGCTAACTGTAATGGGGGCAGATGATGGCTCCCACGTGGAAAGACAGAAGCCCCAAGAAGCGAGCTTGCAAATTCTCAGTTTTTCTTGCTTATGTCCTCAGTTGCCAGGTTGGCCTAAGTCCTAGTATACCTCTGCTTCTGTCCTGAGCTTCAGTCCTGGATTTGTAAAGAACCTACTCTTAATTCCCCCAAGTTGAGCAGCTCAAACACATGTCCTAGCCAAGATGGGATCCCCTGATCTGGACTGTACTTCCGTTTTCATCTTTTAATTAATGAGAGATTTTGAAAAAGCCAATAAGCATTGCTAAATGCAAGGCATGCCTTCTGATTTATTCATGCAAGATGAAGCTTCAAAACACCCCTGAAAGGTGAGTCCGATTGTTGTAACAGTGCAGAGTGTTTCACAGCCCATTAGAGTGGCATTTCCCCATATATGCTGGGCAGTCAGAATGAAAGGAGGAAACAAAGCTAAACCCACATCCTAAAATTGGAAGCAATAAATGTAGGCTAACGAAAGTGCAACAAACCAATAGAAACCGGCTTTTGAAGTCTGGTATCTAAGTTGCCTTTCTGTGGTCATCTCTGAACACCAGCAGTCTGGGTGCTTGGAAAGGGGTCAGAAAGATATCATAGTGGGGAAAGTGCTTGCTTAGCAGTCTTGAGGACTGGAATTTGGATACCTAGGGCAGCCAATCTGCATTCTCACTGTTGGGGAGGTAGTGACAAGGGGAGCAAGATAGACAGCTAGACTAGCAGAGTAGGTGAGCTCTGGCTTCCAGTGACAAACCCCACCCCAATACACAAGGTGGAGAGCAATTGAAGGAGACAACTGATGCCAACTTCTGCCTTCTCTTGCAAACACACAGGCACACACAGAGCCACACACTTGTCTGACTACATATATGTAAACGCATGTGCACATGCATATCATGTACATTGGGAAGTGCAATACTATGGTACTGGTATCTGCTCCATATGTGGTATGACTGACCAAAGGCACCAAGTGTTAGTATAGGCCTCTCTTCCTCTTCCTTATATAAAGAGTTTTTTTTTCATGGAGACACCACCTTGAAACCTTTATTGAATGGCAATTACCACCCAAAGTCCCCCTCCCCCCACTTCCAGACACCATCACATCTGCATAGGAACAAAGTTTTATATGAGTTTTGGAGGGGACTTTCAAACTGTGGCACCTGGCAGAGATAATTTGCAAGTTTCATCTGAACTGGAGGTTGGAGGTAAAGGACTACACATCTCTGTAGTTTCCCTGTGAAGGGAAGGATTATGTGATCAGGCCTTTCTTGCAATAAGAATGCAGAAAACAAAACTGTGGAGTCTTGACAACCTGGACCTTCGTTCCAGTCCTTGTGGAAAGGACCCAAGAACTAAGAGTCAAGGCAGAAAGGGAGTGGGGGAGAAGAAGCAGACTCTCCCAGTTGACCCCGGACTTTGTACCTGTTCATTGTTGGTACTTATGCAACATGGAACCCATGCCCAGTTCAAGATACTCTGCTAAGGTTGATTGAAGCATCTGGTCTCTGGGCTATTTTCTAGGTCACTAAATTTGAATTCCCTCTTGCAGAAAGCATGGTGGGTGGAAGAGAAAGTAGGCTGTGTTGAGTGGACGGTGAAGAGATGCAGATAGTGCGTCTATCTCAGTCATCCAAGGGACACAGGAAGACCTTTGGGGCAGGCAGTTCCAGCCTGGTGTGTGACCCTTCACACAGCGGTGCCTGGAAAACTTGGTTTCAGGTTCTGTGAATGCCTTTGGACATGAACTCATAGTAAATTATCTTCCCCGAGAAGAAATAAGGAGTGTGTAAGAACCATGTCCAAAATAGTTCCTTGGAGAATTTTTCTGGATGTGATCTTTGACCAGAATTGTCTGTTTAGTCAATGAATATTTATTCATTGTCTATATGTAGAAGATATTTAAAGATATTATGCCCACAGATAATTTATAGTTTATGCCAAGAATAAAACATGAATAGTTAGAAAAGAGTCAGGCTAGGTGAAATGATGCAAGACTACAATCCCAGACCTTGAGATGTTGATACAGGAGGATTGTCATGAATGTAAGTGCATCCTGGGCTATGTAGTGAGTTCTGGAACAATCTGAGCTACAGAATGAAACTCTGTAGCAGAACTAAGCCCAGTGGTTTTCAATAGAGGGTGATTTTGCTTCCCAGGGGACATTCTAAAGAAAGTGCTGTGATTCTTTTGAATTGCCACAATTCGAGGAGAGAAAGAGGCTAAGAGTGGCATTTAGACCAGGGATGCTATTCTGCCCCTTGCCATCCTCACAGCAAAGAACTACTTGGTACCAAGTACAATCAGTACTGAGAGTAAGAAAGGCCTCTGCTGTTAGCCCTCAAACCATCCTCCCATGCTGTGGTCTCCATTAATGCCACATCTCGGGACTTTATCTTTATTCATAATCCCCCATAATTGCACAGGCAGAGTGTCAATAAATATATGTGTATGTGCAAATATACAGAGCGTATGTAAATACACGTGTGTATATGTATGTAAGTATATTTGACTTTAATTTTATCTTGATCAGGGCCAGGAGGTGGGTTTATTTCTCTTTCTAGAGGTACACCAGATTTAAACTTGGAGAAAAGTGAGGAGAGCAAAATGATTCTTTGAAGGATGACTTGGAACACTGACTTGAGGTTGACCTTATTCTTTCTTTAGTCAGATTCATGACTTCTCTAGACTCTCTAGTGGATATAAAACCCTCTCCAGTTGAAAGTGTTGTCTTAACAGACACTTTTGGTCTTCTGTCCATACATGTAACCACTGATATCATTTATTTAATGAAAGTGGAAACTGAACCTTATCCCTCTAGCTTTGCTTTGCTAATTAAATAACAGACAGACAGACTTGCCAGTATCCACAGAATAAGTTCTGGCTGGCCAGAAGTTTCATTTATTCATTGTTCAGTAATTAAATTAGCTGTCCTATGAGGTAGTGTGTGGCATCTTCTGTCTTGTTTTGATATTTTTTATTTGCCTATGCTTTTATTCTCATAGGTTTTATTTTTAAAACACACAAACAATTATTTGTTTTTTCTGAGAGCTGTGACTCATGCTCAGAATGAATATTCTACACAAAAGAAGTCAGAGCAGAAAAAGACAAATTTAGCTAAATCCTCACAAGCTTTGTTGAGGATTCTCTTTGCTTGTATAAGACGTAAGTAGGTTAGGTGTGGTAGTGTACAGAGGCAAGGGTATAGGTGTGAGTCCAAGGCCAGCCTGCTCTACATAGAGAGTTCTAGGACAGCCAAGGCTGTGTAGAGAGGCCCTATCTCAAAAAAAAAAGACAAAAACAAAAACAAACCCAAAAAACAAAAAGCAACCAAACCAAACCAAACGAAACAAACAAACAAAACAAAACAAGCAAATCCACAACCTCCTCCAAAAACAAAAAACAAATAACAACAAAAAAAGAGGTATGATGGGGGAAGTCCTTCTGTGTATATGTTGTCCTATTGGTTGATAAATAAAGCATTGTTGGCCAATAGGGAAGCAAGATAGGTGGGACTAGGTGTAGAGGAGGATTCTGGGAAATGTAGAGAAGGCTATGAGTTGCCATGTGATCCCGGGAAGAGAGGATGCATGAGGTTGCATCCTCAGTAAGATAAGGCCTTATAAAATATATATTAGTAATTATGTGTTAATAATTAAGTCAGAGCTAGCCATTAAGAAACCGTAGAAAACAGCTTCATAATTAATATAGTGTCTTGTGTGTTATTTGGGGGCAGAGACAGTGCCAGGACCCAGGCGGCTGGTGGGAAAGAATCACGTTACAGAGGTGTCTGATGGATGAGGTGGTAGACACACAGATAGAGGGACTCCTTCTCAGCAGTAGATAGCCTCATGGATTGCCTACAGTTTTCCTTTAGTTTAATAGAATAATTAAACATGAATTATTCCTTGTATCATATCAATGTTTTATGAACTACAGTGATATGAGCTCTTAGAAGGTTCTGCTGGGCAGAATTTCACTTTGGGACCATTTGGGAGGCACTTCCATTAGGAAGAATGAATCCCAAGAGCAACTGGAGCCAAATCCTTGGTGGGAGGACTCTGTTATCAGAATGCTCAAGGTTCTTAGAGTCTTCCAGTGAGAACTCTAGCAAGAAGACAAATTAATGAAACAAATATTCCAGAAGTTAAAGCCTGCATACTTAGAATATTCTTTTTGGAATTTATGTAGCTCAGTTGATAGAATGCTTGAAAAGCATAGGTGAAATTTTGGTTTTAATCCACAGCATCACCTACAATGGGCATCGTGGTACATGCCTGTAGTTCTGGGTAGTTCCAGCACTCAGGAGGGTCACTTGTGTTCCTTCCTGTCCTTTCTTCCTTCATCCTGATCTCTCTTTCTCCCCCTCCCTCAGTCCTTCCTTTCTCCTTTATTTTTTTTCCTTCCTTTCTTCTTCCCTCCCTTCTTCTCTCTCTCTTTCAACTCTCTCCTTCCCCCTATTTTCCTCCTTCCCTCCCTCCTTCTGTCACTCTCTCCCATTCTCTCTCCCTCCCTTCCTTCCTTTTTGTGTGTTTGCTTCCATGTGGAGGTCAGAGGACATCCTCAGGTAGCATTCCTCAGAAGATGTCCATTTAGCTTTTAAGACAAGTCAGGGCTTGGAACATGATCTCTTGCTTGCATCTGTGATTCACCAGTTAGGCTAGACTGACTGGCTATCAACTTCCAGGGATATGACTGTCCCTACTTCCCCAGTGCTAGGACTACAACCACAGGCCGCTATTCTCTACTTATTATATGGGCTGTAGTGACAGAATTCCACTCTTCATGCTTCTAATGCAAGCGTGTATCCAACTGAGCCATCAAACTAGCCGTGTGATACTTTTTGGCTTCCAAAAGCAATGGTAGAGCTTCAGAAATACTCAGAGTCTGGGAGGAGATTTGGTGGACATCACCATCACTGTCACTCTTAGTATATCTTCTATCCCCTGGAGGCTTTCTCTGAATATTTCCTTTATCTGTCTCTAGATACCTACCTATCTTATCAGTCAGAACCATGTGTTTACTCGTGCCCCCCCCCGCCCCAGGAAAGATGTAACGATAATTTATTTTGCCAGTGTTTAAAATTTTAAGTAATTCAATATTTTTTAAAAATACCTAGAATTGAATTATTTCTCAGTTTACTTATAGTATCTAAATACAGTGAAAGTAAGTAGATTTTGTTGGTAGTCAGGTCTGGGATAAATGTTTTTCGAAAGAAATAAAATTTCAGGCAACCGATCTGAAATACATTTGTAACACACACACACACACACACACACACACACACACATGCATCTCTACTGAGTAGATTTCATCACTGTCAAATACACCTATCAATAAGCAAATCCTTTTGGAGATGTCATAATTCATATTTCAGTTATCCAGATTTCTGATAGTTCAGCCGTTAAAGGATAGGCTCACTACCAAAAATTACTCATGTTTTTTAAAAATGCTAATTCTTACCTGAACTTTCTGCAGAAGTATTTCTTTACTCAACTTATGATCCCCTATCCTAGCCACCAGACAAACTTCATTCAGCTCCATCCTCTCTTCCTTATAGGTTGGCACGTTTGCATTGCTGTGAAACCACGTTTGTTCACGTGACCTGTGAAAGGATAACTCCACACGTGGAGCTCATTGTTATTTGCTATTTTGTCCCAACTGATTTTTTTTGTGACAATTTAGACATTTCTGGTATTTTTTTCCTTTTTAAAGGAAATACTAATCTATTGACCTAAACACAAAGATGTAGAGTTCAGTCTGGCACTGTGGCCCTTTGGCAATGCAACACCAAGAAGTTTTCTCTGGGGCCTGAGGTCCCCAGCCCTGGACTTTTAACTGGTTCCAGAATGCCAGGTTTAAGAACAAGAGGTACCTCCTTCCATGATACTCCTCATACTAATAAAATCCTAGTTTAAACAACAAGAGAAATGAAGCTGCTTCAGTAACTCCATCTAAATGTTTGGCTCCTTTCTTTCCACCCCTCATATTTTTCTGCTTTTAAACATAGCTTTGCTGTTATGTTTAAAATTCGTTTCTTTTCTCTCTCTCAAATTTTGTTTATTTTTGAGACTACAATTTAATTACAACACATCTCTTTTCCCTTTCCTCCCTCCAAACCCTCCCATATACCCTTCTCAACTCTCTTTTTTGTGGTCTCTTTTTTCATTATATGCATATATATTTTGTGTAGATATGTAGATATGTATATATAGATGTATACTAGAAATATTTGTATATATGTTCCTAAATATAACCTTTAAAATCCTCTTTGAGAATTTCATACAACATATTTTGATCATATTCACTGTCCACCCTTCCCGAACCATTCCCAAGTCCACCACAGCCTCTAACACAAGTCTACTTAATGTTTTCGTTGTTTCAAAAATGTTTTCTTTTCGTTAATTCTTCAAAAATGTCCTATGGTTTATTTGGATCACACTCATTCCAGTGTCTTGACCTCTCTGGTGCACATCTCCCCAGCCTTGGTACACACTCTGGCCAGATAACATGGTGTGAAGTTCACAAGAACTGCGACCAAGGAGATGAGAGCTTCCTTAAGGAGTCTCTCCAGGTTTTCTGTATCCCCTCCCGCTTCTCTGCCTTTCTGGAAGGAGCAAATGGTCTTCCCACTTCACCCTGCATTTCTCACCTTTAACAGTCATAGTCTTTTATGGACAGAGCTGCTCCTTGTCTGCATCTTTAACTTTTAGTATGATGCAAGGACGCACATTACATGCATTGCATGCATGCTTGTGTGTACATGCTCATATAGAGGGGTGTGCAGATGTGGGTGTGGAGGTGCAAACACATGCCTGTGGAGGCTGGGGCTTCATGTTAGGTTCCATCCTCAACCTCCCTCCATCTTTTTCTCCAAGACTGGGTATCTCACTAAACCTGGAACAAAGTGATTTGGCTAGACTGACGGCTTAGGAAGCTCCAGATATCTGGATGTCTCTGCCCCACTCAGCTCCCAGCACTGGGGTTACCTTTACCTCTTTCCTTGAATTTTCAATGGATTGGGGGGGGGATGTCAACTCAGTACTTTATGCTTACAAGAGAAACGTTTATTGCTGACTGAGCCATGTCCTCAGAGACTTCTCTAGTTTGCACATTTAGTAGCCTTTACTAAATTAAAAAAAAACTTCTATCCCTTTGCGAGTCTTCCTACTGTCCACCTATTTCGCAACATCAAACTTTATTACCGACAAAAGTGCTTATGATTTGAAAGGCATTGTTGCCCCCACCCTCTGCAGCCTCCCTGAGTAGAAACTGCACTATTAGAGGTTATTAGTCACCCTTACTCACCAGATCCACTCTGTTTCTGATTCTTCAGTCTTTCCATAATTTGAATGTCAGTCAAGCATTTATCTGATTATCCTGTAATTTCTCCTTCTCTAGCCTTTGTCCCATCAAATGTGTCAACTTTCCTTTAGTTTTATTGTCCAGTTCTATGTACAATTTTTGAGATGTTGTAACCACTTCCTTCATTTCTTCTTCTAAGCCAGTGCAAACGTCCCTGAACTCTGTTTTTTTCAGATAGGAGAAACTTTATGGTCTGTATTCACGCGATACCTCTTGTGGAGGATCCGATATGAAGTATCCATACCTCTCTGCCTGAAGCTAAATACAAATTCCTGTCCTTTCTGGTTTTTATTTCCCTGGAACATGTGGTCTCCAGCTAATTAGTAACAGTCTGGAGAAAATCCCACTGTTGCATCCTGGATCTGGTGACCTATGACTCTCAAGGGAAACTTTGGATCCATGATGTTTTGATGTATGAAAAACAAATCCAAATAAAATAAAATAAGCGACGAGCTGTTATCTGGCGACGAGCCATCAGCTCGTTCAAATTCTTCATCAGCTCAGCATTGTTGCAGGCATATTTGTCACAGACCCAAAGTCAAGTCTATGGGCTTGAAAGGAATCCGGGAGCTGGTGGTTGTGTTTTGAAATGCTGCCACTAGTTTATATTATCTAAGAGTAAGGTGGGGGTGTTGGTCCTTGGTGATGCTTGAAAGTTCCTTAGAAGATGAGGTTGCACATGCGTTGGCCATTGCATCTTTCTGGGAACCTTGTCTGAGATTCTGGTTGGCATTTTACAGAGCTCCTTTGTGGGTGCATCTTTGGTGGGGTGCATTTTTTTCTGGATTCAAAGCTTTGTCAGCATTTATCTCTGTGTGGATTTATTTCCACTTAATTTTTTTTCAACCGAGGTTGACTCTTTTGAATCTCTGTTTTTAGAGGCCCAGCTTCAAGTTCCAGAAATTGTTAATTGTGCATTTTATTCTGCTTCTCTTGCTAGGCTTTAATTAGAATTAATTTTCATGCTTGGAAATAGCTATGATTCCCGGATTCTGTGTCTACCCTGTTTTTGTATTAGTGTTGGTCTTTTACTATTTTTTTCCTCCTGTGGAAGAGCTTACCAAGTTTACTTTGAACACACTGGCTCAGGATTTTCAGAAGCCACTTCTAAAGATCTCCCGTGTGGAGCTGGAGAGTTGGTCCAGCACTTAAGAGTACCTGCTGCTCTTGCAGAGAATCTGGGTTTGATCCTTAGCACTTACATGGTTGCTCACAACCATCTATAACTCCAGTTCCAGAGAACCTGGTGTCCTTGTCTGACCTCTGAGGATACTGGGCACACATGTGGTATACTTACATATATGCAAGCAAACACTTTAAACATGTAACAAATTTAGAACAATTTAAAAATTTTTCAGTGTAGACTTCAGCTTTAACTCACTACTTCTGTTACTATGTAGTCCTTCCCTGCCTCTCTCTTAAATTATTTTGGCATTTGTTGTTTTTGCTGGATTTCACATTGTTTGAGTTGCTGCTTGATTTTTGTGTACTTCACCTTATTCTTTAATACTCTCTAAGAAGAGCTACTGTTCTTTAATAACCCACCTTTGGTGTCCCCCCCTCTATTCTTCCCCGTAGAATCTCATCGCTCTCTGAGAGAAAAGGTCACATCAGAAACAGAACAGACAGCTGGGTAGCATCATAGCTGCATGGTGTGTGCCTTTGTTCTCATCATGGACAGTTCCTGACGGCTCCTCTTGACCACTCCCTCCTGTCTGTCTCCTTTCCCACAGGGAGAAATGGTTCCAACTAGATTAGCAGCAGTAGACCTCGTTTTCTTGTGTGGGTGTGAACTTCCTGCAGTTGAAGAAAGTAGTTGTCACATTTGGATGTTAGTGATGTTTTGCAGGATACTCAACCTGGGATGTCCTTGTTCAAAAGGGATGAGAAAGGCGGACTACCAAAATTGTCCATGAGGAATTTAAGGCACCAGTACTCACTCGGCCGGGGAGAGAGATGGTCTGAAGAGTCCCAGCACAGAAGCAGGACAGCCAGCTCCTCTTAGCAATGAAGCAGCTGCTTGCTGGCTGAGTTGTCATTTAAAATTCTTCCTTATTATTTTTTTTCACATCATTGAAACACATTGTATTTTGAGTTTACAGTTTGAGTGACTGAAAGTCCAAATTGGGTGGCCCTACTTGTGTGCCCCTGAGGGCTTCCCTGGGCCGTGCTGCAACAAAGAAGAGAATTAGAAAGGAAACTGGTTGCAGGCAGAATGGTTAAGCACATGCGACCTCACTTTGTAAGAAACTATTATCTTGAGAACTCATTCAATGAGGCAAAAGACAAACATTAATTTCTCTTGAGGTTGATGTCCCCAATGACTTAATTACCTCCCAGCAGACCCCACCTCATCAAGGTCCCAGTACCTTTGAGCATTGTGACACTTGGGACCAGGATTCTAATTCATAGCTCTTTAGGGGACACACCCAAACCACAGTACCCACAACTCAAGGGTTCACTGTGACACAGTGGTCGTGGTGAAATTGTCAGTTAAAGGCCAACTTGATGGCAGGATCATATCACTGAACCAAGAGTCTCGAGCTCAGAGCATAATTTGCTTGCCACAAGTGTGAGAAGTGGGAGAGTTGTTTTTGCCCAGCAATATCCCTAAAACACAAGAAATCCAAGGTCAAGACATTGATACTAGAGTTGCAAGTAGAGGCAGACATTGTAGCAAGATGCACATTAGTGTGATTGTGACAAAACAGGGTTTTAAAAGTCACAGTTAAGGAACAGGATACCCTGGCTTGAATTTCATTTAGATCAACAGATAAGTTTTGGCAGTTTCCGGAAAGTTCTCTATGGCTCTCTGGGAACCTCAGTTTACTCATTTGCTAGGTGGGGTAGTTAGTATTGGAGGGATGAATGACATAATGTTTGTAAGATGCTGACAATGACACATGGCAGTCTTTTCTGTTGTGACCATTATTAATACCATTCAGGTAACAGGGCCTCATTCCATTCCCTTGATGGAAAATGAACAGAAACACAGGAAGTTATTTTCATCATTTTATCGCTCCTCCATTTTGTACTTCCATTCCACTCTAAACGGCAGACCAACCTTTGCCCTTTCAATTCACCACAAGCACAGTTCACGTTAAAGACCCAGGGACCAGTGAGTTTATGAACAATCAGTGAAGTTTTACCAGGTATCATGAACACAACAGTCTCAAGTCAACATCTGCCCAAGGCGGGCCCTTCCAAACCATTTGTAACTTAATCTTGAATCCCACCAGGTGTTCAGTACGATGGTATACGTTTTATTTTCTCCTTGGGAAGAACTGTGTTTCCCTCTGCTCTCGCTAATCATAACAAGCTTATGGGACATTCAATCAAAGATCGATTGGGGCCATCAAAATGTTCAGAAAGCTGTTATTCAGCATTTCTTTGGAAACAGAAATAGCACTCTTAATGTTTTTTTTTTTAAATGAAGACTCTTAAGAGTTTAAGAGAAAGTAGAGGTGAACAAACCATTACAAGCTGGGAGTGAGGTGGGGTGGGGGTGGGTAGGCAGCATATGGCACCCTGAACTCAAAAAGCCAGGAGGCAGGAAGAATGCTGGCATCATCTTTATATCTGTAGAGTGGCATTGTGGATGACTGTAAGACTCTTGTGGAAACCGATGGTTTTAATTTTTTTCCGGAATCAAATTGCCTTTCTTCCGCATCTTTCCACATGTGTGTGTCTATGTCAGTGCCCCCTCAGCCTTGGTGTCAATACTTGTAATCAATACAGCATTACCCGTGGAAAACCCAGGGATGTCATGCCCCTGCTTCTGTTCCTTTCCACCAAGGGAATGGAATGGGTCATATTTGAGATCCTGGTCCCTTGATAATCACAACAGAAATGGCTGCCCTCTATCCATCCTTATAAGACTCAGTGGATGACAATATTGTGATCAAGTCTCCTAGTGTGGGGGCAGTTTAGTCCCTTGTCTGAACACCTCTGTCATTCTACTCTCCATATATATATATTTTTTTTTTTTGAGGGAAGGAGAGGATCTCGAATATTCCCCAAGCTGGCCCTAAATACTCTGTATAGTGGAGGGGAGTCTTGAACTCCATCCTCCTACATCTGCTTCCCCAGGGTTGGAGTGACAGCATGTATCATCGCACCTGGTTTATGCAGAACTGGGAATGAAGCCCCAGGCTTTGTACATGCCAGGTGAGCACTCTTTCTCCTGAGCTAAGTGGCTAGCTCTTCTCTCTGCATTTTACTAACCCATTCCTTAGTCCTTCAGACTCATGCTAGCCATCACTCCCCCTCTTCTTAGAAAGCACGGCTGAAAGACGATGCTGTGCTAACCCTTTCTCCCTTCATCTTCTTGCTGAAGATGATGGGATGCCCCATACAGAAATACAACCTATTCTCCAACATGCTCTGAGCTCACCCATCTTTCCCCCGCCACAGCATTTATCATCATCTAACATAATACATTTCTTTGTAACCCAGGTTGACATCAAACCTACTGTGTAGCTGAGAAGAATTTTGAATTTCTGATTCTTCTGAGTGCAAGGATCACAATCTAGTGCCACCATGCCTGCTTAGGCAGTGTTTGGGGTGACACCTTTGTGTGTGTCAGGTAAGAACTCTACTAACTGAGCTACATAGCTAGCCCTAAAATATGACACACACGGGCAGTTCTCAGATCACATCTCCAGGATTCCTTTTCCACCTCCACCTTAAATTTTCCTCTCCTGTTTTGATGAGGTAACACAGAAACTGATTTCCAGGGAGCTAGAGGGAAAGTAAGAGCCACTAACAAGCTGTGTTTTGGAACCAAGATGCTTGCCAGGAGGTAGGAGAAGAGAGGGGTGTCACTCCAAGTCCCTCACTCATGGATTGAGATTGCCGGGAAGTTCCTGATGCTTGGGACACTGGATCCCAGCTGCTGTTCCTTATTCCTGGGCCATGCCCCAGGATCTTCTGCAGCTGCCACTGATGAAAAGCAGATGTTTCTTGGTGTGGGGAAAACCTTGAAGTGTGCCATGGGGCACTCAGATGGACACCCTTCCCATCCCCCCCCTCTAAAAAACAAATCAGGGAGGGAAAATTGCAACCCAGTAACCCTGCAAGAGAACTTACTGCAACAGGTTGAAATCCCATAGTTTAAGGATTTGTGTAATTTTAACAGAAAAAAATAGGTAATGTGGTTTAAAGTTAAATTCAGTCAAATTGGACAGTTCAGGAATTTTTTTTCATGTCAAGTTCTATTACTGCTGTTTGAAGAGTCTTTGTCTCTGAGTCCTCATGTTAACTCTTATTGTCATACTGATTCTCAGAACTCTTTCTTTCTTCTCCTTTCTCTATTTTTTTTACAGACCTTTGAATTACTCCCCGGTCCCCTTTCCCATGCAAACCATCGTATGCTTGTTGCTAATTAATCCTCATGCTATTCTAGTCTTAAAGGAAAAAAACAAAACAAAATAAACATTCACGGGGCCACAGAGAGGGCTCAGCCAGTAAAGTGCTTACCGCACAAACATGAGGCCTGGGTCTAGATCGCCGCACCCACAGAAAAGTGCTGGGCAAGGTGGTGGCAGGTGTCTGCAGTTCTGGGGGCGCAGAGACAGAAGGATCTTTGGAGTTCATTCATTAGTCAGCCAGCCTGGTCATATTGATGAGCTCCAGGTTCCATGAGAGAGCCAGTGTCAAAATTTAAGGGAGAAAAGTCAGAAGTTTGTGGTGCCCAGTATTGTGTTCCCCCACATGTGTGTGAGCACCCCCAAGCACACATGGACACACATGCACACAGGTAAACACTGACACACCACACAGAGGAGACATACACAGAAGCTTTGAATGGTTCTGTTTGTGTTGTATGTTGAATAAAGCCTATATTCTTACCTTTGAATATAGGCCCTTTGCCATTTTTTAAACAAACTCTTGTAATTTAACCTATGTCTCACCCTGTCTTTAATAGTCTACTGAAACAAATTTATTTCAACACTGATTCTGATTTGTGTGTGTGTGTGTGTGTGTGTGTGTGTGTGTGTATGCATGTGCAAAACTATCCGATGTTTCTTTTCAATATGTTTTTGCTCACAATTGCCACAGCATCTGATATGATGCTTTGCTGGTCTGATGGAGACCTGTGCTGGTCTGAACATGTCCCCTGAAGTCCACTTGCTGAATTCTCAATTCAACAGAGAGGGTGTTTGAAGACGGAGTCTAGTGAGAATTGGTAAGAGCCAGAGAACAGATAGATGCGGTTAGTGAAAATATTGGTTAGTTTTCCCAAGAATGTGTTTGTTAGAAAAACTTAGTTGTTTCCCCCAACATTTGGTCAGTCTCTCCCATTCTCTTTCTTCCAGCTACCTTCTGTCATGGTTGGACATGGCATGAAGACCTTCACCAGACACTGGCACCATGTCCTTGAACTTCCCAGTCTCCAATACCATGAGCCAAATACACTTCTGCTCACGTAAATCACCCAGCCTGTGGTATACTGTTATAGCAACACAAAATGAACTCAGATGGGTTGCCATAACAAAATACCACAGGATATTTAGCTTAGGCACCAGAAATTTATTTTCTCACAGACCTGGAGGCTGCAAGACAAGATTGAAGATGCCATCATTTGGGTGTCTTGTTTTGCCTCTCTCTTCAGTTGCCTTCTTCCTGTGTCTCTGTGATATCTTTCTTCCACACACAGCTAGTCTACAGCATCTTCTCCTTTCTTTATGCATGGATGTGCTTTGTGGGCTTTCAGCCAGTGGGAGAAAAGCACCTGGGGGAAATCAAACCAGAGGAGCACAGATTGATTTTGTCTCACAGGTGCAGAGGTCTCTGAAGGTGGACAGTTGACTCTGCTGTTCCTGGACCTGTGGGTAAGGGAAAGAATCATGATAAATAGAGCAATAAAGCAGCTCTACTTAAGGGAGCCAGGGATAAAAAAGGGGAGGGGTCAGAAGGACCATATTTATTCCTATTAGTGCCAATCTCAATGGAACTCACTTCTTGAAGTTCCACGGGCCCTCCAAATCCCATTAGAATTATGAGTGCATAGATGGGTTAATCTGTCCACAAGGTGAACACACACACACACACACACACACACACACACACACACACACGATCCATCTATCACCTCCAAGATATCTTGCCTCAGGACACAGCTGCTTTAGGGATAAAATCTTCAGCATACATGATTTGGGGAATTATTCCAGAGTGAAACCACCGATACTAGGTTAGGCCCAATTCTAATGAACTTATTTTAATTTAGCTGCCTCTTTAGGGGTCTTGTCTGCATATATGCTAGTGTTGTAAGGTGTTGGGGTCAGAACTCCAACATACACATTTTCAGGAGACACATTTTTGCACAGAGCTGTCCTCCAATTACCCATGTATCAGAAAGGTACCAGTCAAACAAAGGCAGCTTTCTCCTACATGTCTCATCTACTCCTTGTAGGAATAAGATAAATATCTTTCATCCAAAATGTTTGGCATGAGAAGATTTTAAGGTTTTTGTTTTTTTCTTGAATATTTTCATAAGCATTTGGAAATGTGAGCATCTTGCAGTTGATTAGAAACACTCAATTTATACAAGTTTATCTTAATTGGTTTTTTCTTTCTCTTTATCCCTCTATCATATAGTAGTTACCTCAATATATTATAATGCTTCCCATGAAGTATCTCATATTCTTTGCTTGAGTGGGGATTTCTGTGGGCCAGTATATATCCTAATTATGTTTCAGACCATCATGGCATATTGAAGATACTTAGTCAAGACTTCAGTCAATGGTAATGGTCCCACCTTGTGCACCAAACATTTATCTGAAATACTTTGATAACACGTTGTTATCTATTATTTTGTGACATTAAATAGTTAAAAATAGATGCATTTCTCAATGGATAATATCCTTATAATTTCTGTTCCATGCTGCTGACATGATTGTTATTTGGGGTACCTGACTTTGTTTACTTTGGAATTCATCAGAGACATAGAAGAATCTTTAGCATTGAGAGAAACAGTCAGAAAAATAAGCTACTTGTGGAAAAAATCTGAAATATAATGGGACATGATGAGTCTTTATAATTTTCCCAAGACAACCAGCAAGTTGGGTCCTTTCTTGTCCTTTGTCAATCAATTCACCTTTGATAGAGTTGTAGAGACTCCGTCCTTACATCCTCACTGATCTTCACACACTGTATCTCAGTCTCCTCAGATGGCATTTCAGTCAAGGCCCTGCAAAGATGCTCCTACAATGAAATGCACTCAATTTTTTCATTTAAAAATATGTTTTTTATTTTAATGTGTGTATACATGTGTACATGTGTACCTGCATGTGTGTGCATGTGAGTCCAATGTCTATGGAGGCCAAAGATGAATTCATATTCCAGTGGAATGATATTTACATGTGGTTGAGAGCCACCTGACATGGGACCTGGGACTCAAACACAGGTCCCCCGTGAAAGCAGTGCAGGCTTCTAACTACTAAACTATCTCTCCAGCCCCATATGACAGACTTTGACGATCCCTCATGGAAAGCCTCACCCTCCCTGGGGAATAGAGAGGGCATAGGATAGGGGATAGGTCAGTGGGGTGGGTAGGGGAGGAGGGGAGGAAAAGGGAACTGGGATTGATATGTGAAACAAACTTGTTTCTAATTTAAATAAAAAAGGGAAAATGTCTTTTAAACAATGACAGTAAGTTGCATAATAGAAAAAAATATTTGATTTGAATGTTAACTCATCTCCCAGCACATAATCTTTCTTTTAAGGTAAACCCTGAATCTTTTTACTTCTGGTTCATCAGAGAATGGCTATGCTGACTGATAGAAGCCTTTTCACAAAGGCACTTTGATGGCAGTAGGGGAGGAGACATTTAGAAGCTGGGTCCTCTACTTTCTGCATAGTCACAAAGGCTTGAAGCTCACAGTCACATAGCAGGTGGTCATTGCTTCCTAAACCCAAAGGCCAGAAATATGAATGTCATTTTTCAGCAAGGTTCTCACAAAGACTTTTGAGACAGTAGCTATTTTTAAGTAACTCTAATTTAAAATAAATTATGTATCTCTTGGAACTGGAGTCACAGAAAGTTATGGGCTTCCATGTAGGTGCTAGGAATTAAACCCAGATCCTCTGGAAGAATAGCCAGTACTCTTAAATAAGAAAATGTTTCTTCTGACCCAGAAAATGAAGTTTTAGAAATACAGATATTTTCATTTACATCTGCGTCCCTTGAGCCCCTTTTACATTCTAAGTAATGATGCCACACTCTTCTACTACATCAGTTCACGTTTGTTCCTGTCCTGTGTCTGTGAGTTTTGCTTCCTTGTTGTGCCCTGGTGTACAGGCTGGGTAAGAAAGAAGAAAGATGAGGTAAACAAGTCTCAGGGCAACAGATGAATAGAAATGGATTGTGTAGAGTGAAGCTTTCCCGCCAGCCTGGTTCCAGAGCCGCATCAGTCCCAAATAAACACACATGAGGCTATATTAATTATGAAGCTATTGGCTGCTTGCTTAGTTTCTTACTGGCTATCTCTAACTTAAGTATTTACTCCATAATTGTTAATCTAAGTATTTTCTCTTACCGGAGAAAGGGGTCCGGATCTCTTATTCCTTTGGCAGCTACATCATGACTGACTCTGCCTCTCTTTCCCAGAATCCTCCTTGACTCCTAGTCCCACCTATCTTGCTTCCCTATTGGCCAACAGAGATTTATTGAATTATACACAGGATTTCCCCATCAGGGTTAATTTAAGTTATAAGAGATAACTGAAAACAAGCCTAAGCTACTGGTCATCCTTTTGTAATTAATAAGAAGTCTCCATGTAGTTATTTGGAACAGACTGGCAAGACAGAAAAGTCTATCTACAGGGCAGGTCTTCCTTCATTGGATAGACCTTACCAGAAATGCCCTTACAGACATACTCAGAAGTATTTCTCTTGGGTAATTCTAGATCATGTCTAGCTGAAACCAATATTGGCCATCAGAGTGTGTCAGTGGTGACATGGAGGCAGCACACGAGGATGGAAGGAGATGATGACCTATGATTGTTGTTGCTATATGCTGGGAAATGAACCAAGAACCTTTAACATTTGAGGCACACTCTTCCACTGAGTTACATGCCCAGCTTATGCATGTTATTTGTCTAGAAAACCTGATTTAAAAATAGTATATTTTCTACTCACTGATTGTTTGATGGCAAAAAACTTTTCTCACCTCTACCTACTCATGTCACCTAAATAGAAAATGGGAAACAAGGAAAACCAAGTCCATGACTTACTAAGAGGCAATGTTTCAAGAAATGGTATTATTATGCATCTTGGCTATGTTTACAAGTTTTTGCTCTACACTCTATGCCGCATCTTTGTATGCCAGCACATCTACCTGTGGTCCCTTGAAGCCAACTACACAGTCAATATACATCAGTGGATGGATGAGTGCACCATGCTCCGTGGAACTCACAGCTCTGAATGTAAGAATTTACAGACACCAGCTACAAGTAGTCTGTACAAATGTGATGCATCTGGTCAACAGAGAATGCCTACTTGCAAGGGGAGAGGGTGAGGATGGACTTCTGAACTTGCCTCTTGCTGAATATAACAGACAGACAAAAGTTCAAATTCACATAGGTGTTTTCATCAGCAACATGTGATTAAAGCATCCTGTGTTCATCTGAAGAAAATAATAACAGGAGGAAGAGGAGGAGGAGGAGGAAGAGGAGGAGGAAGGCAACCAAGAAGAATGATGAAAGCTATGACTTACCAATACCAAATCCATGCCAAGCATTTTATTTATTGTAATTGGAAATACATAAGGGGAGACCAAGTCTGATTCCCAATGTAAAATCCTCCAGCCTCAGCTTCCTTAGGGCTGATTACAGGCATATGTCATTAGTCTTCCATATCAAGCCTCCTATAAGTATCTTTAAAGACAAAAGACATTTCCTGAAGTAGGAATCTTTTCCCACTTGACATCTGATGAATTTCAAATACTCAAAACCAAGTAAGTAGCCTGCTGTAGTTCACACAAATCAGTAAATGATTACAAGCCTCTCCGACAAAATTTAGGTACTATTTTCTCTTCTCTGTCCTGCAAAATAAAACCTATCAATGACCCAGAGCTAAATAAGTGTGGGCATTTCTCTTCTCTGTCCTGCAAAATAAAACCTATCAATGACCCAGAGCTAAATAAGTGGGGGTACCTTGATAATAGCCATTGCCAACCCCTAAGATTATGATACAGTATGCATGGCTTCCTACAAGCATCTCACTCTTAGTCTGTTTTCCCTTGGAGCCTGGATACCATTCTTGGGTTGTGTAATATGTTAGGAGTGTCATAGGTACCAACTCTTTTCCTTTAAAAGAATCAACAATGAAAAATTGCTTTAAATCTCTGTTAGCCCAAGAGTGATATTTGGTAGTTTCCCCTTCATGCTATTGGAAAGTGGCTGGCATACTAAACCTGAGTGAGTCATTCTTTTAAGGAGGACTCTTATTTTTATTTTATGTACATTGGTCTTTTGCCATGGTTGTCAGATCTCCTGGAAATGGAGTTACAGACAGTTGTGAGCTGCCATCTTGGTGCTGGGAATTGAACCCGGTCAGTGCTTTTAACCACTGTGCCATCATCTCTCCAGCCCCTTAAAGTGGGTTATTAATGTTAAGTTTACCCTAAAGCTATATGAGATATATTAGTAAAGGTATTTGCATAATCTTCAGAGCTGAACTGGGTAGTGTGTCTCTGATGATAGATCTTGGGAATCCATGGCAGGAGGACTGTAGAAAGTTTGAGGCCAAGCTGGTTTTCATGGTAAGTTATAGGCTAGCCGGGACATAGGGAGATGTTTTAGAGAAAACCCATATAATTAAATACTGTGGTATAAATTCCATTTTGTCAAGTATTTTATTGAATATAAACTGCTGGACCCATGTCCCTTAGTATAAATTGTTAGCTAATATAAATATATAATCTGCTGGGTGGTAGTACATGCCTTTGATCCTAGCACTTTTGAGACTAAAGCAGTTAGACCTCTGTTAGTTTGAGGCCAGCCTGGTCTACAAAGCTAGTTCTTGGACAGCCAAACAGCCAGAGCTGTTTCACAGAGAAATCCTGTCTCAAACACATACGCACACACACACACACACACACACACACACACACACACACACACACACACATGTAAATATATATTCAATAAATGTATATTTATATATAACTATTGCCAGATATGGTATGGAGCTTGTGAGTTTGAGGCTACCCTGGACTACATAATGGGTTCGGATCAGCCTAGGCTACACAATGAAACCGTTGCCAAAACAATAAAAAATAAACACACAAAGTATTTCCTTAGGCTTAGAAAGTAAAAGACTTCTTCTAGTCCTCTATTTGATGATGAAGGTATATTCAAAAATATTCAGATTTTGTGTTTCAAGTGAATGTAAGAAGCAGGCAAGAAACAGTTACTACATATAGAATATTGTAGAAAGTCCCAGTATTAGATACAAGAGAGGACAATTATTCTCAGTATCTCAGAATCCCATAGTCTGACATGGAAACGTGCACACACAATTATAAAAAGATTATTACAAATACATGCATACATGTATATTCACATGTATATATATATATATATATATATATATATATATATATATATATAATTTCCTGACAAGTATGTTAGTCTAGGGCACATTAACACAAGAGGAGAATCTGGGAAACAACCTCGCATCTTGTACTCAGTTAGTTATAACAGAAATGCCTACAGAACTATCTAGGAAAACGGAAGATGCGTTTCTCTTCAGGCAAAGTTTCAGAGGACAATGGAGCCTTGAACCATCATCTCTAAGTGGACTCAATTTTCCAGGAGACCGTGCTGAGATTGGCAGGAGCAGGGGCGCCCCTAAGGCTACTGTTTATCCTGCACAGCAAATAGCCATCTCAGTTCTACATGACTTCCAATGCTAAACTGTTATGGTGGGAAAGACATTTTCAACATTCTTTTTCCAAACCCCACACATTAAAAAAGCACCAATCCAAGACACATCCACCCTGTTGGGAATCCATCTCCTACGTGTGGGCACTGACGGCTCCGTCTGGAATTTGCTGGTGTGTAGGAGGCATGGAGTCTATTAGTTCTTGGAAATTTAATACCAGAAATGGACAGGTAAGGCTACAGCAGCCAAGTTCACTTTTAAAAAGGAGTTGTTTTGTGGATGTTTGGAAAAGGTACACTTTTATTTTTTTAAAGGAATTTCAAGTACTTAAGCTCAGAGAAGTCTTGTTTAGTTTCTCTTACCTTCATGCTTCTGGAAGCCCACAGACATGGTTATAAATTTGGAATGAAATAACCACATAGAATTTTCATATGCTTTGGAAAAGCCAGGAAAAATGTGTGTGTATGTGTGTAATATTGGAATACCTTTATTTCTAATTACTGATTTGTTGTGCAGTCTTGAAGCTGTCTTCATGCTAAGTACATAGATCTGAGTTTCTCTGTTTGGAAAATAGGAATAAAAGTGACCATGATGACCAGCAATAAGGGGAGTGCTCAAAATGATGGATTTGGGCCAATCATAGAGGACTTTTGTGAACTAACTAAATGATGTCCACTGACAAGAAGTGGGAAGAACCACAGAGAAAAACATGAGAATGTTCGCTGCCATTAAATTGGAATGACTTTCGGTGTTTTTAGAGTTCTCCATCACAGAATTTTATTCTGCTTGGGATACATGAATGTAGTCCTCTCCTAGGGAACAGCCATGGTTTCAGGAATACACAAAATGCCATTATAGAAAGACACCAGAAGTTAGCAAAAATGAAAGAAATGGCTAAAGGCAGATGCTGGCATGGAATGGTAACAGCACTGCTGGGTGAGCTTCTCATCGGCAGTTGTGTTGAGCCAGAGGACAGGCTCTCATCTGCATCATGAAAGCAGCAGAATGTCAGGTCCCAGCCTGCCAATCAATCCCTGGCTCAACAAGCCAGAGGCCACCATTTTGGGATGATCCCAACTTCTGGAGAGGAAGAAGCAAACTCTTCCCAAATCTCTAATGACCTCTGAAGTACAAGTGTTCAAGTAGCTTAGAAAACAAACTTGGAATTCATAAAACATGACATTAAACTGAAAGGGTTGGCCAGGGTTAGAGGATTTGCCTCGAATGTACAAGGCACTGAGTTCAGGCTCCAACACTAAAGAGTTCAGGGGATAAACAAGGACTCTCTGAGACAGTTTTGCTGGTGCACAAATCTCAGCACTTGCCAGGGGGTTGTAAGAAAATCAGTAGCTCAAGGACAGTTTTGATTTATGTAGTAAGAGCAAGGACAGCTTGGTTACATAAGACCTTGGATCAAGGAATTAACTAATTAATTAACAAAAATCAACCCAGTTTAGTCTGTTCACAGTCTCCAAAGGAGTTGAATCCATATCTTAAATAAGAAGGGAGTAAAGGCAGATACGCAAAATGTTGTAGAATACCAGTAACAATAATACTTGTGTATTGATATAAAAATGAATTTGCTTTCAGGAGACAGAACTAAAAGCAGAGTCTATGGAGCACGCAGGCCATGAATATTTGCAGCACCATAAACCCTAAGGTAACTGTGTATTTGAGTGCCTGTCATCCCATTTAACCTCTGTAGATCTTTTAAAAATTTTTTTGTTTTTAAATTTAAAAACACGCCCTCCCACTAACCACCCCCAATACTCCCTCATTTCCCCAGGGAGGGTGAGGCCCTCCATGGGGGTGTCCATAATCTGTCATTTCATCCAGGGCAGGGCCTAGACCCTCCCCCAAGAGTCCAGGGTGAGAGTGCATCTCTCATTGTTGGATGGGCACCCAAAGTCCATTTGTATGCCAAGGATAAATACTGATCTATTACCCAAGCCCAATAGATTCCTAGGCCTCCTCACTGACACCCTCGTTCAGGGGGTCTTGATCAGTCCCATTCTGGATTCCCAGCCATCAGTCTGGGATTCAAGAGCTATCCCTTGTCGGGTCAGCTGTTTCTGGGGGTTAAAGACCAGTCTTAACCCCTTTGGTCATCAATCCTCCCTCTCTGTCACTAGGTTCCTTGGGTTCAGCTCTGTGTTTGGCTGTGGGAGTCTGCCTCTGCTTCCATCAGCCATTGGATGAAGGTTCTATTCACCAGATTCTCTGGCTGTGGGATAGTAGGCTAGCACTCCCTAGATCTATGTCTACAATCCATATATGAGAGAGTACATTCCATGTTTGTCTTTTTGTGATTGGGTTATCTCACTCAGGATGGTTTCTTCTAGTGCCATCCATTTGCCTGCAAATTTCAGGATTCCATTGTTTTTTCTGCTGAATAATAATCCATTGTGTAAATGTACCACATTTTCTCTATCCATTCTTCAGTTGAGGGGCATCTAGGTTGCTTCCAGG
Source organism: Mesocricetus auratus (assembly GCF_017639785.1). Lineage (NCBI taxonomy): Eukaryota > Metazoa > Chordata > Mammalia > Rodentia > Cricetidae > Mesocricetus > Mesocricetus auratus. The sequence goes on along the minus strand of NW_024429191.1, from coordinate 89,539,707 downwards.
TTCTGGCTGTTACAAACAATGCCGATATGAACATAGTGGAACAGATATCCTTGTTGTATGAATGTGCATCTTTTGTATATATGCCTAAGAGTGGAATTGCTGGGTCTTTTAGTAGGCTTATTCCCTTTTTTTCTGAGGAATCTCCATACTCATTTCCAAAGGGGCTGTACGAGTTGGCACTCCCACCAACAGTGGAAGAGTGTTCCCCTTTTTCTATAACCTCTCCAGCATAAATTGTCATTGGTGTTTTGATTTTAGCCTTTCTAACAGGAGTAAGATGGTATCTCAGAGTTGTTTTGATTTGCATTTCCGGGATAGCTAAGCATGTTGAGCACTTTCTCAAGTGCCTCTCAGCCATTTTAGACTCCTCTATTGAGAATTCTCTATGTAGTTCAGTCCCCCACTTTTTAATAGAATTCTTTGGTGTTTTGGAGACTTGCTTCTTGAGTTCTTTGTAAATTTTGGAGATCAACCCTCAGTCAGATGTGGGGTTAGTGAATGTCTTTTCCCATTCTGTGGGCTGCCTTTTTGTCTTGCTGACTGTGTCCTTTGCCTTACAGAAGCTTCTCAGTTTCAGAAGGTCCCATGTATTAATTGTTGACCTCACTGTCTGTACTACTGGTGTTATGTTCAGGAAGCTGTCTCCTGTACCAATTCATTCAAGTGTACCACCCACTTTCTCTTCTAAGTGTTTCAGTATGGCTGGATTTATGTTGAGGTCTTTAATCCATTTGGACTTAAGTTTTGTGCATGGCGATAGACATGGATCTATCTGTATTCTTCTACATGCCAGCATCCAGTTATGCCAGCACCATTTGTTGAAGATGCTTTCTTTTTTCCATTGTATATTTTTAGCTTCTTTGTCGAAGATCAGATGATCATACATGTGTGTTAGTATCAGGGTGTTCAATTTGATTCCATTGGTCCAACTGTCTATCTTTGTGCAAATACCAAGCTGTTTTCAGGACTAAGCTCTATAATAGAGCTTGAAGTCAGGGATGGTGATGCCCCCAGATGTTACTTTGTTGAATATGGTTGTTTTGGCTATCCTGGGTCTTTTGTTTTGCCATACAAAATTGATTATTGTTCTTTCAAGGTCTGTGAAGAATTGTGGTGGGATTTTAATGGGGATTGCATTGAATCTGTAGATTGCTTTTGGCAGGATTACCATTTTTACTACATTGATCCTACCTATCCAAGACCATGGGAGATCTTTCCATTTTCTGATGTCTTCTTTAATTTCTTTCTTTAAAGACTCAAAGTTCTTGTGATACACGTCTTTCACTTGTTTAGTTAGTGTTACCCCAAGGTTTTTTATGTTGTTTGTGGCAATTGTAAAGGGTGATATTTCTCTGATTTCTTTCTCAGCCCTTTTATCGTCTGTATTTAGTAGAGCTACTGATTTTCTTGAGTTGATCCTGTATCCTGCCACGTTACTGAAAGTATTTATCAGCTGTAGGAGTTCCCTGGTAGTGTTTTTTACGTCACTTATGTAAACTATCATATCATCTGCAAATAGTGAAAGTTTTACCTCTCCCTTTCCAATTTTTATCCCCTTGATCTCCTATTGTTTTCGTATTGCTCTAGCTAGAACTTCAAGTACAATATTGAAAAGGTATGGAAAGAGTGGCTTGTTCCTGATTTTAGTGGAATCGCGTTGAGTTTCTATTCATTTAGTTTGATGTTGGCTGTTGGTTTGCTGTATATAGCTTTTATTATGTTTAGGTAAGTTCCTGTTATCCCAGATCTCTCCAAGACCTTCATCATGAAGGGGTGTTGGATTTTGTCAAAGGCTTTTTATGCATCTAGTGAAATGATCATGTGGTTTTTGTTTTTCAGCTTGTTTATATGGTGGATTACATTGATGGATTTTCATATGTTGAACCATCCCTGCATCCCTGGGATGAAACCTACTTGATCGTGGTGAATGATTGTTTTGATGTGTTCTTACATCCGATTTGCCAGTATTTTATTGAGTATTTTTGCATCAATGTTCATGAGGGATATTGGTCTAAAGTTCTCTTTCTCAGTTGTATCTTTGTGTGGCTTGGGTATCAAGGTTATTGAAGCCTCGTAGAAAGAGTTTGGCAAAGACCTTTCTTCTTCTATTGTGTGGAATACTTTGAGAAGAATTAGTATAAGCTGTTCTTTGAATTTCTGGTAGAATTCTGGTAGAAAGACATCTGGACCTGGGCTTTTTTTGGTTGGGAGACTTTTGATGACTACTTCTATTTCCATATAGATTATAGGTCTATTTAAATTGCTTATCTGCTCTTGATTTAATTTTGGCAAGTGATAGCTATCCAGAAAATTGTCCATTTCCTTTAAATTTTAAAATTTTGTGGAGTACAGGTTTTCAAAGTATGACATGATGATTCTCTGGATTTCCTCAGAGTCTGTTGTTATGTCCCCCTTTTCATTTCTGATTTTGTTAATTTGCATGTTCACTCTCTGCTGTTTGGTAAGTTTGGACAAAGGTTTGTCTATCTTGCTGATTGTCTCAAAGAACTAACTCTTCGTTGCATTGATTCTTTGTATTGTTTCCCTAGTTTCTACTTTATTGATTTCAGCCCTCAGTTTGATTATTTCCTGGCATCTACTCCTCCTGGGGGAGTTTGCTTCTTTGTGTTCTAGAGATTTCAGCTGTGCTGTTAATTCTCTAGTGTAACTATTCTACAATTTCTTCATGTGGGCACTTAGTGCTATGAACTTCCCTCGTAGCACTGCTTTCAAAGTGTCCCACAGGTTTGGGTACGTTATGTCTTCATTCTCATTGGATTATAGAAAGTCTTTAATTTCTTTTTTTAAAATTCCTTCTTTGACCCAGGAATGGTGCAATTGTGCATTATTCAATTTCCATGAGTTTGTATGGTTTCTGCGATTTGTGTTGTTGGTGAATTCTAATTTTAATGCATGGTGGTCTGATAAGATGCATGGAGTTATTCCAATTTTTTTTTGTACCTGTTGAGGTGTGATATGTTGCCAAGGATGTGGTCTATTTTTGAGAAGGTTCCATGTGGTGCTGAGAAGAAGGTATATTCTTTTTTATTTGGATGGAATGTTCTATAGATGTTTGTTAATCCCAATTGGATCATAACTTCTATTAGCTTCTTTGCTTCTTTGTTAAGTTTCTGTCTGGTATTCCTGTCTAGTGGTCAGAGTGGGGTGTTTAAGTCTCCCACTATAAGTATGTGGGGCTTTATGTGTAATTTGAGTAAAATGTTACTTTACGAACGTAGATGCCTTTGTATTCATCTTGGTGGATTTCTCATGTGGTGAGTATGTAATGACCTCCGTAATCTCTTTTGATTGGTTTTGTTTTAAAGTCTAATTTGTTAGATATAAGGATTGCTACCCCTGCTTGTTTCTTGGGTCCATTTGATTGGAAAATCTTTTCCCAACCTTTAAGTCTGAGGTAATGTCTGTCTTTGAGGCTGAGGTGTGTTTCTTGTATGCAGTAGAAGGATGGCTTCTGTTTTCAAATCCATCCTGCTAGCCTGTGTCTTTTTATGGGTGAGTTAAGACCATTAATATTGAGGGATATTGATGACAATCGATTGCTCATTCTTCTTTGATTTGGAATGGTTGGTGGTGGTGGAATTATGTGTGGAATTCCACCCCTTTTTTCTTTTGGCTGTTGGTAAGGTGGGATTATCTAACGCCTATGTTTTTCTGGTTATAGCTAACTTCCTTGGGTTGGAGTTTCCCTTCCAGAACTTTCTGTAGGGCTGGGTTAGTGGATACATATTGCTTGAATCTAGTTTTGTCATGGAATATCTTGTTTTCTCCATCTGTAGTGATGGAAAGTGTTGCTGGGTATAGTAGTCTGAGCTGGCATCCATGGTCTCTTAGTGTTGATAGAATTTCTATCCAGGACCTTCTGGCTTTCAGAGTTTCCATGGAGAAGTCAGGTGTAATTCTGATAGGTTTGCCTTTATATGATACTTGACCTTTTTCCTTAGCTGCTCTTAATATTCTTTCTTTATTCTGTATATTTGGGGTCATGATTATTATGTGGCGAGGGGACTTGTTTTTGTGGTCCACTCTATTTGGTGTTCTGTAAGCTTCTTGTGCCTTCATTGGCATATCTTTCTTTAGGTTGGTAAAGTTTTCTTCTATGATTTTGTTGAATATATTTTCTGCCCCTTTGAGATGGTTTTCTTCACCTTCTTCTATACCTATTATTTTTAGGTTTGGTCGTTTCATGGTGTCCCATATTTCCTGGATGTTTTGTGTTAGGGATTTGTTGGGCTTAAGATTTTCTTTGGTCAATGAATCAATTTCTCCTAGTGTATCTTCAACACCTGAGCTTCTGTCTTTCATCTCTTGTATTCTGTTGGTTATGCTTGCATCTTTAGTACCTGACTGTTTGGCCAGCTTTTCTAATTCCAGCCTTCCTTAAGATTGTTTTTTTTTTATTGTCTCTATTTCAGTTTTCAACCCTTGCACTATTTGAATTGTTTCTTGCAATTTTTGCTTTGTCTTTTCTTCCAGTTGTTACATTTTTTGAATTTTTTGGTTTGTATTTTCTTCCATTTCTTTCATTTTTTGGTTTGTTTTTTCTTCCATTTTTTGGTTTGCTTTTTCTTCCATTTCTTTGAGGGATTTTCCTATATCCTCTTTAAGGGCCTCTATCATTTTCGTGAAGTTGTTTTTAAGGTCATTCTCTTCTGCTTCATTTGCATTGGAATGTTGGAGTCTTGCTGGTGTGGAGTCTCTAGAATCCGGCGGTGTCATATTTGTTTTTCTGTTGCTCTGTGTGTTTTTGTATTGTCTCTTTTCCATCCTTTCTTCAAGTGGGTATAGAAAGAGCCCCTTACTGGTCTGGTGGTTAAGGGACCAGAGTTCCCTTTCGGTGGGTGCAAGCAGGTCCAATACTCAGGTAGTTCTCCTCTTCCTGGTCCTAGTCCTGATCCTGTGGGTGGACAAGAAGACTGGAAATCTGGGGTGTGTAGGCTCTGGCCTGGAGGGGAGGCTCTGTGGCAGTCCCTAGGCAGTCTCCAGGCACTGGAAGGCAGGCCTGGATACAGGGCCTGGTTTACCTGGTCTCCTGGTCCCGTTGGTGGAAGAGAAGACCAGGAATCTGGGATGCGTGGCTCCCACTGGGAGAGGAGGCTCCATGGCAGTCCCACTGTATCCCAGGGTACAAGTTAAAGAACCTAGGCTTTGGAAATTTTGTTGTCTCACTCATGTTTCCATGGGCAAAATGTTGATTCACTGTCCACACCAGAGTGTGCTTGGCCAGACCACAGACCACAGACTTCGCTCTCTACAGAGGGAAATCCCTTTCTTTTGTCTACATGACTGTGATGACATAGTGTGTCTGCAACCAAAGGAGAAACTTACTAGAGAAGGAATTGCTAGAAAAGTAGTGAGTAGATGCTGTTTCCAAAAAAAGGAAAAGAAAAGTGAACATACTTTTTTTCTAAAGTTACTATAGATTTATCTTAGAGTTGGGGCAGATACCTATCATCTCAGTATGAGAGACTGTCATAAAGTGCACATATTCCTGTGAAAGGGATCCACCTGCCTCTATCTATCTATCTATCTATCTATCTATCTATCTATCTATCTATCTTTGGTTTTTCAAGACAGGGTTTCTCTGCAGCTTTGGAACCTGTTCTGGGACTCGCTCTTGTAAACCAGGCTGGCCTTGAACTCATGCAGACCTGCCTGTCTCTATCTCCTAAGGGATGGGATTAAAGGCATGAGCCACCATTGCCTGACTCTATCTGCCTTTAAATAATGTGAAAAATATCAATTCAGATTATGAGCTATTTTCTTGAGTGGGATAGGATTAACAGCCATTGTATCTTGAGAATGTATTCTAGGTCATTACGGTGGTAGGATGATTTGCATATCCAATGTAAATACAATATCCTAGCACTGTGAAATCAGCACCCATATCCTCCTTTGTGCAAATGAAAACTGCAGCCCACCGAGATTTAATCAATCATACAATATGATTGTCAGAAGAAAAAAATAGTAGAAATGAATTAGAAGCTTGTCCTGGTTGAGTCTCCCTTACTGATTTCTTAGGCTCCACCATGCTCAGAGTGTTCTGGGATCTAACCTTAAAGGGGAGGGAAGATGGGCAGGGGAGGAAAGCTGGGCTATTGCAAAGGGAGTTGGGGAGTCTGGAGACAGAACTCTGTAATTTTTCCAAGGCTGTGCTGGAGGGCCCCTGAAGAGAGAGGTGTAGAAAGACCTTAGCCAGGGATGATTAATGTCTGACCCTTGAGAACTTTCTCCCAACTTCCACATCCAATTCATCACTATGCCCTTCCAAGTCTTCCTTCTTGAATATTACCCTACAAATTCACTGCCTTTACCATCGCCAAGGCCATTGGTATCTACTACGTTTCCTAGTTCTTGCCCCTGTCCCAGCTATTCTTTTCCCTAGGGAAGGATAGTCTTTCTGAAACAGAAATCCAAATCTCTGTGCTTCCTGCTTAAGCATCGCAATGCTTCTCAGATTCCTTGTGTCAGAGTTCAAAATCCTTTTCACAGTTTGTGGGATCTGTCATTCTGTTCACTCGGGATACCGCTTCCAAGTTTTCACTATCAAAATCCGTCCACCTATGAGCATCTCTATGTTTTGAAATACTCCCATAGCAATTTCACTGCAGGGTTGAAAAACCATATGCATTTTTAAAGATCTTTCTGAATTTGGTAATTTTAACCTCTTTACATTTCCTTGGCCTGGCAGAGGGTCCAGGCTGGTAGCTGTGGTCTAAGAACTATCATAGTTTTCTTCCCAAAGCACAAAATATACCTAGTAGTGTGGCAGCAAACACAGTAAGTCAGCCTGCTTTGATGTAGACTTTCATTTAATGCTTATCTCTCCTTGAGGACTGATGGGCAGGATACACAGGAGGAAAAGGCAAACCTGGCTACTAAAACAATGCTTGATTGCTTTCAGAGAATATGGAAGGCCTCCATGGATACTCAGGCAAATTCTCAAAGATAGACAGAAGGCAATGGAAACTGGTGAGCACTGCAGAAGCTGTCTCTTGAAATTCAGATGAAGAAAAGACAAAAAGAGCTCATGACATGTTACAACTTAGGGGTGAAAAGAACCAGAGCTTCTCCCTCTCTCTCCCTCCCCCTCCCCCTCCCCCTCTCCCTCTGTCTCTCCCTCTCCCTCCCCCCCATCTCTCTGTCTCTCTGTGTTTCTCCATAAAGTTAGTGTGCCTGAGCCAGGAAGTTCAAAGGACTGACTTGCTGAAAGATTCAGGTCAATGAGGGTACAATGATAGTACAATGAGGATACAATGAGGGTACAATGAGGTATAAGTAGAGCAGGGATGTTGGCTGTGCCTCAGCCTGTGGTAAACAATTTCAGGCTGGAAATGCTACATTGGTGACGAATTTCTAGCGAGATTGCCTGATACAGTGAGCAAGGTGTGTGTGTGTGTGTGTGTGTGTGTGTGTGTGTGTGAACTATAGTTTCAGAAAAGGATATTTTAGTAAAGAATTTCTATTCTACCTTTTGAACTTCATATTCTGAATCATGGACCTCCAAGTAGGAAAGAAATAGAGAAGCAAAAGTTTCAGGAATTAATGAATGAAATTAAAAAAATCCTTGAATAAGTATATATGCACATATATAAATATATACACATATATGTCATATGAAATATATGTAATATATATATAACACATATATATCTTAAAAGAACTGGATCATGATCTCAAAGAGATATGTATGTGGAACTCCACGTTCAGTGCATTACTCATCATAAGCAACCACGGAGCAAACTGAGTGTCTGCTGACAGCTGGATCAGTAAATAAAATATGCTGCATAAGAGAGAGAAATAATGCTCAGTCAGTGGAATACTTGATCCATAGCACCATAGAATGGGTGTGGTGGCTCTCACTTGTAATCTTGGCACTCAGGATGTGGAGGTAGGAGAACCAAGAGTTCAAGGTTATTCTCAACTACATAGTGAATCTGAGACTGATCTGAGCTACTTAAGACCCTGTTACCTCTCAACTGTGTCTGAATATATGCATTTATATATATATAAATGTGTATACTTATGTGTATATATAAATGAACACACACACACATATATATATACACACACACACACACATATATATATATATATATATATATGAACATGATTTAGTGTGTGGAATAGAAAATTCTTCCATTTGTTGTAGCATGGATAGAGCTAGACGATATTATGCTCAATGAAATAAGCCAGACACAAGCACACAAATTCCATATGATAACACTTAGGTGATAAATCTAAAATAGTTAAGCTCATAGAAGCAGATAGTGGAGTAGTGGTTGCCAGGCACTGGGGTGATGGGATAATAAGGATGTATGGAATTATTGGGATTGATGGATAAGCTTACAGTATGAATGATGATTTCAGGAATACCTGCTGAGCTTCCTTAAGATGTATATATTAGTGAGGTGTAAGTTTTTTTGTAGTTCAAGGATATATAAAATAAATGCCGATCTCGACAGAGTAAAACAATAGCCGTGATTTAAAACAGTCAACAGAATAGGACATGTACTTATGTTTTCATTTTCAGATTTAGTTTTGAGAATTTTGCGAATACAGCATATGATTGGTAATATCTACTTGCATACCACCCTGCCAACTTCTCTTACCCTCCTGACTTCATGTCTTTAAAAATAATATCCCACTGTGTCCAAATAGCACTGCCTTTATGCACATAGGCGTGGGTTATCCACTGGAACATGGGCAACCTACCAATGGCCACACCACAAAAGAAAAATGACTTTCCTTCCCCCAGCCACCTTCAACTGCCAGGATCATCATAGCAGAGCATGTAATAAATAACAACTACTAAATATAATGATAAACTATTAAATATATTATGCAATTAGTAAATATAATTACTAATTAATTCATTAATTAGACAAAGTGGAAAGACTTTCATAAGTTGGAGATGATAGATACTCAATATAGCATAGTTGAGAAAGAAATTTGGGAATGTAATTTATAAAACAGTGAAAGCAGATAGAAAGCAGGGGTTCTGCTGAAATTTCAAGAAGGGTGTATGCAGATTGGGGTAGCAAATGAAGTGGATTTGTAAGAGTAATGTCCAAGAGAACATAGTCCTGTTCTCTACCTGTTTCTACTTTGAAACTCCACTTGATCTCCTTTGGATCCCTAACCATTTCCTACCTCCCCATAAAACTGGATTAAGTGTTTTGTTAAGATGATTTTGTTACTTCTATTTATTATGTATTTGTTTTGTGTGTCTGTCTACATGTGTGCTTGCATGTTGGCGCATGTGTGACATGGTACACATGTGGAGGTCAATGGATAACTTTCAGGGGTCAGTTCTCTCTTTCTACCTTGTGCATCCTGGGAAGTGAACTCAGGTTGTCAGATTTGGGGTAAAGTGCCTTTCCCAACCTAGCCCCACCACTGGCTCTCAATTAGGTTTTAAACATAATAGGCAGAGGAAGTGTTTTCCTTATCCTTCATAGACAGGAGAATAGATGAGGTTATCGAAGCTGGTGTAGCCAGGAAAGACTAGACCAACGGTCTCAAAGGGCAAATGCATCGTTCATTGCTTGGGGAGTAAAACTGTGAATAGCTGAGCTCACTTCTGAATCTCATAAGGAACTTTCAGACCTTTAAATAAGCTCTTGGCTGTAAAATATGTTCAAATTTATGAAAAAGGGCATACTGGTTTGCAGCAGGAGAAGGATAAACACTCTCAGCAATACTGACCACCAAATATGAAATATTTGTGGGAACATTATTATGAAGTCTAGCGGCCGTAGGTGGGAGAATGATGCATGAGGCCCAGGCAGCAATGAAAGGAAGATGGCGTGCAGCTTGCTTACTTCAAGAGAAATACTGAAATGGCTGCAAGGAGGAAGACGCCAGATCACCCAGGGAGCATGGACCCAGACCAGACCAAGACTCCTCCAGGAGACAAGGAAGCTTGTGTGCAAGAGTCAGGGAGCTGTGTGGGCAGAACTCAGGAAAATAGACCTCTTCCATTTCTCCAAAGAAGATGCAAAGAATATTAGAGGACTAAACCCCAGTGGACCGAAAGCCTAGGTGGTGCCTCTGTTTCTTTGTAGAATGGGTCCTGACTTTGGGGATGAAGAAAGTCTTTGTGGATAGTTGGTTCCCTCTTCTACTATCATTGTTCCCATCAATTAGTAATATCCATTTGGATTCTTTAAAACATTTTTGATCTTCTCTACAGCATTAGTGGCTGAATTCAAGCCGTGTGATTTATCACCTACATAGTTCAGTACTCACACAAAACATTCTAATCAGTTATTTCTCTTAGTCAAGGTAATACAGAGAAGGATCTTCCTGAATTCCTACTTAAGCTTCTCCAGTAATTCTCCATGACCTGGGGGATCATTTTCATATTGTAACCTGTAGGGGACTGAAACTGGGCATTAGGTTAGCACCTAATCTTAGGTATTAAAAAAATACGAAGGAGAGATAGATGACTTACTGGGTAGGAGTGTTTGCTGCTCTTCTAGAGGACCTGGGTTCAGTTCCCATCACTCACAAGAGTGGCTTACAAGTAGCTTTAACTCCAGATCTAGGGCATCTGACATCCCATTTTTGGCCTCCTGGTTTACCTGCACACAAACGGCATACACACATGCAGATACATACAGCAAAATATAAAAGATATTAAGGACCTAATAAAATCAGTGAGAAGGAAATAGATCTGGATACATTACAGAGTGCCTCTGCAACTTTGTTTAACATGAATGCTTCATACCAACAGATCCATCAGTTGCTGAAGGCAGAAAGTAAAAATTTCTTTGTATTCCCAGAGAACAGAGTAGCTGATTCCTAGCCCAGATCCTCTGAATCCAGGCTTCCAGATTTAATGTGTAAATCCAACTTTCCCTCCATGGTTCCTTGTTTAGGTTTTTAGAAAAGAAAAGATATAGCTTGCTGGGAAAATGTTTTTCCCCCTTTGGGGAAAGGGAGCACAAGTGTAACATGGGCATTGTTTCTGACAGTTCATTTGAGCAGATGAAACAATCCATTCATTTGGTGAATCCATGGAATCAATGGCTTCCACTTTGTACTTCTTGAAAAATATACAGTGTTTCAGGTCCCTGGATTTACATTCCACAGACCTTCTGGTTTAATGGAATACTTTTGGGTCCCTAGAGGGCAGGCATATGGTTCTACAAGAGTGTTGATGGCTTTTTAAAAAGTTCTTGCTTGGAGCCGGGTTTTGAAATTTTTTTTCACACAGAGTGCAGAAGAAACAGTTCTCAGCACCATTTCTGAGTGTGGCTTACACACTTGTGCTCCAGGGCTAAAATAGGGTGGTTCATCTCCTTCAACAGGGTGTTTCTAACCTAAAAATAAGAAAATAAGTGCCCCTAAGCAGTAGCAGTTAGAAGAAACCCTTCCTTTGGATCTTAGGTTCATAATACACTATTTTCCTTCTGTGTCCAACTTGGTGTAGATAGAATGAGTACTTAACACATCTAGAATGAATAAGCAAAATCACACATAGAGTGAGAGAGAGAGTTTGTCATCTAGCCATTGCTCCTTAGAGATCCATACAGCATAATACATTCTTTACTACATTTAAGCTGCGGCTATGGTTGAGGCCATTTTTATACAACTCTACCAGAGGTAGGTGCTGTCAAGAAGTTTCTTCCAGATCTTTCATATCTTTTAGCTGTGTGTAGTCTTGTTATTTATGGGACAGATGGACCATGAAAAACATCATTTATAGGTAAAAATCAATATCAAATTCATAAATGTGCAATAGTTTATGAAAAGTTCAATGAATAAAAATGTCAAATGGGGTATGTTGGGTTTAGATGAGAAGCATTCTCTCACGGGCACAGGTAGTGGAATATCTAGTCCATAGCTGTTGCTGCTGTTTTCCAGGGTCGAGGAGGTGTAGCCTTGTTGGAGGAAGAGCATCCCATCCCTGGAGGTGGGCTTTGAACATCAACAGCCTTACTCCATTGCCAGTTTGTTTTCTCTGCTTTTTGCTTGTGATGGAAAGAGTGATCTCTTTCTCAGCTTCTGTCTCTAGCCATTTGCTGCGATATGATTCCCAGTATTATGGCCTTTATCCCGTTAGAATTACAAGCTCAAATAAACTCCTTCTTGTGTGTGTTGCCTTGCTTGTGATAGTTTATCACAGCAGCAGACATGTACCTAATACAGAGCACATCACTGTAAACAAAGCAGGTCTTTCGCTTTTCGTGGAGGAAGTGTTTTACTGGCTGCTATAGAGTGTCACATGTAATTATTTATAAACGCTCGACTTTTCTCTTACATAATTCTTATTTTGTTGAGTTTTTTTAATTGCCCATTGATGTTCGCAGTATGTTCTCCTCATTTTAGAAATGCCCACAGTATGGTTAATAAATGAATGCCACAGGTAATGTAGGTCAATGATTCATGATTGTCCAGCAAAGTAAGATTCTTTAAAGTAGAGACAGTAATTTAAATTTAAATTTTAAAATGTGTGTGTGTGTCCTCTGTGAATATAGTATCCCAGGAGGCTCTCCTGGGAACTGGACTTAAAGGCAGTTATAAACCACCTGACACAAGTGCTGGGGACTGAACTTGGATCCTCTGGAAGAACAGCAATCGTTTTAACCCTGAACATCTCTCCAGCCCACAGGAGCAGGAGCTTAAGTCAGCTTACGTGAACTATTTTTGCTGTCAAGTATTAGGAACTGAACTTGAAAGATGCTTGAATGCATATAGAGTAAGATGTTTAAGTGACTGCATAACAGATGAAGGTTATCTTGTAGCTGTTGTCCGAAGCCTGTTTATAGTCAACACTGAAAGAGTCATTCTTGAGTGGAAGGAGATATACGCTTCCTTTTATCTAGGATCCTTGATGTATCCTTTTTCTTTGTGATGACTGACTTGAGCTAGGTTTATATGTATTTGACATGGTGACATACAGTGAAGCTCTTGACTTGTTTGCAAGGGGAATTAAGAGACTTACTGCTTGTTGACATTAATTCCTCTTTTTTTGTGACATTATAGGAGAGCATCACATAGCCATGGTTCTGTAATGCCCCCTGTGTATAAGTCTGTTTGCTCTGTAGCACATAGGGAAGATGTTAGTTTGTAGTTGCTCAGTGACTGAAGATGAATTCCAGTTGTTGAAGTCATCCTGGGAGACTCTTCTCTCTATTCCCTCTCCATGTTCCTCGAGTTTACCATGGAGCCCCTCTTAGGATGCTCTTTTCTTCACTGCCTGTTAGCATTCTTGTAGAATGACCTGATAGTTTTGGGTGTGGCTTAGGAGTCCAGATGCCCACTTCACATTATAACTTTGTAACTCACTATGGTTCTTTCACCTCATTGAGCCTCAGCTTTACCTGTAGGGCAGGCAAGACAGGAAGCTCATTGTCTATTAGCTGGGATGCCTTCTGCTGGAAGTGAATGCTTCCAACTGCTAATAACATTTGTTATCACACATCTGTGGTTGGGAAACAGCACACCATGACTGGGAGATGACTTTTGACACTCAAGACCAAAGTTTACTATTTCTTAAATGTTTTACTCCGGGACACTAATGATAGCAATGGCATTGCATGATTCTAGTTGTTATGACTAAAAATAATGTCTTTTTCTTAGACTTTCTTCTTCTGGGGTTTCTTTACACACTCGACATCCCTTCTTATTGCTTTGGATAGGACTTGGGCATGTACTCATGCTTAAAGCAACCCTGAAAATCACAATGTGTATCGTAAGATGACATTTACAAAAGGTCTCAAAAAGCAACTGCCACAATGGGTCACAGTATATAAGACTTTTTTAATATTGAAAAAGAGATTTTGTATGCAAAACACTTCAAGCTATCTCAGGAACAAGTAAGTCGTTGGTCATTTATTACTTAGTGTTATTTACTGACTAACTTTATAACTTATACTGTGAAAATGGTAGCTACTATTTGGCATCTTTTATAGGAAAAAGTAGTTCCAATGAGCCATCAGACTCTAAAGAATGGTGATAAATACTTAATATCCATGAGCTGAAGGGTGCATCTGTTTTGAGGATGTGGGGGTATTCATATAAGGCATTTATGAATTCATGTAGTAGAAAGAGTTATGTTTTCAGAATTTCAATTTTTGTTAATGTGGAACACTAATAAGAGTCGTAGGCTAAAGGAAAAGAGAGTGAAATTCCCCAATCATAGTTAGGCATAGCTGTGCCTACAACTTGAGCACAGTGAATTACCTGATCAAAGGCTGCTATGGCCCAGCATGAACCCTCTAGACAGTCTTTCTCCTCCTGATTTCAATGCCATAAACACCAGATCTAGGACATCAGAGAGAAACTACATAGTTCCAGGCACCAGGGAGTAACTCACACCAGGAGTTGATGCTGCCCTTGCATTGTCTCTACCTCCTGCAGAAGGCTGCCCACAGCTTGGAGGAAGAGTGGTCATAGACCTACAAGTGAGAGATTGTGTGGTGTAGTCTGAAGGAAGAACAGAAGTGAGCTGCTCCCATCCCCTGTCACTTTTGAAGGGCTCAGAGGTGGAAATCTGACCTGCTCCTTCCAACTAATGTGCTGTCATCTTGCCAAGCATTCTCCCTCTTCCCACACATGTCATCTGTGTGAGGGGGAATAGTCTATAACTTGACTTCAGGGTTCAAAGTAAGGCTCTCACTGGTCTATGCATTTCAAGATATCCTGTAGGCATTATCTTGTACAATGAGTATGCAAAACCCACAAGGGCCTACTGCCCAACTTTTCCTATGACCTTTCTCTTTTAAGGTTCACAGCTATAAGGCAGCAATGTGAGCTTTGGGGGCTTAGTGATGGAAAGTTTGGTTGAAAGGGGGCAATGCAGGTGCTTCTACAACCCTTACCTCAAATGAGCCAAGATTCTGGCGCCTACAAGACTGGTTTGGGACTCTTACAAGGCTAGCTATTCCTGGGGAGATTTCCAAGAACTGCCTGTTAGTAGTTTGAGGAGAGAGAGAGAGAGAGAGAGAGAGAGAGAGAGAGAGAGAGAGAGAGAGAGAGAGAGAGAGAGAAAGAAAGAAGGAAAACAAGTTCATTTCTTTTGGGGAATTCAGCATAATTTTTGTGGTCCAAGACAGAGTCAGAAAATGCCAGACTTGCAATAAATGTCACCTTTTTGGTGATGATGTGGGTGGACAGATGGTTAGTGGTTCTGTTGGTAGTGGCAATGGGGGTGGTATGGAGTAAAACCCCAATAAACTCACAGAGGAGTCTCTATAAGCTATTCCCGGGCATTAGCAAATGCCTATGCATTCTAGGTTTGGTCAGGGGCATTGCTTCTTGGCCACAGACATAGCTTCACAATCAGGGAATTTTTTTAATAATATTTAAACACAGTGTCAATAAAAGAACTGTTTCTAATATGCACTCACAGAGTTACTGCGTCTAGAACTTTAGGGTCTCTGAAGGAAGCCAACAGATGACAAGGCAAACCTTCTTTTTTTTTTGTTGCCAGATATCCTGAAAACTTCACTACTACGGCAAGGGTATTGTGAGGCATCCGAGCTCCGGCTGCCCGAGCTGTGGGCCAGGAAGCCCCATCTCCCGTTTCTGACACGTTATTCACATCGAGAAGTGAGTATTTTTCTTTTTTTGCTGACAACAGTGCTCCATTTAAAACCTCACAGGAGTACTTGATGTACAGGAGTCTCACTGCATTTTAATGTAAAAATAACAGGGGGAGAAAGAGTGATTCTACAAACTTGTCCAGCACAGCATCTTATAATACTTCTTTAAACATAGCTCTCCTGGCAACCTGACTTTCTATCAGGGAAAAAGGAAAACAAAAACTGTTGATTTTGGGAACAAGACGTTTACCAACACCTTTCTAGCTCACCATTGCCCCCACCCTCGCCACAAATGCAAGCACATACCTTCACACATGCACTCACACGAATTTAATGTTCTACCTGCAAATAAGTGGGCACTTCTTTCTAGGTCAAGCCAGATATGTTAAAAAATAGGAATACAGAAAAGAGAACATTGATGTCTAGGGCATATTACAATGGCCTCTAGGAGTGTGTGACTTTGTGAGTATAGCTGGCATGTAAGCCATCTTTCATTCCCCAGCTACTAAATTTACGAGCATGAGTTTGCATTTCAGTGCCATTTAAGGTTACATATATAGTTATATCCAATATTTTTATTTCATTTTATACATTTATTCACTTGTAAATGTGACAGTCTAAAAGAAAATGGTCCCCAAAGGGAGTGGCACTATTAGGAGGTGTGGCTTGTTGGAGAAGGCATGACCTTGTTTAAGCAAGTGTGTCATTGTAGGGTTGGGCTTTAAGGTCTCTTGTGCTCAAGCTATGCCATGTGTGGCACAGAATTGTTTTTGCAGCCTGGATGAAGGTAATATATTAAGTATAAATTGAATTTAAAGTGTGTTCCTATTACTATTTAAGTACCAGAGGTATAGAAATGAATTCAACCCTTAATGATCTAGGTAATAGAGTGAGGAGATAAGGCTTGCTAATTGCAACAGAACCAAGTTTGTGCTGGAACAGAAATAACAAAAGGGAGTTCTTAGCCCAGAAGAGAATTTGTATTTAGCCCAGTCTAAGACTAATCAGATGTGATTAGAATTTCTTCAGAAAACACAGTTCCAACTCCAGTTTTAACTATGAGCACCACATCAGCCACACTAAAGGGTTAACGTAAGTGGAGAGTTTTTAAGCTTCCCCTGTCTATGCAAAATCAAGGAACCAAGAATAGTCTGAAAGAGATTGTAAGAGGCTCGACATTACCAAAAGGTATCTGTACAGGAAGGAGGAGAATGCTCATTGCTAAGGCTGTTGGAGGCGAAGGCCACCTCAAAGGACCTACCTATGACACTCTGAACAGCATGATTCATATTTCCTATGAAAGGTTTGAACAATGTGTGACATGCCTGACTGCATTGCTATTTTCAGTAAAATATTCTCTTTAGAGGAAGAATTTGAGCAGCGATATTTAACCACCACCTTCTGAAAATAGATAAACCTCCATAATTGTGTTAATGGATTACCACGGTTGACAATGTATCCACCAGGGGACACATTTTCAACTGATAACACTTACCTCAGGCTCAGGAAGAGAAGAGCACAGCTGGTTCTCATGAGCCACTGCAAGTTGGCTCCAACAAACCCCTGAATTGGAAGGAGTCAACGGGAAGAACAAAAATTCACCTTGGGGCTCATCTAATTAGAGCAAAACAGTAAAACAGGCCCAAGCTCTCATAGTCTATCGATGATTCAACTGCACTGAGTGATCCAAAGATGAGAAACAGGACGATGACATTCACGTTTCCACCTGGACTCCTGGGCTTTGTGCCCTTCTAGGGAAGAGGGAAGAGGTGGGACACATCCCTTAAACTGAGGCTGTCGTAGTCAGGTATGCAGCATCTCTTTGGCATATTCAAGTCAGTGTGGTGAATCCGGGGAGATAAGAAAGGGATGCGTATCTGAAGGTGAGGTATGGGCAGATGGAGGGTCTTTCTCTTGGTGCTAATGAGCAATGTAAGCGAACAGGACGGACTAGAAACATTCACCCTGCCCTCCTCCAGGGAAGTCCCTTCTCTAGCAAGGCTGCATGCCCTAAAAACCCCAGAACACTTTCCCAAACAGTTCTGCCAACTGAGTACCAAGTATTAAAATATAGGATCCTGTGGGGATCATTTCTCATTCAAGCCACAAAACTGAGAATGTAAGGGGAAATCAACTGTAAAGAGTTAAATCAAGAAAACACAATACTCCTGTTTCTTTGCCTCCCCCCAATTTGTTCGTTTTGTCCCCTTCTGGTTTGTTTGTTATTCTTTTATGTTATTATTATGATGATTTTTAAAAAAATACCTATTTGTATTCTAATGAGAGAGAATGGATTTGGATTTGGGTGGGTGGGGAGTTGGGGAAGATCTTGGAGGAGCTGAGGAAGGGGGAACTGTAATCAAAATATCTTGTGTGGAAAAATCTAACTCAGTGATTAAAGTTGCAGAGCACACCTTCTTGCTAATGAAAATTTCCCCAGGACACTGGGCCATTTTTTTCTCTTTTACTCCGTTCAGCATCTCAGATGATCACACATTCGCGTCAAATCCCATGGTGCATCAGACGTTGGAGGTTTTGAATTTGAGTTAGTTGAGGCTGACAGCAGAGAGCAGATCCACAGCTCCAGTAAGGGAGTCACAAAGCGGGCCTCCACTGTTTAAATAACTTACAATCCTACTGGTGGGGGGAGGCGCTCAGCCCTGCTCCTGGGATGATGCCCAGGAGGATTCCCCCCACCCCTAACATTTTGATAAGAACTTTCTCTTAAGTTGTCTAGTGCACGTGGCAGTACTTCTTGGGAATGTATTATTGGCAAGGGGGGAGGAAAAAGAAAGACAAGATCTTTGCCCTTTGTAGAACTCAGTGTCTAGGAGTGTGTCGTGGGGACGACGACAAGATAACAGATGGTGTGTTCGATGTGGATGAATGCTGTGGGGAAAATAAAACAGGGAAGAGGCATTGGGGAGAAACTGTAATTTTTACTGTGGTGGACAGGGAAACTCCACACATACTAAAAGATAGCAGTCCAGTCTCTTGAGTCATGACTAAGCATGAGCAGGAACCCATGTGAAAGCTGAGTGCCTTGTTAAGTTCCCTGAGGAACTTATTCTCATTTAAGGACACTCCAGGGCCTGGTTTTATATCCTAAATTTGGCCAGTGAGTCTAGTTTATTTTGCATCACGATTAGTTAATGGATAAACCTTCTTTTCTCAGTGTTCCAGAATGAATACCTATCACCATGCTGCCATGGGCAACCAGATATGTGCAACTATCCCTGTGACTTTTTCTTTTTTGCTGTTTGGTTTTTCTGTGACTTTGAGAGGGAAATATTTGGAAAATGGTAAAATTTTAACCTCTATAATGTCTCACCCATTTTGTGGTCCTTTCATTGCTTAAAAAAATGGCACAAATGGCACACAGGCAGTTTTAGTTCCCCTACAAATAATTTTTCCCCAGAGCATGGTTGCTTCCTGGCTGAGAGTTGGCTGAAGCCAAACCCTGATTTGTTAGCTTGAGTATTCTTGGGTATCCTGGGAGCCGGCTGGAAAGGTGCTCATGGGAGTCCAGGCTGTGGGGCATCAGAGGTAGAAATAGGCTATAATGAGGTCCCTCTGGTCTTTTGAAAAATAACCTTCCTTGGATAAGATTCAAGGCAGACTTACAGTCATGGAATTTGGCAACAGTCATTCTACCTAGCATACAGGAGAAGACAAAATAAAAACCAAGTTTAATACTGCAATCCCATATGAGATGCTGCAGCCAAAATCCTCAGGGTGATATCTTGCAGAGAATGATTTTGGAAACTGGCTAACTCACACCTTATTTATTTAGTACATACAGAAATTTGTGTATTTGGGGTATCTCTCTCTCTCTTCTCTCTCTCTCTCTCTCTCTCTCTCTCTCTCTTTCTCTCTCTTTGTGTGTGTGTGTGTGTGTGTGTGTGTGTGTGTGTGTGAATGCTGTAGCCAGAGGTGATGTTCAGTGTCTACCTCAATCATTCTCCACCTTAATTTGAGATAGGGTCCTTCACAAAGCTTGGAGCTCTCTAATTTGGTTAGGCTATGTGGCCAGCAAGCTTCATTTGTCTACCTGTCTCTGTTTTCTCCCATTGTTGGGGTTACCGATACATATTACAACACCCAGTTTTTGTATGGGTCATAGGAATATCAACATAACTCTTCACGTTTGTACAGCAGACACTTTCCCAGAAGAACCATGTCTCTTTCCCTACATAAATAGTATAAGTGGTAAAGATGTCAACAACACCTGAATTACATATGGGGCAATATGATGATCAGGCTTTCTCCTAAGAGGTATTATCTTGAATAGGGAGTCTGCTAACTAGAATTGGCTAGTGGATTTCCTCAGAAAATAATCAATTAGCAAAGGACTCAGGCTTCCCAGCCACCAGGGCCTCAGTTAGCGTGGCTATAGTAATTCATATGCAGCTGGAGACAGCATGCACATGAATTGTCATACTGCAATTTAATAATTCTTGAGGAATTCTAACTCTGGGTTTCATAGTTTTTTTGCACATTATTACAAAGTGATACCATTTAAAAATTTTATATCAATTAGTTAACTGTGTGAGATACCCTGAGTTTGTGGGTCATGTAAAAACTGGATAGACTGTGTTTGCCTACAGATGATGGTTTGTCAACCCTTGAGCTAGATGGGTCAAGCAGCATTTTGGTGGATTTCATGAAGTTCTTTAGTGGATGTTATAGCATACTGCAGCATCCATATATTTAATGGAGAGGTTCTCACATTTCCCCCCTGGAAAGTTGGGCCAGTTATCAGCTTTTCCTGTTCAGCTTCTTTGTAAAATAAGCCGGGTGAGAGGCTGGGAATGCAGCTTAGTTGGTAGAATGCTCGACTGGAATGCAAAAAGTGCTAGGTTCAGTTCCCAACATGACATACATTGGGCATGGTGGTTTATGACTGTATTTCAAGAATTTGGGAGATGGAGATAGGCAAACCAATATTTCTGTATCATTTTGCTATAGAACAAGTTCAAGGGCAGCATGAACCCTTGCTGAAAACAAAAATGAGCAGGGTGATACCTGCCTCGAGTGGGTGGCATGGGAATGAAATTAAGGGATGTTGATAAATAAAGATAACACTGTGCTAGACCATAATAATCACTTAACTAATTTTATTCATTATTAGTATAGTACTTGATAATGTTTCCCTTTCATTAGAAAAAACAATTTGCTCTTGAAAATTATCCTCCTCAGGGTAAGAATACAGCTAAGTGCACCAAGGATGCCAAAAATCATGCCTTGTCTTGCTGATATGGGTTTCTTCTTGTTGTAGCAATGCCTTAAGCTACAGAGAAAATTTATCCCTGTTGTGAATTCCTGTACTTCTGTGGCTTGTCTCAGGAACTGGCAGTACAAGCTGGCCTTCCCTTCTGTGGTTGTTTTAACTTGTCATTTTTGGTTGAGGTCCAACATGCCTATGAAGATTTCTTGATGTGTCAATTTGTTGGGCAGTCAGCTCTTCAGTAAGGGGTCTTCAGAATTCTTTCCTACCAACCATGAAGACCAGTGAGCTTTGATTACAGCTGGCCATCAAAACATTACAAAGGGTCACTGGAGGATCATTTCTTTTATGACACTCTACTTTCTGTTTTCCTGTGTTGTTTGTCTATATGCACTGGGTCGAGGTTGACATATGTTCAGATATGTAGGAATTCTTCATCCTGGAGATCTCTATTCTGGATCATCAGCAGAAAATGATTGAACCCACAACTCAATATTATAGCAGGTGACAGGAAAAGCTTCAGAAAAGAGAGCTTATATAGAAGCCCAGAGGCAGAGCAAGGAGTAAACAGTCCAAAAACCTCATCTACATGGGAACATCTGCGTGAATCATTTTTATTATCCACCTTTGTGGGGGGCAGGGACATTAAATTCTTTTAAGAACTATAGTTTTTATATACATACACATAAATATTTATTATATATGCCACTAACAGAATATAAAAGTTAAATATTAAAAATCAACTGTCATGTTTGTGTTTAAATATGCATATTTATATGTTTATATTGATACACACATATGAGAATATAGAGCAACCAGTGAAGCCAATATTCAGGGTTCAGATCATTGGCATGGAGAAAAGACTGTAAGGCATAATGAGTCACAAAGAAGGATGTGGGCTCGTAGCTGAGTGATAGTGCTTGATTAACATGCATGAGGCCATTGGTATGATTTCTAGCTGAACTCACCGGGAAGTTAGCCCAGTACTGGGCAATGGAGAAATATTCTGATAGAGAAAAGTAGTTTTTGAAAATAGCAAGAATTATAAAGCCTTGTGTATTGCTGAAGAGGGTGTAAAATGTGTAGTGATTATACATAAAAATATGGTGGTGTCTAAAAACAACTTAAACATAGCATCTCTATTTGTTCCAGTGGTTTCACCCCTCAAATATACAAGAATGAACTGGTAGCAGGGAGCCAGCTGTCTATTTTACAGTAATGCTCATAGCAGTATCTGGATAGAGGATCTGGTCTGTTGTAGAAGCAAACAGTACACTAAAGTATTGATTAAGGACTTGTCAAGAACAAAGGGGCTTGCCTAACGTGAGCATATTCCCAATGGCTTCATTTCTTCCTCATTTCCTTCAAGTGCACACTCACTTGTAATAGTCACCTGTCATTTGTCTTTAAGAACATGCTTTGCCTTAGAGATGAGGGGTGTATCTGACGAAGAGGTGTTTGTTTGTGGTAGAGTGATACAGTCTTGATGTTCACAATGCCTTTGCTCCTACCCATTGACAGACCAGTTCATGGTCAAATACAACCTTAATACCAGCTCTAAATGCAAGTGTAGGCCTCTGGGCTTAGAGGTCAGGTATCCTTGGTTCTTATATATGCATATGCCCATCCATCCATCCATCCATCCATCCATCCATCCATCCATCCATCCATTTATCCATCCATCTATCCATCCATCCAGGCATCCATCTGTCCACTTGTCCATCCATCCATCCATCCATCCATCCATCCATCCATCCATCCATCCATCCAGACATCCATCCAGACATCCAGACATCCGTCTGTGCACTTGGCCATCCATCCATCCATGCATCCATCCATCCATGTATTCATTCGTTGATTAATGCTTCTCCCTTAAGTTTATTTCTCCTTTCCTGTCTTTTAAAAGAAAGACCCAGTTAAAAAAGGAATGAAGAAGAATAAAAGAAAGAATGATGAAGAAAGGAGTAAGGCTGGAAAAAAACCATGCCAGACTGCTTTTATTCTATTTTTTTCTCGATAGCACTCTGGGAAATTTGAAGGGGAAAAAAAGATTTAAGAAGTGATATTTTTGAACTTCAGCCAAAAGCAAGCCATCAAAATGGGACACTGTCTCTTTAAGTACAAGCTTGTACCAGCTAAAGGAAATTAATTAAGTATCCGAGGCTGGTGTGGCGCCATGGGAAGAATACACAATCTAGGTCTCGCATGCCAAATCTGAAATGAAAATGAAGGTGATCTGTCATATTTGGCTGTTTTTTAAAGACAGAATATATATTTTCCAAAGCTGACTACGAAATTACCCAAATTAAAGAAACTGGAAAAGTAAACAGTGGTAAAAATGCTTTTACTTTTTTTGTAGGTAAATTAGCTCAAAAAATGTGCACATTTTATTATCTTCACAACAAAGAGAAAGGAACAAAAATAAACAAAACAGGTGGGTCCCTAAATGCCTTAATGTCACCATCTAGGAAAATTAATTTATGACCCTTGCAGATGGTACAGCTTCCAAAATTTTAAATTTAAGGTGAGTCAGTCTCCATCTAGGCTCTGTGGAGGAGACATCAATGTGTGGTTCCATAGCTTGGGTTTGGGGAAGGTTTTCCCTTTCTTTCCCCTTTCTGATGTATGAGTATCCAAACTTCATTTACTCTGCATGTTTGCCAGCAGTCAGATGGGTTTACTCCTGTACCACCACCACCCATTCTTCAGAGCATTCAACTTGGGCCCTACCATCTGATGGGTCAAGAGCCTTGCTATGTGGCCTTGAGTCTGTGATGCTCTCTGGTAAAGGCTTTGGAAGACAAAGAAGGAATTTAGGTAGAGAAACTTCCATAAAAAGGTCAACTTAATGTCCTACCCCATGCTGAAGATACCTTGGTTTCCATTCTTCTTTCAAAATTCATCAAAATGTGAGTTTGGGCCATCTTTCTTCCTCACTGTATGCGAGGACATCAGAGGTAAAGATCCAAGAAAACTGTTTCTTTTATGACACCTTGTCTGGAAGTGGATGCCGTCCATGGAGATCACTGCAGCAGTAGCAGTATGATCTCTTTAATGGGCTTCTTAAGTGGCAGACGGGTCCAGTTTTGCATGTGAAATGGAATACTTTCTATATGTCTGGTTGCTTAATCTCTTTGATATTTAATGAAGCCAATTACAACACGGGAAAAATAGCACCTATCTTGTTTGGTGTGCTTGTTCCCTAAAGCTACCCTACAGAATTATCAAGTGGCTTAAGCCAAAATGAACATCTTCACCCACATTCTAGAATCTAGAAATTAAACGTCAAGGTCTTAGCACAGCTGGACCATCTCCTCGCTGAAGATTCAAGTGAGAACATTTCCCCACACTTTTCTCTTAGTTTTTGGCATTGGCAACAATCCTCTCTATTTCCCGGCTCATAGATACATCATCGCTCCTTTCCTGCTCCTTTTCTCCACAGCATACTCCTTCTGAAGACTCAAATTCAACCCCTGGATCCCACATAGTGGAAGGAAAGATATGACTCCCACAGCTTGCTCTCTGCCTTCCACATATATCCATGGAATACATGAGCTCCTCCCACAAATAAGTAAATAAAAAATGTAAAAAAGAAATAAAAAGGAGTTTTGAAAGCAGTATTTTGTCCTTGCCTTGTTGATATTTGGGGAACTTACTAATTTCTGTGAACAGATGATATAAGAACAAACACTCATCTAAAATCTCTCTAGTGATTAAAAAACTGAAAGAAATTACCTTCATCTGTGTTAAACCTGATCTCCAGAGTGTTAAGGTTCATGGAAGTGTGGTACATTGTAAGACTCACCTTTCCCCTCATTTCTGACCTTTAACTGTAACCCCAGTGTTTCTCTTTTATCTGTCATCCATAACCCTGGAGTTACAGGCACATACACAGCCATGTCCAGCTTTTCACATGGTGCTGGCAATCTGAAACCAAACATTCATGCTTGCACCAAAGTGCCTCTTACACACTGAACAACTCAGTAGCCCTAGAACTTATGACTGTATAGAATTTATCAATCTGAACTCAGATAGATCCCTGAAACAGTAATACCACTTATACCATCACAGTAACCTGCTGACTAAGCAGTAAAATGCTTGCTGAAACAAATTAAAGAAGCACACACCCCCCCGCCGCCCCATTCCCTAACTGCTAATCACTTAATGCAATATTAGCACAGATGTGAGAACCACAGTCAGTCAGTACACTTTCCAACAGAAAACTGCCAGAGCAGTGGTTCTCAGACCAAGGTGAACATGAGGCTCTTTTCAGGCTTCTGCAAACATCCAGCATTCTGGGCATCTTCTCTGGAATATTGGTGAATACATTAGTGCGGTCCACAGCTCTGGAGCCAGGCTGCTAGTGCCAGCTCTGGAACTCCTCTCACTACTAGATGACTTTATAAAAAGTTCACTCCCCTGCTTCTCTTCTCCCAGTTTCTCTGCATTTATAGCTTTTCTTTATACAGATAATTCTAACATTAGTAGTTACCCAGCATGGAGGAAAGGCTCAACAAATTATTGTCAGTCAGAATCCTCTGAGGCTTACCAGAACAAACTCTCTAACACAGTGATTGACTTAGCTGAGAAAAATCGACTCAAATGTGGTCAGATCACACTATGGAATTTTACATAGAAATAGTTCATCTCACACTATAACTGCTTAATTCCCCAACTTTTGTGAGAGGCAAAGCAAACTTCTCTGTGTAAAATTAGGGAAACAGTTGGCACTTTTACATTTAAGGGAATTAAGGAATAACTGTTGTGGTAGTTGGAATGTAATTGGTCCCCATAATAACATAGGGAGGGGCACTATTAGGAGGTGGGACTTTGTTGGAGTAGGTATGGCATTGTTGGAGGAAGTGAGTCACTGCAGGGGTAGGCTTTGAGGTTTCCTATGCTCAGGATAAGGCCCAATGAGTCAGTCGGCTTCCTGTTGCCCACAAGATATATGACTAGCAGCTACATCTGCCTGAACACTGCCATGCTCCCTGTCATGATAGTAATGGACTGAACTTCTGAAACTGTAAGCAAGCCATTCTAATAAAATGCCTTCTTTGTAAGAGTTGTATGGTCATAGTATTTTTTCACAGTAGTAAAAACCTAACTAAGACAAAAATTGGTACCAGGACTGGAGTATTGCTGTGATAGGTCTGACATCATATGTTTGTTTGGAGGAATCTGAACTAAGTCAGCTGTGATCTTATATATATATATATATACATATATACATATATATATGTGTGTGTGTATGTATATATATATGTGTGTGTATATATATACTATGTATGTACATATATATATATTTTTTCTTATTAAGGTACTTAATACAGCATTTAAACATTATTTTTATCTTGTGAAAGGTTTTCTTTCCAATTTCTCATTTTGCCCAGAGAGAAATATTTCCTTATTTTTGCTTGTAAAAGTCATAATACTGTGTCTATTAAGAGTCCATGTTCACACTGAGTCTAGTGGCTCTTTCCTACAGTCTCAATATTCCAAAGGCAGAAGTAAGTGGGTTACTGTGATTTAGAAGTCAATGTGGTCTACATAGTAAGCTGTGGCACAGCAAGGGATACATAGTGAGACCATATCTTAAAACATACAAACAAATGAAAGATATATTCATATGTACTTTTGCATTTAATTACACCAAAATGTGCCTCCCAAACAGTTAAGCCTATTGCCATTCCTCTTGATATTTCACAGAATGGCAGCTGTTGAGAGACACTTGATTGTGGAAAGGATTGCTAAATTAAATCAGCCTACGTAATTTAGGGATGTCATAGCTTCAGAATTGAAGTTGGACAACATATTGCATTAGGGTAGAGGTTATGATTTTGTTTCCACAGTAAACAAAATCTATGGTTTCCTTTAAAGTTAACCGAGATCATAATTGACCAGGGAAACACACCTGAGGATGTTGGCTAAACACATAAGAGAAAAAAAAAAACAAAAGAAGAGAGGTGATGTATATGCTGATCCCTCACCATGGGAAAAGCTTTGAGACTGTTTGAGGCATGATAAATTTTGTTGGCTATAGAGTCCTCATGACTTATTATCAAATACCATCCTTTCATATGCATGAATAGAGATTTCTATTACATTTTGGTTTATGTTGTCCAAATGGACTTATAAAGTTGACAGATGCCTTTTACCTGATCAAACAAATCCCATACTTGTGTTAACGCAGATATGTGTGTAGTCTTTAAAAGTTTGTGTGCTTTCAGAACAAAAGGACCAGACATTAACAAAGACAAGTAGCCCAAATGAAACAGCCTCTCAGAATGCTTCTGTTGCAGTTTACTCAAAATTCTACATCCAAAACAACTTCAAAGTTTCTAGCTGAGTTGGTTAAAATTCATGAACTACTTGAGCCAGACTTCAGATAATCTCCATACTTTCTCATTACACAAAGATACCACTAGCTCTTCCAAGATTTGACCATTATTCCAATTTTCTCAGGGTCCCCTAAAAATGCAATGGCCCCAACACAATAGGATACAATCTAAACAATACAACTCCCACATTCCCAAAAAGTGAGGTGTGTGGTTTTTTGATTATTTGGTGGGTTATAGATGTTTGCCATCATTTAGTGGGGTTGGTTGCAAGTTGTTACTGGTCATGGTCAGGGAAGAAACTAAACAAAGTAGATTAGATTCATGGACCTTGTTCTAAAAATAAAAAGGGAGCTATAGGTGTGATAGGATAAAAGGGTTGATTATTGAATCAACTAAACTGAAAAAGCAACTACTAGTCTTAAATATTTTACATTGGTATGGATTTTGTATATTGATACAAAATTTTGTATATTTCTTAATATATTTTTGTGTGTTGATAAAAATTGTGGTTATTTTTGTTTTAACATACTGTATATATGTTTATACGCTTGTTTTACCTATGCAGTTCATTTTTAAATGTAATTTAAAGTTCTAGTCTTTAAAGGCTATTATTACAAACTGTTTAAGATAATTAAGAAATGTAGGTTAGTAGTTATTTATCTATAATAATCAAATATATGACCATGTTGGGTATATTTTCAAGGTCAAAAAGATACATTTTAGATAGACAAATGGTCTTCAAATACTTCAGAGACCTGCAGAATATGACATTTAAGGTGCTTAATAATGTAAGACATTTAAGGAAAAATTCCACTAGTTAATGGTTATTCTTCTGGCAAGAGTCATGAGCTGGAGAAGAAGACCCATGGAAAAAGAAAGCTATTGAGAAATGTTTAAAAGTCTTTAGCAAAGAGTCACCATAGTATGTTCAAATCTATCCCTCTCTTCTTTTGAGCAAGATAAATGAAAACAAAATTTAATGCTACATTCATCTCTGGTAAGGTACATGGTTTACAGGAGTGTACTACATCAATGCATTATGAAGACATTAGTGCTGTGTAACATAATGGATACAGTGATGAGGGAGAGGGCCTTGATCTCAGGTACCTAAATTCATTCCACAGGGGATAAAATTCAGTGGGGCGGGTCTAGGAGAAACAAGACCCAGAGTACCTTCTTAAATATTATTTGGAATTAAAAGCTGTAATGAAATGGATGAGATAAGAAAATTGGAAATCAGAGGAAGGAAGGATTTCAATGGGTTGTAGGGAAAGATGATGTTTTACATGCAGGAAGAATCCTAAAGTGGTGTTGTGAGGATGGCTCAGTCATGAGGACTTGAGTTTGGATCCCGCATTGCCAGGCATCTGTAATGCCAGCAGGGGTGGGGCTGTGGTCAAGAGGACCCTTAGCATTCATTGGACAGTCAGCTTAGTCTAATTGATGATATCTAGGTTCAGCAAAGACTCGGTGTCCAAAATAAGGTGAAGAGTGATCACAAAGATACTGAAATCAACTTCTGGCCTCACCATGCATATGCCTACATATTCACATGCACCCACATCCACATATGCACATACACAGAAATGGACACATACCACACATGTATATGTGCATACCTATCCAAAAATAAGCTAATTAATAAACAAAAATAGATCATGTTCCAAAGACTGATGAAGACAGTGACTAGTAACATTGAATTTGGGGTCAGAAAGCAGTAGGGGAGGGAGAGAGAGAGGTTGGTATTTTTTTTAACATAGGTAATTTTTTATTAATTTATTTTTTGCATTCAAATCCCAGTTCCCCCTCCCTCCATTCCTCCTGCTTCCCCCACTCCTACCCCCACCTCCCATCTGCTCCTTGGAGAGGGTAAGGCCTCCCCTAGGAAGTCTACTAAGTCCCATCATCTCATTGAGGCAGGATCAAGTCACTCCTCCATTCCACACACCCCTGTGTCTATGCTAGGCAAGTTATCTCCATATAGAATGGGTTCCACTAAGTCAGTTTGTGCATTAGCGTTAGATCTTGAACCCATTGCCAGTGGCCTCATATGTTGTCCCAGTCACACCTATATTAAGGGCACCTAGTCCAGTCTTATGCAGGTTCCCAATTTGTCAGACCTGAGTCAGTGGTCTCTCATTGGCTCGGGTCGGTTGTTTCTGTGGGTTTCCCCATCATGGTCTTGACTCCTTTGTTTGTATTATCGCTCCTCCCTCACTTCGATTGCACTCCAGGAGCTTGGGAGAGGTTGGGATTTCACTCAGCCTTTGCTTTTTTCATTGTGTTCATGACATGGTGCAGGCATTGCCCATGTTTAGTGTCAGGTCTTCCCACCTCAGGTCACCTGATCCATAATCTCCTTCCAGACATGGCCACAGTCTAGCCTCTGAGGTTATTGTAGATCTCGTCAAGTTGAAAATCAATATTAACTGTCATGGGAGGTAAATTTAGACAGCAAAAAGCCAGATACCAAAGCAACAAGGTCATAAGTCTTACTAGAGAGGAAACTCATCTAAAATAAGAGGAGGCATCAAATCTCCTTCATTTGCTCCATGGAGGTGAGGACACAGAAAAGGGATTGGAAGCAGGGAGAAGGTGTGACTCTGGCTCTTGTTGCCGGTGGAAATGTATATAACAAGTCATTTATCTGGGACTCCACCTTCCCTATCTTCAGTGAGAGACCATTTACTCCTCCCTGAGAGGTTCCCATGATAAGTTAAAAGGGCAATGCCCAATAAAAGGAAGCACTTCCATCACAAGGGGCATGCTGCATGCTAATAAACATTCCCTTCCTCTGTTCTTGTGCTCAGTTTGACTTACCTTGTTTACTTTGGTGCACACGAAGATCTTTTCCTTGGTTTGTTCCGTGTACTTCCAACTCTGCAGGAACATTGGGTATTTAATTAATGTCACCCAGACCGTACATCAACTGAGCATCAATGTGAAACTCTGGAGACTCTGAACGTTGATGGAACAGAATCCGACTCTTGTTCAGATGTAAGTATTCAATCCCCCTGCCACGAGAAGTAAAGTTATAAAAGAGACAATGTAGAAGCAAATATAGGCATCTAGCTGACAGGATGGTGTCCTTGGAATAGCAAAGACTGTGAAGGAAGGAGTATGATTCCAGGTGAGAAATTTCAGCTGGGGAAGTATATGAGGAGTATTAATGAGCAGAACTAGTGGATAAATGGGAAAAGTCAGGCTAAGACAACGAGAGTAAGTTGGACTTGGGCACTTGGTAGGATGGATCTTGTCATTCTCGAAGGATGATCTCCATGACCCAGGAAATAACCACATCACCAAAATAAGTGCAAGTCACATGTCATTTGGATTTCGAGGATTTTTTTTACCTGGGAGACACATTTCAAGTCACTTCTGTATGTGATCTACACACGAGAATATGAAATATGTGAAAAGGTTTGTTGGATTTTAGGTGAGAACTCATGGAGATATTTCAAATCCAGGGCTGAGGTGATAACTTGGTGTTTTAGCTTCTTTTCTGTTGCTATTGACAGAATAGGCAGACAAAGGTAACTTTAAGGGAGAAAGGATGTTTTTACTTGCAATTCTAGGTACAGTGCACCAACAAGGGGAAGTGAAGGCAGTAACTTGAACGAACTAGTCACATCTACAGTCAAGAGCAGGGGAAAATGAATGCAAGTATACTTAATGCTTGACTTACTTTCCCCACTCTTAGAAAGTTCAGGACTCCAAGCTCAGGGAATGATGCCACCCACAGAGGGTTGGGTCTTGCCATATCTGTTGAAATAATCAATACAGATCCTGCAGTCATACCCACAGGCTAACCTGATCTAGGCAATATCTCAATTGAGACATTCTACCCAGGGAATTCAAGATCGTGTCAACGTGGAAATCAAAACCAGAAATCATAGGAAAGTGCCCCCAGTGCTCCAGAATTCATATAAAAGAAGCTATGAGTGGTGGCACATACATATAATCCTGACGCTGGGGAGGTGGAGACAGTGAATCCCTGAAGTTAACTGGCCAGCCAGAATAGCCTATTTGGCAAGCAAAAATTCCATGCTAAAGGGAGGCCTTGTCTTATCCAAACCAAACCAAATCAAACTGAACCAAACACAAACCAAAACAGAAATTAGAGAGATGAGTCAGCCTGAAGAGTGCTTGCTGCTCTTATAGAGGACTTGAGTTTGCTGTTGGACACCCAAGGTCACCTCTAACTCTAGCTCCAGGAAATCGGATTCCCTCTTCTGGCTTCAATTGGCAATTGCACTCAAGTGCACGCAGCCCCACACAGACATGAATGCATCCTATAACCAAAAATCAAAAGTAAAATAAGTATCTTCAAAACCAAATCAAGGAAAGCAAAATGATGACAACAAACCTAGGTAGACAACTTCTGAGAAACAATAGCTGATGTTGTCCTTTGGCCCATACAACCACTCACAAGTGTGTACATGTACCTGTTTACACAAGTGAACCTGCACTGACATGCAGACACACACACACACACACACACACACACACACACACACACACACACACACTTGATATTTCAGATTCGGTCAGCAACATGCTTCATTTCACACCACATTTTTCTATGTTTATCATTAGTCATGCAAAATATCCCTGCATTTTGACATGTGTCATTTTCAGAGAAAGTTGTCACAGGAAGCAAGCAGCCTGGCTTGCTTTCCCTCCAGATGACAAGAGCTCAGCAGTGGCTACCGTGGGCAAACAGCAGGAAACCTGGATTCCTCTGGGTGGTTTTTCTTCAGTCTGTGTTTTGACTGTCATCTTTTCAGCACGTAACAAAAGGAATGGACTTTTCTCTGGCTTGATGGACCCAGGACAGTTGAAAAGTAAACCATTAGAGGGTTTTGTGATGAGATTGAAGAAGACTGTTGATATAGTGAACACCACATGGTATAAACCAAAGGCTTAATAGACAGAGACTGTCCCTCCACTGACCTCAACAGCAGACTTCCAGATGTGGCCCTAGCCGGCTCTGTTCATGGAACTATTTCAGCTTCCTAAAGATCATACTTTGAACTTTTCCTGGACGATTCAAATGCACATACTGAACACACACACACACACACATAAGCACGCACATGCATGCACACACACATGTACACACACACACACCCTCCCACTCTTACACTTGGCCTAGTGAGCTTCTCATAGCATCTCCTTGCTTTTCCTGCCTTGACTGGGAGTAACTGCACACCGATATCCAGTTTATGGATACACAATAGATTTGAAAAAAGTATTTTTCTTCCACCAGAGGAAGGGTAATTGGCACATTAAATCATGAGAAAATGATGAGGTTCTTTTTTTTTGTGGTTTTTCAGGGAGAGTCAAGACTGAACTCTTAAGTATATAGACATAAAGTAGCAAAGGGTACAAGTGAATTTTCACACCTAAATGGGGGCACCTACTGGTACATTCCTTGTGATTCACTTCCATTTTTGTCCCGATGTGCCATGTCTCTTCTTTGGTGTTTTTCATGGATGGACTGAAGGGGTGCATGAAAAACACCACACAGGGAAGAACTGGAGAGTACATTCTTATGTTACATCTGTCAAGCAAGTTCAGTAAATGTCCTTGGATTCTTACCATCATTTAAGAGCAGGATTGACCTTTTGCAGGCAGAAATCTTCAGAATTTTCTTCTCCCTTTCAGTGACTCCAAGGTCATTCCAAAAAAAATGCAGATAAACCTTGAAGATGATTATCGATGCAAATATTTCTAAATGTTAGTAAGCAGGTATGGGATAATTAACATGTGTGACACATGAGTGACACTTAAATATATGTTTTCTTTCAAAAAAGTTCTAAATACCAGGAATCACATTGTTGTACCAGGCCTATGTTGGCAAGAGTTTATTTGTACCTGGAATGAATAATAAAAGCCCTAAGCTGATTAATGGACACTATTTTCTTCCTTTTTCTTTTTCCTTATTTAAGTTGTAAACAGTATGTCCTATGAGGAACTGGAGAAAGAAAGAACAGTCCAAAACAAATAATTGCCTTTTCTCTTCATTTATAACAAGGATCAGAGAACACTTCGTTTTTCCTTCTCACTTAAAAAAATCCCTCTTCATTCTGCAGAAAATTTTAATGGTAAAAATAATTCCCCTGGTCCCACTACCATCGTTAATAAGGATAGAAAGCGTTGGGTCTCTGGCCTCGGTCTCCTGATGGCTTCTTTGCGTTCACGAATGAGGAATGTTAACTGCATTGTGCCGTAATGAGCCATGCCCAAACTACTGTTTTTTGGTCCACTGTTTATTTGATGTCTTTATTGTAATGAACCTCAGATGGTTGGTGTTTACACTAGGACTGCGCTGGGAGACCACGCTGGGAACCACTCTAATTAGCTGCAAGTGGAGCTCAGAATTAGAATGGAGGAAAGAACAAATTTTTAGTAACGACTTTAAATTGAAGCCCTCATTTATTTTCATTATGGCCAGACCAGAAGCAAGCTAATGTTTCCCAGCTCTTTCCAGGCAGGATCTGCACCACAGCTCAGTGGAGAAGGACTTGCCTGTTTCAGAAGCCCTTCAGAGTCCAGGGCTCCTGGAAAGCACCGTGATGTTAAGGTAAGGTTAGAGGGAAGACACTCCAGCCGGGACTGTCAGAGCAGAAGTGAGCTGCAAGGCAGCTCAGATCAACCCCGAGCTCTACTTGGCACAGACAAGGAACAGTCGTAGATTTGGAGCTCCATGATGTAATGACATCCTTTTTTAGACTGGGTATATTCTCAGAAATAAAATTATTTGGTGCCCAGAATAGCATCAATGAATGGTGTTTGAATCCTCTGCATACAACACAGACCATAGACTTAATGAGTCAGTGTTTGCATGTCTTCTGGGTCTGTGGGATTTTGAACTAGAGTTCAAATCTCCAGTCATACTTGATATTTTGCTATCTCGAACACATGCTCTGCTTGAGATGATGTTACTTTAATGGTTACAGTTTGTGGGTGGATACCTTCCACAGCTTCCTTTGAGATGTGATCCTAGTTTTTGGATTGTTAATACACATCACCAAAGCTGCAGTTGTCTCATGGAAATAAATAGAAGCCTCTTTCTGGAGTCATGTACATACACATGTTCTGAGGTACTTAGCCTCACACCAGTCTACTTAGGGTGAAGCTGGAATCACAGTTTTAAACAAATGGTTTAAAATAGTATATGGAAACTAATTTCTACAGAAAAGAGTGCAATGGTTGTAATCTGTATCAGAAGGCTAATTTCTGTTCTGGAGCGATAGAAGCAATATGCCAACCATGTATGGGTAAACGGGCTATATAAAGAACTCTTTGAAAGCACTTCTAAAAAGGCAAATAATCCAATTAAAAATGG
This sequence comes from Mesocricetus auratus, assembly GCF_017639785.1. Classification (NCBI taxonomy): domain Eukaryota; kingdom Metazoa; phylum Chordata; class Mammalia; order Rodentia; family Cricetidae; genus Mesocricetus; species Mesocricetus auratus. Next base: position 89,505,216 of record NW_024429191.1, on the reverse strand, counting down.
GAGAGATGCCTGAATATTTCTGCACAGAAAATACACGAATGTCCAACCAGCATACAAAAGTTCCCTTGTGTCATTCATCAAGCCAACAGAATCCTAAAGCACGATGAGATGCTCATAGGCTTGCTGTCATCAAAAGTGGATCTAAGAAGTATGGATGAGGCTGCAGAGGATTCCAGCTCCCACATCTGCTCGGGAGAATGTACAGCAATACTGGCCTATTAGAAGACAAGCCAATCGGGTTTCAGTTCCAGCCTTGGTGTATGCCAGAGAGAGATGAACACAAGTCCACACAGAAAATTGCACATGGATGTTTGGCAACATTAAAAAACTGATAAAGTGACAAGCAAAATGTAACATGTTTATACACAAGAATGTCAAATGGTGGTAAAAATAATGAATGTCAGTTAGCATAGCTGAATTTTTAAAATACTATACTAAATGAAAGATTCTAATCAGAGCACATGCTATTTAATTTATTTTTACAAAATATCCAGTACAATCAAATTGATAGAGACAGAAAGGTTGACAGTTGCCAAGGGCTGGGGATGGAGATGTTAGAGTTTATGCTGTCAGCTAAAATGCTTGGGACTTCTTTTTGGAGTTATCAATATGACCTAGATTGTAGTGATGGTTGCATATGACTTTTAATATGCTAAATGCACAAAATGATGCAATTCATATCAATGAGTTGTATGATATAATATTATTTTATGAAAATTATAATAAAGTAAATTAAGTTTACTTGCTTTAAAAGAAAAATATTTCTCTACTCTGTAAAAGAGAGGGGCTTAACGGCAATTAAATTATATTATATGAACATACATATTAGGAAGAATATATATATATATTATATGTATGGATTTTCTACCATTCTTAATGTTATGCTTTAGCCAAAGGACATGAACAAGCTTTGTCCCTGTTGGCTAGCTTTCATAGCATAGAAATGCTAGGGAAAATGTCTCACCCAGCTGTGAACCCTATGAGCTACAGTAAATGATTAGCATGCCAAGACAAGGGTAAAATAGTGGCATCAATGTTATTGGGGAAATCATTGACTCACTGATTCAATTTAAGGCCCACTCCACAGTAGGAAGCACATACTGTACTGTAAAGCTTGGTGTCATTCATGATTGTGGAATTCATAGGCTGCAGGAGAACTTACTACTATTATTCTACTAAACAGATAGTGCAGCAAAATGCTCCCCAAAGTCTCATCTCTCTGCTCATAGATTAATGCAGCTCTCAGACCTCACCAGAGATATTTCTTTGTCAGTCGGTCCATGGTTAGTGAAGAAATTCACAGGTGGCCCAAGTGCAGAGAGTAAGTGTCAGTAGAGTCTCTAGCCACAGGTTAACAGGTTACAGTCCACCATTGAGGAAAGCTAATGTGGAACAGGAAGCAGAAACCAGGAGGCAGGAACTGAGGCAAAGTTCATGTAGGAATCCTATTTACTGACTTGCTTCTGGTTTGCTCAGTTACCTTTCTTATAAAGCCCAGGAATTCCAGCTTAGGGAAGACACTGCTCATAGTGGACAGGATCCCACTACATCAATTAATAATGAAGACCCCCCCCACCCCACACACACGTCCATAGACCGGTCTGATCTGGGCAGTTCTTTAGTCGAAGTTTTCCCTCTTCCCAGGTGATTCAAATCTGTGTCACGCTGGCAGAAACCAGCACACAGATTTTGAGAAAACAATGCAAAAAGTATTAGACCTATAGCAATGAACTTGGCCTTGGCTTCAGCTTCAGAGATGCTGCTGGCTCTGAAGTTAAAAGAGTTGTCTCAGAGCACTGTGATGATGCGCAAAGGGAAACACACCAACGAAGGAAAGTTTTTTGGTGCTTATTCCACCGGTGTGAAATAATTACGGTGTGTCTATGTCTTTATGGTTAATATGTGTTAATTACCATAGTCAATAGAAACATGGCGCACGAGATACTTATTCTTTGTGGTAGTTTGAGCAAGAAATGTCCCACATGGTCTTAGGTATTTTGACACTTGGTCCCTGGTTGGTGGTACTGTTTGGGGAGGTTTAGATGATGCTTTCTTTGGGGGGGAACAATGACACTGGGGGCAGGCTTTGAGTTTAAAAGTCTTCTACCACTTGTGTAGTACTATATTTGTGATTTGTGTTTGGGATTCAAGATGTAATTCCTCCTTGGGAGGAATATATAAATTCTCCTCGGTCTTTCTCTCCCCCCTCCATATACATACATATATATATGTATACATCTATGTATATATACATATTTGCATACATTTATTGTGTATGTGCTTGTATGATATAAGAAGAGTCTTACATTTATTCCAAATATCCATTGCATTAGTCACAACACACTTAGAACCCTATGAGCACTTTGACGTAGCATTAAAGGATTTTAACTTGGAAGAGGCAGATCATGGGGAAGCCTGGTTATCCATATTTTGTCTTGTGTTTCAAGAATCGATCTTATCATCAGATCCATCATTTTCTGTATCAGTCATGAGCTAAATGATCAGTTTTTATGCACATTGTATAAAGCCGTAATTTTGAAATTAAATAACTGGAGAGATGGTCCAATGGGGAAAATGTGGACTGCTCTTGCAGACCAGAGTTCAGCTCCCAGGATCAGTTTAAGGAGGCTCACGACTACCTGTAACTCCAGATTCAGGGGGATCTGATGCTCCTGGCCTCTTCAGGTACCCACATGCATGCCCACATATATGTCTCCTTCGCAATCAAAAATGGAATCTTTAAAAACAAATTCCAGGATGGAAGGGAACCCTGCTGGCCCTCAGAAAGGGAAGCCACTTTAGGTGGCCTTGTCATTTTTGTTCACAGTGGAAATTCACATGTTCTTTTTCCTTATATTGGTCACTACACGGTCCCTGATGATATCTGAGACTCTGAAAGCTTTTGGCAAAAGAAAATATAGGTAAGATAAAACACAATTTTTAAAAGAAGGTGGCTTGTAATCGTAGAATCAGCCAGGCCTTGATTAAATGGCTGACTGATGAAAGGGATGTACTGTGGTGAAGTTATCCCCTTCAGCCATGTAAAACAGGAGGCAAGATGTGGGCAAACAAGGGATACTGCTCTTTTCATAGTGCTCCCTGGGACGGGGTTTCAACAAACAGAAGACAGAGATGTGTATTTGGAGCAAAGGACCTGTAAGGCCTGAAAGAGATCAAGGGGAAGAAAAGAAGGCCTTGAGATGCAAGGAGTGGAGTTGGATTGATGGCTCAGTGGTTAAGAGCACATGCCATTCTTGTAGAGGACGTGAGTTCGATTCCTAGCACCCACATCTGGCCACTTACAACTCCACTCATATGCCCACATATACAAGTACTTATAAATTAATAAAATATTTGGCCAGGCGTTGGTGGTGCATGCCTTTAATCCCAGCACCAGGGAGGCAGAGGCAGGCGGATCTCTGTGAGTTCGAGGTCAGTCTGCTCTACAGAGCGAGCTCCAGGACAGTCTCCAAAAACAATACAGAGAAACCCTGTCTCGAAAAACAAAACAAAAAAAAAGAGATGCAAGGAGTACAGTTAGGGTTATAAGTCACAGAGAAAGAAGATGACCACATGAGAACAGCAGTTGTATTTTCAATGCCAATCATATTTTCTTGAGAGAAGTATGGAGACACCAAGGAAAGGGACCCTAATAAGCCATGCTTGGAAATCATCAATGAGTCTCATTTTAGGCTTTTTTTTTCTCTTGAGAGAAGTAACGGTGGCTTGAAAATTCTTCCACAGGGTGCATGGCCAGTGGAGTTCTGAAAGACAGAGATGGGAATCATAATAGCATTGGGCTAGCTGAAGTCCTAAGATTTCTCTGCAAAGAAAGAGAAGAAGAGGGAAAACAGTACCTGGAATATGGAGGATGGAAAGCGAATTCATCATCATAGACGTTAGTAACATGTGCACACATTCAGTTCAGTTTCATCCATTAGTTTAAAAAAAAGGGCTAGGAAGACATGGAGAGACCCAAGGGATTGAAAATATGAGTTTTTTTTTAATCACGAGCAAGATTTGTCACCTTTGTGTGCCAGGATGCAGGAGAAGTGGAGGTCTACACAAATAGTTCCCAGAGCAAAGCAGTAGACATCAGTATAATATTCCACAGAATGGAAGATTTCTCTCCCTTGAGTTTAGTTTTCTAGGTCATAGAATCTGAGTTGACACAGACCAGGTGAGGCTGAAACCAACATTTTTAAACCTGTCTTCTGCCTGATACTGAAAGAAATGTATACTGTTTGTATGGACCCAGAAAACTGGACTAGTTCATGCTGTACTCTGGACAAACATTATTTTACATATGTTAACAGCTTGTAACTTGCTTATATCTTCTAAACTATGGGCAAATGCAGGTCTATGGGAAAGTGAAGCATAGAGATTTGGGGACCAGATTGATTTACTCTATGAAGACTGATGCAGATAGATGACCAGTAGAGATGACCCTCCAGAGAGCCATTCTTGAGAGTACTTGGAATTCATCCATCAGAGAGGACTCCTTATGTAGCTGCAGAAGGCAGGGTGTTGGAATCAACTTTTATTTATTATGTATAAATGGAAGATTTTACTGGGGGCCTTTAGTTACATTTACCAGGCCAGATAGTATAGTCTCTAGCTGGGTACCAGAATGCTTTTAACATTATTTCATTTGGTGTGCTTCATGTTGTTTTGTAGTATTTATCATAGAACATTCCCTGATACAGCCTGGAAGATAATTCTGAGGATAATCAGTTACTATGGTTTGAATAAAAATGGTCCCCTTAGGCTTGCATATTTGAACACTTAGTTACCAGGGAGTGGAACTGTTTGAGAGGATTAGAAGGATTACAAAGTGTGGCCTGTTGGAGAAATGATGAAGCTCCTTGCTATTGTGAGCATGGCCTCTCCCCTCCTCTCCTTTCCTTCTGGGAAAGAGGAGGGGTTGCCACCATTTCAGGGAAAGAGGTGATACAGGAGTTTAGACTTTAATTTTCCTTGCTCTAAAGGACAGTTCTACATCACTGCCCCATATTTAATAATTATACAGGATAAAAAATATTCTATGTTTGGGCACTTATGTCTGCCTTATATTTGGAGTGGCCTCTGTTCAGATGCATTACCTTCCCATAGTTTGCCAAAGCATGGGCATGAGCTGTGACCATTAGCCACTGTGGTGGTTTGAAAGAAAATGACCCCCAAAGGGAGTGGCACCATTAGGCAGTGTAGTCTTTTTGGACTAGGTGTGGTTTTGTTGGAGGAAGTCTGTCACTGTGGGGCAGACTCTGAGGTCTCTTTTCTCAAGCTTCCCTCAGTATGACAGTCAGTTGACTTCCTACTACCTTCTAGTCAAGATGTAGCCAGCACCACCATGTCTGCCTGTTCCCCTTCATGATCATATGGACTAGATCTCTCAAACTGAGCTACCCTCAATTAAATGTCCTCTTTATAGAAGTTTCTGTGGTCATGGTGTGTCTTCACAGCAAAGGCAAACCCCAACTATGTTAAGCACCTTAGACTTCCATTGCCTAGTACCTAGTGAAAGGAAGTTGAAGGGTATTTTAAGTGGTCATTTGAAGCTCAGGCCAGTTAGGAGGAGATGCCTCAACTTTACTGAGAGCTAGAGAGAAGCAGAAATAGGAACAGAGTAGGGTAACGTTTTCAGATCCCATTTGTGGTATTTTGGCTGAGCTCACTGGATTTTATATGACCTCATTCATCACCCTATGACTGTGTTGAGGATTTACCACGTGTCACATATTGGCCCAAATCCCAGGGTTAAAACTGATTAAGGCACAGCTATTACCTGCTCTCATGGAACTCATAGTCTCATTGGGAACATATTCGTTTGTATAATGTGTAATTTCAAGTACATTGAGGGTGTGATAGGTAGTGTTTCTTTATTGCTGGCAACAAAAGCTGATCCTGGTTGACTTAATAAAAATCTGAGGGCTGCAGAGATATCTCCGTGGTTAAGAGCAAGTATTGCTTTTGCTAAGGTCCTAGGTTCAGTTCCTAGCATCTATGTCTGACTGCTCACAACCACTTGTGACTCCAGGTCCGGGGGATCTAATGTGCTCTTCCAGCTGTCATGGACACTGCACTCACATGTGAACATAGTCATACACAAACACACATATACATAATTAAAAATACAATGCATCTTTAAAGAAATTGGTAATGTGTATAAGGGAGGTTGTAAAATGAGTCAGGAGTTCTAGAAAAAGCACATCAGTCACACCATTACACTTCAATGCAGCCCTCATACCACAATGTCAATATCACCTACTGGAAATGTGAATTTCCAAGTTTATCCCAGACTTCTGTGCGCACATGCGCACGCGCGCGCGCACACACACACACACACACACACACACACACACACACACACACACACACACACATACGTGGGCATTTGTTTATTTGTTTGTTTGATATAGGATCTCTTCACTGGCCTAGAGTTCACAGGTTTAGCTTGGCTGATGGAACCTGGTGAGCTTCACAGATTCTTTTGTCTCTGTTTTCTCAGTGTCTAATCCCCCCCACCACCACCATGGGTTCTGAATATCAAATGCAGGTCCTCATATTTATTTGTATGGTAAGCACTTGACTTACTGAGTCACTTCCTCAGCCTGGTGTTTTTATGCAATTAGAAGATTTGAGACAGGGCTGGGCATTGGTGGCGCTTGCTTTTAATCCCAGCACTCAGGAGGCAGAGGCAGGCGGATCTCTGTGAGTTCGAGACCAGCCTGGTCTACAAGAACTAGTTCCAGGACAGCCTCCAAAGCCACAGAGAAACCCTGTCTTGAAAAACAAAAAACAAAAACAAAACAAACAAAAAAGAAGAAGATTTAAAACCGTCCTGTGAAAAGCTCCAGGTAAGTCCACACAAAAGGAGACCAATGGTGAGCACACAGCAGGCAAGATTAGATAGCCTGACAGTTGGTAGTCTATTGCTAATGATATGGTCTCTGTGAAGTACAGAAGTTCCCCCAAAAGAGAAGTAATGCTCAACATACTTACACATACTTAAGTAAGGGATATATTAATCGGCCGTTCCACAATGTACACACATGTCATAACATCTAATTATACCATATGTGTATAAACTATGAAATTTCCTTTTTAAAGATTGTATCACTTTGAGTGTATGTATTTATATGCACAGCATGGATGTAATGCCCATGGAGGCCCAAAAAAGGGTGCCAGATCTGCTGAAATTGGAATTATAGATGATTCTAATATGTCATGTGAATGCTGGGAACTGAACCCAGGTTCTCTGTAAGAACAAGTGCTCTTAACCACTGAGGCATTTCTTCAGCTCCGTTGTCACAACATTTAAAAGTAGAATGATTTTTTTTCTGGTACTTGCATGTTAGGAAGAGAATAGAGAGAAGCCAGGCTAAGTGATGTGCTCAGGAAAATGTCCTACCTCTGAAAAGAGGAAGTGGCTCTCTATTTCCCTTCTATACCTCATCTGCTCCCTATCCTCCATCGTGAAGAAAAGAAATATCTTCTTTCTGGCTACTCCAAGGACCCCTGGAACACCTGTGGAAGCTGGCAAACAAAATAATTTAAAAAGTTAGATCAGGGCACAATCTCAGAGACTTCCCTTTGTGTGGCTGCAATGGGTGGGGAAGACACTTTTGGTAGGACCCCACGAGAAAGAGTTTGCAAGGTGAAAGATCTCATCACTAAATACTACATATACTGGTGGTACATATGGGGGTGGCCTTCTTTTATGATTATATGAAAATACGTTTAAAAGCATCAGCATCTCAATACTTGGCAACAAATGGCCCTTTATGTAAGCAAAGACATTCCTTTAAAGAAACTGGGAAGGGAAGACCTGAGAGTAAGTTCTGAGAGAGAAACAAAGATAACCTGCATCTTCCAAGTACAAGCACCAGCACAGAGGCAGAAAAGAGCTAAAACCAATCATCGTCAAGGACAGAACAAGCACCAAGGTCAGAGTGCTGGAGGAGTTGTTAAGAACAAGACCATTAAAATGCACTCCTGGGTTAGGTTATGAATTTCTCCAGTATAACCTCACTCACCCACAAACCTTTTTCAGAAAAATCACTTCCTACAGAGATCCACATTGAAAACAGCCAGCCAGCCAGCCCGCCATCCAACCAACCAACCAACCAACCAACCAACCAACCAACCAAAGACACAGTTAAGTTCCATGCCTGAAGCAGAGGAGAGAAAATGCCCTCAAAGGCTAGACACAGGCAAAAGGAAAAGAGATACAAAATTCAACATCAAGAAGAATCTTCAGAAAGATAGGACCAGGGGAACATGATATTCTGGTATTTGCCAGAACTCTCAGGGAAGGTAGGAATGTCCCACAGGATGTGGCAGGAGCCAATTTTATTTAAGTCTCAAAGGATCCAGCGACCTTAGGTGACATGGCACAGTACCTAATGCTATCTGAGTTTCTTTCCTTCTGGGGTCATTGTGATACTCAGAACCCCTTGAAGAACAGCTTGAATGCTCGTGTGAATGTCAGAAGAGGTCCTGGAAAGGGTGGTGATTTGGGACCCAGATCCCCTTGGAATCCTGTCCCTAAGTTGTTCTCCTAAAAAGGATCCTGAATGAGCAGGCCACCCAGTGGAGTATCCAGTCACCTGTTGGCAAGTCCCGAGATGTTGAAACAAGAATCCCTTAGAATAGCAGAATCTATGGTAATTGGCTATGATGGGGCTTGAAAAGTAAATATGGCTTTCTACTTTGGAATGTGAAGTTCCCATGTGACAGCTGATGAGCCCGGAGAAATTATTTTATGTAAAACATTCCTAGGCTGAAATCTCAGTGGTCAGGAAAAAGACTGTGTGTTTACAGAGATTAAAAACCGGCTGTTATTTTACAAGAGCCAATGGCACCAGAAGGGATGTGCCCAGCAAAAGTTTTGATTAAAGGCTGGAGTTTACGCTCTAACTTCCACACTTCCAAGTCTTACAACCTGAGCTCAGTCCCAAGGTCCCACACGGTGGAAAGAGAGAAGTGGCTCCCAAAGTTGTCCTCTAACTTCCACATATATATCATGGCACAGGTGTGCATATGCACACTAAGTAAATAAATAAACAAACATTAAAATGGATTGAAATCCCAGAGACATAGTCTGTGACTTTCCAGTGGGCAAATATTTTTTCAATTCACTTACTAGAGTTACTTTGCAAGACCTTAAAATGTTTCTTCCTTTAGGCAGTTTCAAATTGCAGTGAGAGTCCCCAAGACGATAAAAGGGTTCAGTAAAACTCATCATAAGTCTCAACATCTTTCATCAAACACATCTCCTTATCTATGTTTCTTGTGTTGTCTTTGCAGCCTAGATGGGTGCTGGACTCACCTCCGGTGACTGCACAGACATAAGCTGCTTCTTATTAGTAAAACGAATGCATATTAAACAAGGTAGGCTCCTGAAAACTCAGTGAGCCAAATGCACACTGATGCACCTTCAAAATGCAGTTCAGGGCATGGATGGGAGGGTTTTTAAATTCAACACTAGTGGCTGTTTAGAAGGTTATTTTAGTATCCTTGCCAGGAAAAACCCAAAGTGAAAAAGGCTGAATTGAATTTCAAAAAGTCTCTCTGCCTACCTCCCCTCCACTCTCTCTCCCTGCCCCCATACAATGAATTTCATATATTTTATATTGATATTACTGACTGTTTTGTGTATATAGGGTCAGGCAAAAAACAAATGTCCCTCTACTCCTTCAAAATGTACATAGAAAAAAAATAAGTTGCCTGTGGTGTTTCAGGAGGCTGAAGCAGGAGGATTGCTAAGAGTTTGAGGCAAACCTGAGATATTTAGTGAGTTTCTGCTCACCCTGAGGCTACAGAGTCAGAGCCTATATCATAAAGAGAGAGAGACAGGGGTGAGAGACACAGAGACAAACAGATTGAAAGAAACAGAGGGAGAGAGGGATAGGGGAAGGGAGGGTAGAAAGAGAGAGAGAGAGAGAGAGAGAGAGAGAGAGAGAGAGAGAGAGAGAGAGAGAGAGAGAGAGAGAGAGAGAGAATGTTTAATTCATGCCTCACAAACAAAGAAGACCCCATTTGGGGAGGTTCGGTGAGGTCTCTCTAATCGTGGCTTTGGTGACATGGGGATTATATGGATGATGTTAACCACCTTTTGCAAAGACACAGTAGCAGCCACCACAGGGCACACGGCTGGGGTTATGGCAAGGTTGATAAAGATCTTGTTGTGCAAGCATGATGTCCTGAGTTCAAGTCCCACAACACACATTAAAACAAACCATCAAACAAAACCCCAAATTATACCCTGTGAGTCATGCTGGATGTGATTGTACCTACTTGCAATTCCAGCATGGATGAGGCAGGGACAGGAGGAGCCCAGGGTCTACTGACATATCAATCTAGCCAAATTGGTGAGCTCTAGGATCTTGTCTCAAAAAAAAAAAAAGAGGTGGACAGTACCTTGAGAATGAAACCCAAGGTTGATCGTTGGAACATTATACTTACTTGCACACACATGTAAACATACCCACCCCACAAGCCAGCACAGCCTGTGTGTTCACTTTATGCTAAGGACTCTAATCTCCCTCTCTGCATTGAATAAAAATAGTGTCTGCTTCCTCAGAAGACACATCCTGACACAGCCAGATGGGACCATTCTTTCTTTTAAATTTAGCATAACTGGAACAAAATAGGTTTAGGACAAGGAAGATTCAGCTTCATTTTTACCAGTTCTGGGATGCAGGGGGGAATAAAAGCAGCCACACACAGTAAATTTGCGGAAGGAAAATCTCAGTTGGATGTGAACTCAGACCTCACTGTTGGTCCATGGGAATGAAGATGAAGAAATGCCAAAGATCACACCGAGGCAGGGATGCTTAATGTGGTACATGCAGGAGACATAGCATGTGTGCTCTGGCCCTTCCCGTCTGTGCTCTCGCTAACCACAGGTGAACTCTAATTTCTTAGCTAAGTGTGGGATAAGAGGAGTGAGTCTGGAGGCAGCCCAGAGTTTTTCAGTGGGACAGGGCTGAGGCTTGAGTCTTACTCTGTCTCTTGCAGAGACTTCTGCCAATTGTGCCATCATCAACATGGGGGCACATCTGAATATTTAGAGTAGAGGTCGTGCGCATGTATTGTTCTGTTAAGCTTTTTATATACCAGCTCTGTGCAAGTGGAGGGTGGGCATAGTTTCATCTTGCTAATCTGAGAAGCTTTAAGAGACTGTATATAAGAGACTGTATCATGACAAAATTGGGACACTGTTGATTTTTGCCATTCACTGTGGTATAGAGAGTGTGTTGGGACCTGGGAGAATCTTGGCTCAGATAGCATATCACAGCATCTTTACCAGAAGGGTCCAGTGTCTTTATAGAACTCCTGTTACAACTTTGAAACTAGTCCAACTACCAGGATTTTAAAGTCAGATGGAAGACCCAGCTTTGGTTTTGTCTTGGCTGTGTGACACATCCTCCCAATGTCCGTCTTTCCTGATGAGTGTGAGTCTGTCCTCAGGTACTATCTCTTCTTTTTGTATTCGTGTGTGTGTGTGTGTGTGTGTGTGTGTGTGCGTGTGTGTGTGTGTGTGTGTGTGTGCACATGTATGCAAATGTTCATGTGTGGAGGGGAGTGTATGGAGGCCAGAGGGTGTCTTCTCTAGTTGTTCTCCAGCCTGCTTTTCAGGCAGGGTCTCTCACTGAATTTAGAGTTAATCAACACAGCTAGACCATGTCTCTGTTCTGGAGTTATAGACTTGCAAAGGAGATACCTGGCTTTTTAGGTAGGGAGTAGGGATCCAGCCTGAGGTCCTTATCCCTACACAGCAAATAGGTTTACTAACTGAACCGTCTCCCCAGTCCTAGTTGCTCATCTTCTGTGAGTGTAACTTTCTTTCTGAGTCCAAGAGCAGCCAGCTCTCTGCCTGGACCTTAACATCCAAGCCAACCTGTTTTCTCCTCCATTTCTTTGAAACCCTTTTGTTAACATCAGCGGCTTCTCTGGATTTCTAGGTAAACACAGCAGACAATTTTATTAGACATGGTTTTTGAGCTTTTAGTTATGACTTAGGTTTCTGGAATCTTTTCAATTGTACCCATATAAAAATGGGACTCTGCTACACAGACTTTTATGAGAAATGGGCCTTAAGCACTTGATGTCAACTCAGTTCATGGCAATACCTTTCTTCATCTGCCATGGCCAAAGGCTGGCACCCTGTACAGGAGGAACGCTGGTGCTTTATAGGCCTAATTCTTATGTGGAAATAAACTGAAAGAAGATCATGTGTATGCTTTTACAATAGCATTTTTATGATTGTAAAGTGGTGCATACACCCTATAAACTATGCAAAGTAAAAAGAAATATGTAACAGGCACCAGTCAGTCATAACCATTTCTCAGGCTTCTCACTGGGCAGCCCATCAGTTAACATTTTTCTCTGCACATTCTGATATTTAGAAGGGCAGTATTAAATATGCGTTTTAGTTTCAAACCTCTTTGCCCATCCTTTTGTGGTAAAATTTGTACAGAAGACCATTGTCCAGTTTAAAATGCATCATTCATAGGGTTATTAAGTACACACTCTCATAGCCACCAACACAATCCTGATACAGATCTCCTTCACCGGACCGGAGAGTGCACATCCATCCATAACTCCAGTTCCAGGGTATATGACGCCCTCTTTAGGCCACGATGGGCACTACACACACATGGTGCACATACATACTTGCAGTCAAACACTCATAGGCCTAAAAAATGAATTAATCTAAAACATCGCTTAAATCATTCATTATCATCCCTGACTTCAAGAAATTACTGATTTGTGTGTTGATCTTGTGCTTTGCAACTCTGCTGAATCTATTTGCATATATGAATACACACATCTATTTAAATTTTGTGGATTTTCCAAGATTTCTTCTATATGAAATCATACCATCTGTCTTAGTCACTGTTCTTTTGCTGTGATGAGACACCATGTCCAAAGAAACTCTTTTAAATGAAAGCATTTGACTGGGGGCTAGCTTACATTTTGGGAAGATTAGTCCATTGTCATCCTGACAGGAAGCATGGCCACAGGCAGGCAGCCACAGAAATGAGGAGTCTATCTCCTGGTCCTCAGGAAGGATGGCTGGGGGATGGTGGGTGGTAGGGTAGAGGGGCTGTTGAAATAAAAACATACATCCTCCATTAAGGCCATACCTACTCCAACAAGCCACATCTTCAATCCTTCTAACCTTCACACATTTCTATCCCCTGGTGACGAAGGATTTAAATATATGAACCCATGGGGCATTCTCACACAAACCAGCATCACATGTGCATGCTGAAGTAGCTACTTGTTTATAATTTAGATTTTTTTCATTAGTTTATTTTTTCAGTTTAGATTTTTATTATTATTTATTACATTTTTTAAAATCAGAAACAAGCTTGCATCACGTGTCAATCCCAGCTCCCTCTCCCTCCCTCCTTCTGCACCCCCCAGCCCCCCCAGCCTCCCACCTCATCTCCACTCCCTTCCTCATAGGGGATATCCAGAGTCTGTCATTCCGTTCAGGGCAGGGCCTAGGTCCTCCCTCAAGAGTCCAGGCTGAGAGAGCATCCCTCTTTGTGGTATGGATACACAAAGCTCAGTTGCATGCCAGGGATAAATACTGGTCTACTGACCAGGGCCCCATAGATGTTAAGGCAACCTTCTAGTCTTTCACCTCTGAGCATCTTAAACCCATGCATATATGGCTTCCATCAGACTGTTGAAAGTCTCTTCTAGTCTTATTCTTATTTATTTTTTGTTTCTTTTGATCACAGAAATTTGGGGAAATGTTATGTCTGTAGACTTGTCTAAAGGGAGAAAAATAAAGTAAAAGCTAATTCTCCCCCATATGAATGTTCACCATAGGGTGAGCTTTACCGGGGGATGATTATAGAAGTTAAGAGGTATGTAATGATGGACTCAAGTTCATGGAATTCAAGCATCTTACTACCACATTCTCCACTATTCTGAAACAGATATTTTGAATAGTATGATTTTTTAAAAAAAAATCAAGATATGTTCTCTTGTATCCAAGGCTGACCTCCAGCTCACTACATCACTGAAGATGATCTTGCACATCTGCCTTCATGTCCCAAGTGAAGGGGCTACACGTATGCACCACAATGCCCAGTTTACGAAGCTCTACATTTGGAACCCAGGACTTCGTGCAAGCTAGGCAAGCCCTCTACCAACTGTAGTCCTACTCGCTGGATTTTTGAAGATAATTGGAGCACCATCTAGGTGGTGACACTGTGGGGTTGGGGCAAAGGTGTCTAAGGACGTATTCATTCTGATCAGTGTCTAATAGCTGCTGTGTGCACTGCCATAGCCAGGATTCAGAGGTTCAGAATCAGGGGGTGGAAAGAAGAGTGGAGTCATTCACGGTTACCCCCTTTTTTCATTTTTTAACATTTAGTATTATTATTTTTAGAAACACTCTTATTTACATAACCATCCCCCAATTCCCTCGCGTTCCCATCTTCCCATGCTTCCCACCCACCCTCCAACCCACTCACCACCCACTCCCCAGGGATAGTGAGACCCTCCACGGGGGATCATCAAAGTCCATCACATCATTTGGGGGGGTGCTCAGACCCTCCTTTCCACATCTGGGCTGTAACAGTATCCTTTCATAGGGAATAGGCACCCAGATTCCATTTGTGACCTAGGAATAAACCCTGGCTCCACTGTTAGAGGTTCCATAGACTGCCTTGGCCTTCTAGCTGGTACCCATATTCAAAGGGCTTGGTTTGGTCCAATGCTGGTTCACCAGCTTTACAACTAGGGTTTCTGTTCTCTCATTAGGTCAGGCCAACTGTTTCTATGGGTATCATTTGGTCATCTCTCCTCTTTCTCCGCAACTGGATTCTGGGAGTGTGGCTCAGTGCTCAGCTGTGGGTGCCTGTTTCTGCTTCGATCAGCTACTGGATCAAGGCTCTAGCAATGGTAACCAAGGTAGTCATCAATGTCATCAAAGGGAAAGGGCATCAAAGGCAGCCTCTCCACCACTGCCTAGATTCTTAGTTACCCCTTTTTACTTAATAGCAAAAGTTTTGGTTTTGCTTTCTATTGCCAGAATCTAATGCTTTTCAGGATTAGATGTTTTAAACAATGGAGGAGATGCTTCCATCAGGAGAAAGATCTGATTCTACAGAACTAGAATTTAAAGTGCCTGCTGGGCCACATCAAAGCTCTCTAGCTTCCAATTCAACAAACAGGCAATGAGGAAGGTGACTGTGCGGGCTGGGATAACAAATCTTAACCATGAAAATGATGTTGGATTACCACTGCAGAGTGGAAGTAAGAAATTGCTTGACTAGAAGGCAGGAGATCATTCAGGGCATTTGTTGGCACTAGTATGGCTATCCCTTATGGACTTGTCAATGAGAAATAACAACACAATGAAAACAGGGCTCCAGATGTTAAAGACTCTTCAAGAACGAAAGGTCATCTACCAGGTAGAGACCCACAATTAACTAAACTGCCTCCTGAAGGCAAAAGGACTATCAAAGGTGTAGCAAGGAGCGTAGTTAAAAACAGCACACAAGTACATATTCAGCTTTAGGAATGAATTCTGTGTCCATCAAGAGCATTCATCATTTTATCACATCACACACATTGCACAAGGTACCTTGAAGCCATGCAATCAGGAAGACCTTAGGAGCAAAAGCGGAGGCATGGAATGAGCCTTGTTTGCTGTCTCAAGACAGCTCTCTGAGTGACCTCGTTGTAGGTAGAGGGACCAAAGGTTAGCCAGGGACCACGCTGAGCAACTGCAGTGGAAGGCAGAAGATGACATGTCTGAAAGAGGGAGGAAGGGTTACATAGAGAGTGCTGAAGTTCTGTAGAGGGGTCTCTTCAAGGATTTGTGTGATACTCGTGTTTCTTGGTGTGAGCTGGGTCAATCCAATCCTTGCTCCTCCCTATTCACTTGGAAGAAAATCCAATAAACTGCTTTAAATGTAAATACAAATTATGAGCATTTTCCATGTCATTAAATATGCTTGTGAAATATGATTTTAATTACTGCCTATGTTTCCAATGCACACCTGGCTCAGCTATTTTCTCATTTGGCCAGAGTCTTTGAACTTTGGTTGTGGTGTTTTGCTTAAGAAAAAAAAATCATAGGTCAAGGAAAAGAGCAGCCTTCCTTTACCAGTTTCAGACTTTTTATGTTTAGAAGGACCAGGTACCTATTTGCTTTAACCTTTCTAAATTATGATTATTTTACGAGTTTTTGGTTGTTTTGACACTAAATTCTTTATATTGAGTTGATTTTCGTAGTCTGTGTAATTTTCGTACTTTGAGTGATATTTTGTTTTCTCTACCACAATGAAAAGGAAGACTGTGTAGAGAAGCATGAAGAATATAAGTCAGTTCCCATCTGTTGATATCCTCATGTTATGCTGACTCTGCCCCCTGACAACTGGCAGAGTCTCTATACGCGCCAACATTAAGGCAGATACACAGACAGCTCAAAGGGCCCTGCGTTGCATGGCCGCATCATGTATTACGTGGCTGCGGAGGGACTCTGTACGCATGTGCAAGCTTTCCCTTTTAAGCAAGAGCCTCCCTTCAATTCTCTTTCCATTTCTGCTCCTGGTTGGCCAACACAAACCCCTCCCTTTGCTCCCTTTCCCGATAAACTCCATGTGGGTTTTTTTTGAGTTTTGTGGTTTGTGCTTCGTCGCCCGGAGCTGCAGCAAGCAACACCATCCACATTTTGTTTTTCCTTACCTTCTGTAATATGCTTGGAGATTTATTTCCAGCATCAAGAACATTTCTTTTCAATGGCTGAAAACCATGGTGGCAATTAGCATTATTCTGTCTTAACTATGGTAAAACGATATTTGGAGGTTAATAATTAAAATGAATGGATGAATGTGGCAACATCGTGGCTGATGCTTAGTTCATGTCTCTTGTTCATAAATGTAGAATTATTTCAGCGGAATTAAGTCTGTCTATGCAAAACAAAATGTGATTAGTCACATGTTATAGCCAAGTACAAGATCCACAATAGGTTTTAAAAAGTTAATGTAATGATTACATTGATAATTTCTATATTCTATTAAAATTTTATTAGCTTTAGTTACATAGTTACATAAAAATAATAATAACTTTTACACCCTTTTATTAACAAGGCTTACACAGATTTAAAATCATACTACGTGCTGCTCACATATGTAAGTTACACTTCTTCCTATTGGACAAAACTAATCTGCAACCATCTCTGATTAAAAATATTGTATCTTTCCTCGCTTTTCCTACAGGAAAATAAAGTGACAGTGAAGCAAGCCGAAGTGAGACAGTGTTACTTATTTGTAAGTTTTATATGTAAGTGCTTATCTGCATATATGTATATGTACCACATGCAGGCAATACCTTCATGGACCAGCAGAGGGCACAAGATGCTCTAGAACTGGAGTTACAAATACAAGTGAACAACCATGTGAATGCCAATAATCCAACCCAGGTAGTCTGGAAAGGCAGTAAGTGCTGTTGACCAGGAACCATCCAAATTCCTGAACTGTTTTAAAATTAGTGCTACCTAGTTAAGTATAAGTGTTTCTTACCACAAAAGTGTGTGTGTGTGTGTGTGTGTGTGTGTGTGTGTGTGTGTGTAATAGACATCACTTTTTTTCTTTTCTTTCTTTTTTTTTTTTAGGATGTTTTTTAGGGTTTCTCTAGTTCTCTGCCTTCAGTTACCTTTAGGATATTCTCTTGTATACCTTTTTACCAAAGGAACTTCCCTTGAAACAGATGCTATGAAGCTTCTGTGTCACTTACCTATAAAGTATCTTCATGTCACTTAGCTCTAGAGTGTCTTTGTAAGTGGCTCAGGAAGGTTTACTGGGCACTGAGAAGAGATGGGGCTTTTCTAATGGCAAAGGGATACTAATTTTGAATCGCTGAAGAGCAACTTTGTGTTGCTGATAGTTTAGCTTTTGTTTTCTAGGAAAATGCATGGGTGGGGCCAAGATCCCTAAAATGTCACTCTTGCAAGCAAGGGTGTCTGCTCTTAAGAACTAAAGCAGAGTCCTTTGGGGACATGACCAAGTGTGGCATAGCAGGGTCAGTGGTACAGCTGGGAAGTGGCAGGTTTCTGGCTTTGTGGGGAAGCATCACACCGGTTTTAAGTGACTGAGCAGTTCGCAGCACTCCCATACCTCTTCCCCAGCCCCCACATCCACTTCAGCTTTTGCTGCTTTTGACAGCATTTGCTTCCCCCCCCTTCTATTGGAAGTGAAATGAAATCTCCAAGCGGTTAATGGTTTTTAACCTGAAAGAGATAAAATAATATTAAAGAAGGATTCAATCCTCATTGTCCCCATGGCTAAGGAATCCTGAACAATTAAAGACATTTCTCAGCCATTTGTACCTTGTATTTTGAAAATTCTGTTTAGTCCCATGCCCCGTTTAAAACACTGTTTTGTTTTCTTGATTTTTTTTTATTCTTTGCGTACTTTAACTGTATGGATGGTAAAGATTTTTTTCCATTCTGTATGCTGCTTCTTCGCTCAAATGAGTGTCCTTTGTTATACAGAAAACCTTTTTAGATTCACAAAGTACCATTTTTTAAAAAAAAATTGTTAGTCTCAATGCCCGTCCTTCTAGGGTCCTGTTCAAAGAGTCCTTTCCTGTGCCAGTAAATTGAAGCATACCCCTTGCTTTCTTCTCTATCAAACACAGGGTGTCATGTTTTACTTTGAAATTCTTGGTCCATCTAGAGTTGGATTTTGTGGAGAGTGAGAGATAAGAATCTAATCTACACACAGCTGTTGATTCCATACTAAATGGTACTTCTCTACTATACAGACTCTCTCCCCAAGGTTTGGGGGTCATCATTATATAGATTCCATCCTAAATGGTACATCTGTATTATACAGATCCTCTCCCCAAGGCTCAGGGGTCATCATTGTGGAAGAAAGGGCAGGAAGATTGTTAAGAAACAGAGGCAGTGGAAGGCTCCCAGGAAACATTGTTTTCTAGACGAAGCAGGACAGTTGCTCCTATGAATCTTGCAGCTGTGACAGAATGCACAAGACCTTCACAAGCTCAAGACAGGCTCAATTCCAGCATGGAGAAGGTAGGTGGGCATCAAGTGCCACCCTGACTGAGGAGCTATAGACAACTGCTAGCTTCAGGAAGAAGAAGGCCACTTGTCTTTAAGGGTGTGGCTCCTGGTAGGTCAACCAATCTCCATAGGATGGTCATACACCCAGGAGTGTATGAAGAGTGTATTATGTTTGACTTTGATGGACTTTAAAAAGGACACAAAGTTGGGTGGGTATGGAAAGGGGGTTGGATCTGGGAGAAATGGTGTGAGGGTATTTATAGGATCAAAATACACTCCATGAAATTCCCAAAGAAATAATTGAAAAGATAACTAGGTCATTCATTGTGGTTGTGGGGAAATGTTCAAATGGAAATGATACAACTCTCTTCTTTCTCATGACACTTTAAGTTATGAACTTATTTTTGGATTTATTTTCTTAGGTGACAGTTTCTAAATTGGGGTCTGATAAACTATTTTGAAGTGCCTACTTATCTCAAACAATATTCCATTATGGAAATGTGATTCAATGAACAACACAAGAAGTAGTTGCTCTTTCAAATACCTGCATCACTGGACAGATATATACAGGAAAATGAAGGAGAGCTTTTAGAAGGCAATTTGAACACACAACAGTTTAGGGAAAAGCAATAGAATATGTGGGCTGTAGTTTTTTTTTTCCTTAAGATTTTTCAGGAAATTGGAAACAATGGAAAAATCACACCCCTCAACTTGCAGTCACTCAAAACATTCATCCTTGGTCTACAAGGGACTAAACAAGAAGTTTTATTCTTGGGATGATATTGAATCAATTAGGTCTTGCAAAAAGAGCTTTTGTTCTTAACTCTCTCTCTCTCTCTCTCTCTTTCTCTCTCTCTCTCTGTGTGTGTGTGTGTGTGTGTGTGTGTGTGTGTGTGTGTGTGTAAGAAAGAAGTACTTGGATTTAGACTGATTTCGTTTGAGCTCCGTGTTTGGTCATCCTTTGCAATAACAGGATATGTTATACTTGTAGAAGGGATGGAGTTGGAACTAGTCACGAATCTTGAAATTCATTTTCTGTCTCAGATAATGATCACAGTATGTTCTAAGCTTTTAAAAATGATAAATATTTTTCTTTGTCTATTGATCACAATTTTGTTAGAAATAAAAAGAGTAGAAGAATTGAGTGAGAAAATATTTTCCTATTGCTTTGGGTTCCTAATTTGACACACAAAAATGAAATTAAGTTTATAAAAACAGTAACATCTACTTAAAGGCACGAATATAATTTTAATCTTTCATAGTAGTCTCAGATTTTGAAGCAAAACTCTGTACAGTTCTAATTTCAATTGAAAAAATACAACCCAATTAGAAAATGTCTCAGAGGAAGGTGTGAAATAATTGGAAGTTTGAAATAACAAATCAAGTTCTGGAGGCTATGCAAAGATTTAGTCTTTAGCAAGACCACAAATTATCAAGGTATCAAAATATCAGCTCAGGTCTCTAAAGGTCTGTTTAAGACAAAAAATAAACCTTAATGTGAAGCCTAAAAAGTTCCCTTCCCCCGGAAAAATGGTTGCAACTTGATAACTAATTGCCCTCAATTTGTAATTTAAATGACTGGCCATCAACACATCTATGGCCAAAAGCTCCATTTGTCTAATGAGAAACAAATCATTGAATTCTTGTCTTCTTGATACTGCCTTTGCAAACAAATCCTTCACTATGGTCACACTTTGCTACTTATGAAATATGCAGATTGTTTCTCAGCAAATACAACTCTACATAGCTTAACATTCTGTGTTTATTGGCTTTAGCAACTTCTTTTTTTAAAAAAATTACTGTGATAATTAAAAGTGTTATTGTGCAAATGACAATTGTCATATATATGGTGAGTGTATTCTATATGGGCCTGTCATAGACATAGATGAACTCCTTTAAGTCTATACAGTTGGATTTTTTTAATCAGTAAAAAATGGATTTGGGTACATATTCCTGTGATCCTAGCTCTGGAGAGTTTGAGGAAGGGTGATCATGAGTTCTTTGTCAGTCTGGGCTATGTAATGAATTCCAGATAAATCTGGACCATCTAGAGAGTCTCTGTCTCTCTGTCTGTCTATCTATCTATCTATCTATCTATCTATCTATCTATCCATCTATCTTCTATCATCTCAATAAATAGATCAACAAATATAAATTTAAAATATAGATAAGAAAATGAAATCATTAAGTGCTTTTTCTAGATTATTCTCCAGAATCAGTTTAGAGGAAATTTTGTTAAGACATTCTTCTCAACCATCTATTATTCTCTGTATTACTTACTTTTCTGTTGTTCTGATGATACACCGTGACCAAAAGCTATTTATGGCAGAGTAAGTCTATGTGCCTACAGAGAGTTCATAATAGGAGAGGAGGCATGACAGCAACTATACCTCCAGAGGATCCAACACCTTCTTCTAGCCTCTGAGAACACACATAACCACATGCATATATGGACACATATGTACAAACATTTTTAAGAATTAAAAATTTGAAAAAAAAGGAGAAAAAATATTAAAGTGAGAGTTTAGAAACAGAACACATAGTTTCCCAGGGCTTTCTTAGAAAATAATACAACTGTTTACTAGCTCTCACTGCAGAAGTTACAATGGCCAAATATTTTTCTTTTAAACCTGCAGCGAAAAAGAAAAAAAAATAGCTTCTTGCCAAATGTTGTATATATGTTTTACCACCTCAGCTCCTTTCTAACAGTTGAGATTCCAAAATAAGTGCAAGGAAGCAGAGAAGGTGAAACCGACTTGGCCTGCACATAGATGTCAAGTTCATGTTGTCTCAGATGCAAATGAGGAAGGACAAATCCCTTCCTTGCCTCCCTAGGAAGGAATGACAGTCCTTACACCTGTGTGCTATCATACAACACAGCAGGAACCCCCAGGCTTAGCTCACAACATAAACAAAACAAAACTAAAAACCATTCCGGCTTTAAAAGAAATTCTATTAGTCAGTATGTAATAGAAAAGAGAGATACCATTTTCCATTTTCCACTTGCCAGTTTAGACAGTAGAGTATTTTGTGCAATGAAAAAAAAATCCAGAGACTCAACAAGTAGTCTTCGGAAATATTGAGTAACACTGGAAGAGACTTGTACAAAACGAGGTCTCTTGGCACCGTATCTCACAAAGAGATTAAACTTTGAACAAACACTGATGTATATCCACATGAATGAAAACACAACACATCTTCATTTGCCAATTGTGTTGAGACTGAAGACTTAGTGAGATCTTTTCCTTTATAATATCTCTGAATAATTTTCTATATATGGTTGATGTGAACCCAGTATTGGGATTTTTTAAAAATCAAATCCTGTTACATGTACTGACCTCCATCCTCTTTGGGGGCATAGTGTCTTAGATTTGAGGTCAAGGATGTTTGCTTAACAAACATCCATGATTTCCCAGAACAACATCATTCATATTAAAAATTCCCTCTGTTCACAGAGAATATGCAGGTGAGTCTGACAGCCATTCATAATTGTCAGTTTACTTCTAAAAATCTCCCATGTTAGCAAGGACAGGAGGCCCCTTAGCTCTGGGGAACACTGCATTCTATCTAGACAAAAATGCCAGAACACAGACAGCAGTCTTGCTTTGCTGAGGTCAAACAACACCATGTTGACAATTGACCTAAGTGCAATTGTCCTCAGCTGAAAACTTGAAAAATAGACCATTTAGTGGCAGAGTGATATTTCATGTTCCTCCAGTACCCAGTGAAAGTGCACACTGTAAAGTCTTGTCCATGACACCTGAAATTCATTCATAACTACAGAAGTGAGCTTGGATGTATTCTTTGTCAGGTTGTCTGACCACTAAATGACTGATGAGAAGCCTTATTGGATGAGAACTTTGATTCACTAGATGTGAAAAATGCACATTTCCTTATTTTTCAATGTAAACTACCAATGTATGGTCAGTTCACTTAAGGAGGTTGGTAATGTGAGACTTTGTTATTGTTTCTCTCATTTAGTTCCCTTTGCTTTCCTCCTGGACCAACTGACTCTAATGAAACTTGGCATCTTGGTGCTAAAAAAATATGCTAACTTCCTTTTTCAGTCCTTATTTTGCATTGAAACTCCACAAACTTGCTGCTAAATTATAAGTTCAGGTCTTTGAAGCATCTTAGTTTTGTTTTATTTTTAGACGTGATTAGATTGTTTGTTTCCTTACTGAAATATAGAACAATGAAATATGATGCACCGAGATGAGGAAGATTGGAATCAATAGCTAATCTTCATAGTGGATGCTGTGTTGTGGGTACCAGATGCCACTTTCAAGCCAACTTATTTTCTAGTTGTTTTGCTTGTCCACATATCATGACTGATGTCTCCAGGAAAATGGTTTTCAGAAGACAACTGTCTTGTTCTGGGTCATGAAGGGTATCCCACATCTGATAAAAGAAAAATTGAGCAGAAAAAGGATCCAACTACACTGAAGGGCTTTCTTTGTGCTAGAATTTTATTGTTGGGTAAGCTGGACCATTTAATAGGATCAGCTGGTTCCTTTACTGGGATCAGCTGGACTATTTACTGGGATCAGCTGTTTCCTTTACTGGATTGCCTGTTTTTCTACACAGCTCTATGGCTTTTTCCTGTATCTTTAAATCTTTCAAAGATATTGGTGTCCAGGATTTCCCAACTGACTTGCTGTATACAAATCTCTATTCTAAAGTCTGAATCCTAGATCTCATGTAAGCCCAGAATTCAAGGGGATTTAGAAGATGAACTGTCCTTCAAAATGGTGACATGCAACACCCAACTGGGCAAAGACAGCTTGGATTCATTGTGTTTCTTGTTCCCCATCCTCTTTTTGAAAAGAGCATATGGACAACTTTTTAAAACATCTCCTAAAGGCCACATCTCTTAAACATTAGGACAAAGCTGGGAAGAGTGAGTTGTAATCAGGTCGTAATGAACTTATGTCAATCCCAGGGCAATTATGTAGCACCAACATTTGCTTTCTGATAACTGAATACCTACTAGAGAATCAGGTTCCTATGTCTTCCTCGGGTGTAATAGTCTCTAGGAATGTATCTGGCCCCTGTATTTTATTATCACTCCAGGAAATTCATGTAGTTGGTTACGTTTAAGAGAACTGAGTAGTGACAAAATGTCTATCATTTGTAGCTATCAAGAGAAGCTAAACTATGAAAACAATGTTGTGTCTAGAGTCATCTTTTGTTATCAGCCTCCTTACTCGCATGCTCTGAGGCCCTAACAATCTCTTCTGCTCCCATGTTTGTTACCACGGAAACAGCATTTCTGAAGACAGTAAACATATTAGATGCTTACAGTCTCAAAGAACTATTTATTCATGATAGGAATGAATGTTGGAGATAGGGCATTCTAACGCCTTTTGGGGTTGCAAGTACACATTACTTAGTACCTTTCATTTGTGTCCAGTGTGTGGGATAGGCCATTATAGACTGTGTGTACCATATCTCTTCCAGATGTCTGTCTGTTCTTATCTTGTTCATGTACTATAAAAGCCACAGTTGAGGACTGAGGGGATGACTCAAGTCTGTAAATTGGTTACTGAGCAAGCATGAAGAGTTGGGTTTGGACCACCAGGCACCCATGTAAAAAGTCAAACACAGTGGCATACCCCTAGGAGTCCCTGCATCATGGGTGTAGATGATCAAAAGAATCCATATGGCTTGCTAGCCTAATGGCCTCTCTTAGTTAGTGTGCCCCAGGTTCACAGACAGGCTCTGTAAAAACAATAGGGGAGGACACTTGGCTTTGACATAATCTTCACACTCATGCATACAGGTGCAAACACATGGACATATATACATGAGTACACCCCAGTCCCCAAAACACAAAGTGAATTGTTAATGCTCTAATACACTATACACTTAGGCCTAAGCCACACTCATTCACTACTGTGGTACACTGCACTACTTTTCATCTGTGTCTAAACTGTAGATGCTATTCTCCCCCGTGCTTTAACTGGGACAGGCTTTTGAGATAACACTTCACTTATGCTTATATGCATCGAAGCAGTCCTCTGTGTAATTCTTGATGGTTTTGCTAGGAAGTTAGCAATTTTAGAGTCAAAAATTAGATTTAGTTACTCCATCTTTCACGAGAGTTTTGGGGATATCAGCATTTCACCACTTTTAAGGGGTGATGACCAAAAAGTCTGCAGAAAGTAAGCTGTATTACATCTATGGTAATGAGGCTTGCCATTCTGAGCCTCTAATAACTCCTGTGGGTATCTCAAGGAGTCAGAGCCAAAGCCGCCCCAACCATGTTTTTTTGACAGTCTAAAGACTTTGCAGACATTGATTTCCTATGCTTCTGACACTGGTGTGGAGTTAGCGTTTCCTTCAGAAACCTTCTCAGTTTCCCTCAGGAACATTCAGTGGGTTTCCCTGACACATTTACAGTCCTGAATAGATGTGTGATCACAAGATAAAATCTTTGACAAGTCTCCCTCTTCATCCTGGTGACTCAAGCCCAGCTTTGTGATTAAAGCTGAATCTAAAGACTGAGGCTTTATTGTTTGATTATCTAAAGAAAATTTATCTATCAAAATGCTACATATTCTGCAGAGAAAAGAAAGTACATAAAAACTATTCACACTATTGCTTAGACTTGGAGGGATAGCAGATAAGTAACAGTAAGTGAACCATGTCAAAGATGCTTAATAGGCATCGGAGATGATTCCATGGGCCTGCACACTTGCTATGCAAGTATGAAGACATGGGTTCAAATCCCCACAGCTCACTCAAAGCCAGATGCAATGGTGCACATCAGCACTCCCAGAACTCTGATGCTGGGGTGAGAGGTGGAGGCAGAGGAATCCCTGGAAGTTAATCAACCAGCCAGTGTGGATTATGTAGTGGTGGCCAGGGTCTCTGTCTCCAAGGGAGGAGAAGGCTAACACCTGATTCTGTCCTTTGATTTTCATATGTGTGACAGGCACACATACATCACACACACACACACACACACACACACACACACACACACACACACAGAGAGAGAAACCCAGAGAATGAGGCAGGGAAAGGGGTGGGATGTATGTGTGCGTGTGTGTGTGTGTGTGTGTGTGTGTGTGTGTGTGAGAGAGAGAGAGAGAGAGAGAGAGAGACAGAGACAGAGACAGAGACAGAGAGACAGAGGGAGAGAGGGAAAGGGAGAGAGAGAGACAAAGACATAAACAGAGACAGAGACAGACAGAGATCAGAGTGAAAATTCCTGTCTCACCACAGACTATGGCAATACATAGAAAGATGGATGTGGACTTCAGCACTAAACATGTGAACACAAATTGGGGTGTTAAATGAGGTAGGTTAATTAAACTTTGCTATTCCCACCATTGTTATTTGCCATCAGCAAAGCTTTGGGAATAGACTCATGAAGGGATATCATGCGAAATGTCACCTGGACCTTTTGTGTCTCCTATTATCATTATTACGGTTGTTAAAGATTTAGTTGCCTTACCAAGACACCAAAATAAGTGGTCAAAATTCAACTTTTGTTACTGACCCACAGAATTAAAATCTATAGTAACAAGAACACAAAGAACGTATTTGTTTTATTTCCCCTTTTCGGTGAATTTTTATGATGTGGGAATTTTTTGAAAGTAGTAGAGTTGTAGAAGATGATATCAAAGGTAGAGACGCAACATTTCTGAGAAGCCCCAGCTGGCCATCTAGCTTGGTGTACACACTGATACATAAGAGACCCCATGGAAAACAAGGTATTGTAGCTTGCTAAGTACCACAGATGCAGCAGTTTCAGTCCTGGATCCGTGTAATAACAGATCTATTTATCTTTTTACAGTATCAGAGGCTATGTCTTCATCAAAACTGCATGTTGTGCTATACCAACCCTAAATAACATTTCTACACATTTGTCTCATGTTTTCATTTTTTGAGTAAAAGTTCAAGAAATCTCAGAAATAATAAGATGTGTAGCAGAATGCCTCTCCTAATTTTTAGTATTAAAATTGTTAGTGATGTTCCCACAGGAGAGCCAGCTTATGTGCATTCTCCTGTTAGTACCACGACAAGAACTGGTGACAAATAAATGGCCCCTTCAGAGACGACAGGAATATCTGTTACCCTGCTGATCAGATTCCAATCAGCCACCGAGAGTCATGAGAACCTCAGGAGAAAGGTCATTTCTTTCCGTGGTGTCTTGGGATTGCTTTCTGTGGCTGGGATCAAAGAACAACCAAAATCACTCTAGGAAGAGAGGAAGAAAGGGTTTATTTGGCGTTTAGGTTACTGTCCATCCTCAAAGAAAGGCAAGGCAGGAACCTGGAGCAGGAACTGAAACAGAGACCATGAAGAAACACTGTTTAATGGCTTGTCCAGCCACCTGTCTTATATAATCCAGGGCTACCTGCCCAGGTGTGGCACTCTCTGTAGTGATGCAGATGTTCCATATTCACCATCAGTTCAGAAAATTCTCCACAGACATAACCACAGGACAAGTTGATGGAGACAAGTCAGCTACCAAGGTCCTTTCTTCTTAGGTATCTCTGGTTTGTGTCAAATTAATAGGAATTAATAGCCATACCCAGCTAGTTCTTGAGGGCTTATCACCCTGGATAAACTAATTTTAAGCAGCTGAGTGCTGCATTTCAGCACATCATGGCCAGCAGTGTGTCATCTGGTAACTTTAGGTGTCACTCAATGATAGTTGTCATGGCAACTCAGACAGTGCTTTGACAGCCAAGGAGTGTTCACTAAAGGCATTTGGGTGCCTTGCAGTTTTCTTCTGAGGAAAAAGCAGCTTTTTCACGCTAGAACTAACTGAGACCTAGTGCTCACCTAATTCAGTCCCTCTTGGTGGCATATTTCTGTGCAAGCCAGTAGAAGGGCTAGTTAAAATGAGATCTAATCCCATGCATTCAGACAGGAATAATGGCATATGTGCTTAGCAAGCACCACCTCAGAAAGTAAACTTTAGAAACAGAGTTAGACGGGCTGAGAACCGATTCCAGGGTCTGTGTTTAGGGGGGGAGCTCATGGAAGAAAGAAGGTGTATGTTTCGGCATGCCATGAACGTTTTGTTTGAGTGGACGTGTGAAGGCAAAGATGGCAGCCAAGGAAATCTTTGGCCTGCAGACGTTGTGGGAAATGCGAGTATTTTCCTATGGTCAGCTTGAGCTTCGTTTTCTTAGTGTTTTCTTTTTTTCCTTGGGTGGGGAAGTAGAAAGTTTGTATAATATTTCTTCTTGAAGCCCAATCCTCATATGGGAATGTTAGATTTGGTTAGTAGAAGGAGATTTACGAATGCCAGGAAATGTGTTAGGTGTGAGTGAGGGCACATTTGAAATCCAAGACCCTACAGATTTCCTTAACACAAAGAAGACACTCATCTATCTGCAACTCTGTTTGAATTAAAGCTCCCTGCTACTGTAGGGATTTGGGGGTCCGGTTCCTACAATCCCGGGGATGCTTTTAGCTCCTTCTTCATAGTGTAGATAATTTAAACTTATGTTACACCAACTCAGATAATTGCAAAAACTATGTATGTAGAGAGACAACAAGACAAAGAGAGATAGAGGGGAGAGGAAGAGAAAGGGAGGAAAGAAAGGAGAGAAAGAGAAAGAGGAGGGAAGAGAAGAAATCCAGAAGTTTCTATCTCAACCTCTTTTCAGATGGACTAGAATATATTTTACTCCTTCTAGATCTTTATGGGTATTGATTCTCAGGGAGCCTTCCTGTTTTCTTCTTTTTTATTGTGATTATTTCAGTAAGATTATGCTGCTCACACATATCTGAGTATTCATATCTTATAGATCAGCTTCTCATGTCTAACAGTTCGCCAGAGATTCCTTATTAAATACAAATTGCCACAACAGCTTATTATAACTTTGCCTCATGGACAATGCTTTTTGGGGTGGGATCCATACTACAAAATGTATAGAATTTCTAAGTATTTACCCCTTTCTCTCTGTGCTAAAACATCATTGTTGAACAATCTAGCATGGAGAATATTGCACACTTGCTTGTGAATCTGAATCTCACCTACTGGTTTATGATATAAACATCCCCAAGAGGACTTGGGATGCAGCTCAGTTGGTACAGAGCTTGTCTAAAATATCTATGGGATAAAGTACTGGATTCAACCACCAGCATCTCATAAACTGGATGTGAGACATTGAAGGAATAAGAATAGGATGTCAATCCGAGTTTCCTCTCCCTTCCCTCCTCGCCTGCCCCCCACCGACCCCCTATTCCATCCTCTTTCTGCTCTCCAGAGAGGATGAGGCCTTCTATGGGGATCTTCAAAGTCTGTCATATCAATTGGAGCAGGGCCTAGACCCTCCCCTGTGTGTCTAGGCTGAGAGAGTATCCCTCTATGTGGATTGGGCTCCCAAGGTCAATTCATATACTAGGGCTAAATACTGATACACTACCAGAGACCCCATAGATTAACCAGACCTCCAAACCTACATCCTTGTTTAGGCGGTCTGGAACAGCTTGTTTCTAATTTAAATTTTTAAAAAAAGGGAAAAAATAATAATAGGATGATCTGGAGTGGAGAGTCATCCTTGGCTACTACATAGCAAGTTCAAAGCCAACCTGGGATAAAAGAAAGAAAACTCCATCATTCACTAGTGAGATATCCATGTCTTAAATTTGAACATGTCACCTTGGTTATCTTGCTTCTAAGATGAGCAATAATGATAAGCTGTTCTCATGGGACTGTGGTCTCATGGGACAGAAAATAGTGAAAACAAAGTAGGGGCTATTGACATTTTAGGATTAGTTATACTATTAATATATTGATACTATAAATGTTAAAGATATATTTATTAGCATTTCTTGGAGAACTGTTTGATACTGTTCTATGCATTTTCATAAAGACTAAGACTTGGGAGTGTAATAATTCTATGTTTATATGATTTATTCAGGACTGTGATCACTTTTAATTCTGGGATGAAGTTTTTGTGCCCATGTGTCATTTTATATACTTAGAGAACCTCTGAAAAATAATTCCTGCTGTTACACAACCTGGGACTTTGGAGGCAAAGTTACTTGTTTGAGAAGATAGTTCTATCAGAAATTGAAGCCCCAAATTTGAAACATCTGGCTTTGGAGTCATTAGTCTTTAAGATGCAACTAATGATCTCTTCACCTCTTAATGTCTGTGTTTGCAAGAGAAAATGAGGGGAAGAAAGTCTCAAGGAAAAATATTGATCCCCCTTCAGCAAACCCTGTTGGAACTCACTGTTGTAGGCCTTGTTATTTTTAAGTGTCTGGATTTTCTTTATGAATTCATTAAAAATATTTTAGCGGCTCTGGTGGCCTAGTATCTCATTCCAACATAAACTTACCACAGGAGAACACATACTGCTTGGCTCACCTTTTCATTTCATGGCTTAATAATAATGACAAATTACAGGTGCCGAAGTGACGTTAGATTCCTTAGCATAACTGATTCAATGTTCAAATGTTCTCCTTGCTCAGACATTCTTTACAGTAAGTTAAAAAAGCTGTACTTACCTTTATTTTGTGTGTACAAGTGTTTTACCTACATGCATGTATGTGCACATCTACATGCAGTGCCACATAGCTCAGAACATTGTGTCAGACACCCTGCAACTAGAGTCACAGATGGTTGTGAGTTGCTGCATGAGTGCTTTGCAAGAGAAGCAAAGGCTCTTAACTGCCAAGCCGTCAATCCCACCCCGTTCAGAACTTCTGAATATATACGGCATTTCTCTTGTGACTGGAAGTTTGTGTCTCGCATGCTGGAATTCCTGTTTCAGAACCCTGAAACTGATGTTCCCTTTAGTGACTGATGGCAACTAGACCTGTTTTTGTGTCTTACTCTCAAGCTGGCAAGATGGCTTATATCTATATTGTTTGCTTCAAGTGTGTCACATTGTACAGCAGACTCAATTGCCATGAAAAGAGGATGTCTATTTTTATTGGGAATCATCCAGGTCTCTTGATTGACCCCAAGATGAGTTATTTTTTTCATCCATGATAGCCCATCACGAGGCCCTTGGAATATGAAATATTCAGCCAATTTTCTGGAAGTTTATGTTTTAATTATTCTTCCAAAGCTTATAGGAAACCATTGTATAATACTAACATTGTACTTGCTGAGTCTCCCATAGACATGTATCAAGCGAGTCACTATGACTTCGTTACAGGGTTCCTTTGAAAGTTCTGAGAATGTGAACTGACTGTGCTGTCCACGAATACTGTGTAGTTTCTCTTTCCCCTCTTGAGTGCTCCCCATCTTATTAGCATTGGCTAGAAATCAAATGCCATGTTGAACAGATGTTGTTAGAAGTGAAATCTCTGCCTGGTTTCTGAAGTAAATCAAATCCGTATTTTATCATTAAGTCTGATAGTAGAAGATGTTTTGCAAATGTCTCACTGAAAGGGACGGAACTCCTACTTTTTGCTGGTCCACTGGGCATATCTTGTCTCTCTAAAATGAGTCTATGAGGCTGGATCGATTGCTCAGTGGTTAGGAACACTTGCTGCTCATACAGAGAACTAGAAGTCAGTTCCCAGGACGTACACAACAGCTCACAACCATGTGTAACTCCAGTTCACTGCCGTATTTGTCAGGCATTTCTGACTGCTAGGAATGAGGCATAATGCCAAAGCAGAAGGCTCACTCTGTACAATGGGACTAGGCTGATACATTCAAACCCCAGGTGCCCACTGCCAGTTGGTGGCTCAAACTGAGGGCAACTTGAGTTCAAGTCCTGATACAGTGGCTTACTAGTGTGCCTAAAATTTGTACTTTTCCATCTTGGAAGGGGAACTTGGATCTTTATACATCTGTTTTCTCATTTTTAAACTTGTTTCATGTCTTATTTGCCCTTGTTGCTGTAACAATACGCCCTAACGAAAATCACCTGTGGGAAGGGACAGTTGTTTGGGCACAGTTTAGGGTACACAGCTGAAGGTACTGTCCACTATGAAACTTGAAGTACCTGGTCACGCTGTATTCACATCCAGGAAGAAGACAGCAATGAATGGTCCTATTCACCTTACCATCTCTCTTTTTAAAAAAGAATACAGTATAGAATTGCAGCCTGGGGAATGATACCACCCACAGTAGACATGTAGGTCTTCCTACCTTGATTAACCTATTGAAATAATCCCCCATAAGTACAGTCTATATACTTTGAACCAGTAACCTTGCACATGACTTTTTTTTTTTTGGTGTGTGTGTTGCGGGGAGCTTCCTAAATTTGTAGAGAAAACTTGGGGTTGCTTTTTTGATTTCATAATTTCTAGGTTCATTCAGTATTGGAAATATGTATTTCCTGTAAAGAATGATTGGTGAGGGAAGCTGATGCTGTACTCCAGGGTCTGGGGCACCTTAGATAAGCCCTTTGTCACAGACTTACTTCTCAGATGTTCCCTCTTTGTCTTTTTGTTTGTTTTAGGCAGGATCTTACATGGAAGCCTGGGGTGACCTGCAGTTCATTATGTAGCCCAGGCTGGCCTCAAACTTGTGCAATAATCCTCTCCCTGACAAGGTTGAGATTATAAATGTGAGCCATCACAGCTGGATAAGTCAAGATGACTTTTGAAACTATTCTCTCTCTCTCTCTCTCTCTCTCTCTCTCTCTCTCTCTTTCTCTGTCTCTCTCTGCTCCGTGTGTGTGTGTGTGTGTGTGTGTGTGTGTGTGTGTGTAAATGCATGGTGTGTACGTGTGTATTACATGAATATGTCTGTGCATGCCTATGAGTACACATGTGGAGACTAGAGGCCAGCTTTGAATGTCTTCCTCTGTTACTAACTGCTTTATTTCTTTTAAATTTTGTTAAAATTAATTGTATTAAAATGTAATTACATCATTTCCTCCATTACCTGTCTTCTCTCTAACCCCTTCCATGCTTTCCTTGCCTCCTCATTCCCTCTCAAATTGATGACCATTTTTGACTATTATTCTTACATATATGTGTGTTGATACATGTATGTGTGCATATACAAATAGGTATGGGTATGGGTCTACATACATAAATCTATTCAAAAACCTGCTGTGCATATATATATATATATATATATATATATGTGTGTGTGTGTGTGTGTGTGTGTGTGTGTGTGTGTGTGTTCAGGACTGACCACTTTATATTGGATAACTAATTAGGAGGTTCATCTTTGGAAGAGGCTAATTGGCAAAGAAACTGTGTTGTAGATGTATCTGATATGGGCACCCATGTTTGTTGATCTATGCTGTGTTTTTCTGCCACAGTCTTCATTGGCTGTAACAAGAATTTTTTTATGGTGAGGGAGGAATACTGCACTTAACTGTGGGTATAAGCAAAGATTCTAGAATGCAAATAGTATTTATGCTGGTCCAGTAAGGTGGCAGTTACTCCTGTAAGATCTATGGCATCACTAACCTTGGGTGACAGGAGATGTCATTCTGTAAATATGTCTGTCTTATTGGTTGATGACTAAAGCACTGTTGGCCAATAGGGAAGCAAGATAGGTCGGACTAGGAGTTGAGGAGGATTCTGGGAAACAGAGGTGCAGTTAGTCACAAGAGAAATAAGAGGTCTAGACTCTTTCTTGGGTAAGAGAAGACCACATGGAAATACTTAAGATTAGCAGTTATGGGTTAATAATTAAGTAAAAGTTAGCCGATAAGAAATCATAGCAAGCAGCCAACAGCTTCATAATTACTATAGTGTCCTATGTGTTCCTTTGGGACTGACATGGCTCTGGGACCAGGCTGGCATCGCTTTACACCTGGGTAGTGAGCTGAGCTGCTAGTTTGTCTCCACTTTATTTTTAAAGCAGGATCTTTCACTGGACATAGAACTTACTGATTCAGATGGACTAGCTGGTCATTGAGCTTTTAGGATCCTCTTGTCTCTGCCTCTTGAGCACTGGGATTACAAGTCACATGTCTGGCTTATTACACGGGTGCTGGGGATACAAATCCGGGTCCTGCTGTTTGCTCAGCCAAGCACTTTGACCACTGGGCCAAGCCGTGTATCCAAAGCATGGCTCTCTTTATTACGTTACCATTGGGAATTAACCATGTGACTAAGCTACAGTGAATGTCCTCTCAAATGTAGATGCACACATCAATTCCTTGTGGTTTTTGATGCCTACCTTGCATCTCTGGATTCTGGTTCCCCATATGTGTCCTTCATTGTGGCCTGGGCATCCTGACAATCTGCTTTAAAGGAATCAAGACTGACAGCTCATTACTTGTAAGCAGTCCTTCTGTTCACCACCTCCCCATCTCTGCACCAATGTGGTTAAATTGTCTTTATTTCACCATTTTACTGGCTGCCAAAGACGAAAGCAATCAAAACCCATAAATCCTAAAATGCTTCCATTAACCAATCAGAAGCTGTCATTGCTCTCACAGCTGCCCTAAGAGGGGCCATTTTTGGTAGCTTAAACTAAATTCTTATGTATCTGTCCACCGGGGATAGATACATTTTACCCAGTTAAAAGGGTTTTCAGCTCTGCAGTTAGCTCTAAGAGTGCAAAAAAACTCCTTTCTTCACCTTTCAAAATCTAAAACAGGTCTGGCAAATTTCTTGTTCCTTCTTGCAAGTTCTAGAAGTTGATTGCGTTTGTGTATCTCAAACCCAGAGAAAGAGAAACAGGCTTTGAGATCTCACACTTGGAGACAATCAAAGGAACCAAGAGAGAATTTGTAGCCATCCGAATACATCAGGCAACACGGAGATCACTGGGGCAATGACTGACATGTGTCACTGAGAGATTCTCCCCTGCTCTATGGCACAGACTTTGACATTTAAATTGCAGGCAGCCCTGGGTCTGTCCCAGGAGCTCTGCATGGTTGAATGCAGTTCTGATCACTTACTTGAGGGGCGCAGTGGGGATAATGAGGGGGTGGGGGGAAGAAAAATCAAATTGTTCTAGGAAATCATGTTTAATGTAGAAATCTGGTTAATATTAAAATGCAATCTGCAGTTTTCAAGTATTCTATTCCTCAAGGAAAATATCTCCTGTTCAAGGGACTGGAGCAGTAAGCACCCTCTTATTACATCACTTCCTATGTCAGGCCCAGCTAGCATTCAAAACGTATTACCGTATTGATAATGCTAATTTTAAAATGATGCCTTCTTTTTCCCTTTGGTTAAAGGGTCTGGGCAAAATTCCAATCATATGGATCAATTTAGCTCTAGACGGAGCTCGCCCCACTGATATTTCACGCACTATATAGAATATGGTTCTTCCATATGTTCAGGAATAGGAGTCCATGTCTCCCCACTTACCACACAGAATTGTATTTCCAAGGGATTTGTCTATCTCAAGGGCTTTAGAAAAGAGGGTATCAGCATATCCAACAGGGAGAGACACCAGCATGCATTCTCTGATCTTGGGATTGCAAAGGAGTTAGGAACTGATGTCTGAAACCCAACCCTGTGCCATATTCAAATCAGCTAGACATCTTTCCTGTAAGTTTGGCTGGCTTTTGCCACAGTGGTTCTCATCACCAAAAGGATGTGTGGCTGTAGCCATTGGTATTTATCCTTTCATCCAATACTTATTTTATTTTCTGCAATGTCTTGGAACACTGACTCTGATGGCTTAGGAGAACAAAGTCTTTATAACTCTCTCTTCCCTTTGTAGTTGTTTGGTATTCTCATTTCGTTCTGTTGCTGTGATAAGTGTCAGGGCCATAAGCACCTTATGGCAGGAAGGGGTTTATTTAAGGTTACATGTTACAGTCCATTATTGAGAGAAACCAGGCCAGAACCTTGAAGCTGAAATCATGAAGAGACATCTCTTGCTGGTTCACTCACAGGTTTATGCTAAGCTAGTTTCTTAGCACCCAAGGACCATCTTCTTAAGGAATGTTGCCACCCACGGTGGACTGGGCACTCTTGCATCTGTTAGTAAACAAAATACTTCCCTTCACCCATACCCATACACATGTCTACAAACCCTCAATTGACATTCTCTTTTCAGGTGACTCGGTGCTGCATTGACTTTGCATGTCTATTTTCTATTTTAAAACATTAATGTTCACTAAAAAAAGTAAATATGGAAAGATGTACTATTATAGACATGGAAAGTGCAGTATTATAGACCAGAAGGAGGTAACTTCATCTATTTTGAGTCCTTCCTGTCCTTTGTAGTCAATAGGTGACCTGCTAGGCAGAGCTGGTCATGCTTAATGTGAAGTTAGAAGTGATAAGATAAGAGGTAGATGACAAGAGAAAATTTACTTCCATGGAGATCTCACTAATTCATTCCTTTACTTAGTTTTTGTTTTGCTTCTTAAATTTACCCTAGAGAGGAAATGTTCTGTTGACATCTACCATTTTTTTCCAATTGTGAATTCAAAGATAGGAAACGAACCTTTTCTTGTTCTAACAATGGGTGTAGAGTGTAGTAGTTGGAGTCTACTCAAGTGTAATGTTACAAGGAGGCTTTATTCAACCTCACTTTCTAGTGCACGCTTGCTATTTTCCAGGCACTTCTCGGTGATCTATATATAACTTAGCAACTCTATAAAACACTTATTATTTTTATCCTCATATTCCAGTCTAATGGGGATGCCAAGAGACCCAGTGGTTTTCTTCAAGTGAAGCCTAATTGATTTTGATTAGGAAACCACAATAAGCCTTATGCACACAGAGGTAGAAGAGCAGGAACATAAAGATTTCACTAGATGAGGGAGATAACAGGCTAGAGACTTTGCCTATTCTTTAAGCATGGTATCCTGGGCTAAGAAAACAGGGCAGTGCGTATAAGTGACATGTTAGAATGTATGTCATAGCAAAGATGTTTATATGCTTTGAAATAATCCTGCATCATGGAATTGTCTTAAAGGCGTAATTTTAGGAAAATCTAAAAATCATGGTGTGTATATGCATATTTTTCATAAAATAAATGGAAAGCATATAAACCCAAGAAGATAATGTCTTGGGGGCTGGAGAGATGGCTCAGGAGTTAGAAGCAATAGCTCTTCTTGCAGACAACTCCGCTTTTGCTCCCAGCGCCTCATGTGGTGGCTCACAGCTGTCTGTAACTCTAGTTCCAGTGTTCTTTACTGGCCTCTTCAGGTACCTGAAGGAATGTGGGACACACACACATGCAGAAACACCCCCCACACGTAATAAAAATAAAATAGGTCTTTTTAAAAAGAGATGATCTCACCCCCCCCACACACACAAACGCATAAAGTACCTATTTAATTGACTGCCTGACTAACTAACTTACTAACTAACTAACTAACTAACTAAATAAGGTCAGAGTAATGTGAGGAATCACACATGTAGTTGATCTCTGACTTCCACATGCACACATAGGCTCCTTCCTCTCTGTGTATGTACATGCATCCACACCAACATGCAAACTCATACACTTGTTTAAAAAGAATGGTCTGATTGCAGTTGTTCTGGTATTTTTTAAATATAGGAGAGGCTTCCATATGTTCTGAGTTAAGACAAGGAAGCCAGAACTACGGGAGAAATTGGAAGGGATTAGCTGGCTAGTGGATTTGATAAAAAACATAGTGAATGCATGCATGATAGTGGAAGGTAAAAAAATAAGAGATAGAAAGGACAATTGACTGACAGGGTGAGTGTCAGAAAGGGTTAAGAAAACTTGGAATCAGTAACCATGGGAAGAACTTAAAGTATAAATCAGGGAGGTGTAAACATTTGTTAGAGACAGTAAAAAACAAAACTGGAAGAGACATCTCAGAGCTCTGTGGGGGGTTGAGATATGTTTTCTGTTTTTTCCAGGTTATACAGAGAAGATAGATTGGGGAGTTCATCCAGTTGGTATCCCTAAAGAGGCTGGTGCAATGAGGAAAAGGTTGTAATTGTGAACAGCCAAGAAACATTTCATATGATAACTTCATATTAAAGTGATACTGTTGTAATCAAAGAAGATAATAGGAGAAGAAAAGGATGTGAAGGAAAGAAAAATGGTAACGCAAACCAAGAAGAGAGAAAGAAAGGAATATGTCTCTGTATTGGCAGACGATGGTCAGTACCTGTCTCTAGTTCTTTGCATTCATGTTCCATTTAAAAGTGCCATATATTGCTCTGCAGTCACCGTATTTAAGATATTGTAGGGCTGTGACATATGGACAGGAAGCTCAGGCGACTCTGAAAATTACTCACCTAGTCCTCAGAATAACTTCTTTTTAATTTGCCCTGACTGAGCTGGGTGACAAAGAAAATAGGTGATTCTAAAGATATCAGTATACCTCATAGCATCAAATTGTCAGTCCTCGGCAGACCTTTAATGCTTTGTATGCAAATCCCAACCTGCTGCTTGAGCCTGTGTGTGTTTGTGTGTGTGTGTGTGTGTGTGTGTGTGTGTGTGTGTGTGTGTGTGTGTATTCACACACGTGAAAGCCAGAAGTCTCTGTGAGGTGTCATTCCTCAAGGTCCTGTCTATATTGTGTTTTACAGACAGAATCTGTCACTGAACTGAGGCCTTGTTTGTAGGCTAAGCTGGCTACTTAGTGACCCAAGGATCCTTCTGGGGGTTACAACCATGCCTCATAACAACAAACTTTTTAACATGGGTTCTGCAGAGTTCTCTTCAGGTGGGGCTCCTGACCCCATGCTTGCATGACAAACCCTTTGCCAACTGAACCACCTCCCTAGCCTCCTGCTTGATATTTAATAAATGAAATTTTATTGGACCACAATTGGATCCATACATTCATGGTGTGTACCTTAGGGTTACAGCTGCAGAATGATGGTTGTTGAGTCTGATGTGGTTGGTGAGCCATGAGACATTAAGTTGTTGCATACAGAAAGGGTTTGTGGAGTCCTATGCCACAGTTGGAAGCTATGCATCAGTAAACACAACTTACGTATTCGTGGAGCTTTCTTTGCTGAGACATTTGTTTCACATAATGATGGAAAATTTGATGTCTTTGTACTAGCAACTGTAGGGGAAATGGATACATTGGAAAGCAGTATCAGGCTCATTCTAAACAATCAGGGGTTGATGGTAAAAGCCCCAAACTAAACCCCGTTTGAAGATGCCAGGTTTAACAGTCTCCATGGGATTACAGATGGGTATGCTGTTTTCCAGACAATTTCTTGTCCTTAGATTGCAGCCTTTCCCTCTTGTAAATCTGAGACTGTGGTGAGGCTTCTTGGTAGCATGCATCTTTCCAGTGCTGCTGGAGAGCTGATCATAGGATACAAGGTGTTCTTGGTTTGTGCCCAAATGCCCCCAAAATGTCCATGTAGAGAGATATACACTGTTGACTTTAAAATTATACCTCGGCAGAAAGAATGTAGACTAACTTGATTACAGCAATTGAAAAGGAGGCAGTAGCTGCCTCATTGTATTAAGGGCTTTTAGAGAAAGAGAGGAGAGAGAGAGAAAGAAACCAAAATCCCCTGTCTCAGCATATCAGGTGCACCTCAGTTCTAATGAAGAGCCTGCTTTTTTATTTGTCTTTTAAAAAAAGAACTGGAGCAGTCTGTTTCCACCTTTCCTCTTGGAGAATTAAACACAGACAGAGCTTGCTTAACTTAGGCATGTCTAGCCCAAGGAAGGACAATGGCTATTATGTCCAACTGCTTGAAAATTGTCACCTGGCATCACAATCAGGTGACTCGTGCATAGTTAAAATGCCAGTCCATGGATACTGTCCCAAATTGTGACAAAACAGTTAGAAATGGTTGACTCAGAATGGCAAAGGTTTTTTTTTCATTCTGGAGTTAAGAAATTGAGTTTCTTTATATTCTAACTTCCAAACTAACTTGTTTATTAAACTAAGAACTTCTGCTATGAACACTGTGATTGATTTCTTTATCCTCAATGTTTCTTCTTCTTCTTCTTCTTCTTCTTCTTCTTCTTCTTCTTCTTCTTCTTCTTCTTCTTCTTCTTCCTCCTTCTCCTCCTCCTCCTCTTCCTCCTCTTCCTCCTCCTCCTTCTCTTCTTCTTCTTCTTCTTCCTCATCCTCCTCCTCTTCCTCTTTCTCCTCCTTTTCCTTTTCTTTGAACATTTTAAATTCTGGATGTGTACTGTAGAGGTTGGGCATAAAGGGAACCAGGCAGAATTCAGAATTTGCTGTGGAATTTGTGGAAAACCATAACAGCTATCAAAAGATTCTGAATTTCAAATGCATTACATTAGGTCTTCAAATGTAGACTGCTTACAAAAACACAGCCCACTGTTAAGATTTTAATGCACTTTAAGATATTAATGATGGTCTTATAACATGACAATATGCCAAGTTGTAGAGTGGGATATATAGTTATATTTATGCCATATTTATCTAAATACAAAAGGTCTTATTTTCTAACTATGACTGGGCATAGTCACATTCTCAAATTATTTTTGCATCTATGTTCTGTACAGTATTTGTTTGACTGTGAGGTTCATCTTTCCTTCGGGGCAAAGGACAATTGTACTATTTATGAATACACACACAAACACACACACACACATACATATGTATATATACATATATGGTTAACATAAAAAATTAGCTACAGAAATTTTCTATAAGAAAGAGCACCATTGTAGAAAAAAACCATATATTAAATTATTATGATCCATCATGAAGCCCAAGCAGCTTTCTAAGCAGTCTAAAATGTACTTATAGTCT
This sequence comes from Mesocricetus auratus, assembly GCF_017639785.1. NCBI lineage: Eukaryota > Metazoa > Chordata > Mammalia > Rodentia > Cricetidae > Mesocricetus > Mesocricetus auratus. The sequence goes on along the minus strand of NW_024429191.1, from coordinate 89,464,611 downwards.
TCTCATTATTACTGAACACACATTTATTTTATTCAGAAAGTGAATGTGGGTAGACAACTAGATTTTTATTCCAGATGGCACAAAAACAGCAAGGTCAAACGTGAAGCCAGACTGTCCTGTTAGGAGAGAACTCAAAATTTATCGCCTCTCTTTTAGATTATGGAATTTATTCTTTTTAGTATATTTCCCTGAACCTTTTTGCTTATTGTCCATGGAAGAGATACATTTGGTTTCAGAAGCCCTAGCCGTGACGGTCTGGCCCTGCCTCCACACTTCTCCCAACTTGGTATGTATCAATGTCTTTTTTCTTGGTTTCAGATCAGCATGGCAATGTGCCGCCTCACCAACTTTTTTCTGGCAGAGGTGGAGAGCAAGCAGCTCACTCTTCAAAAACCTTAGAGTCTGCCTTCTACCTTGACCGGTTCCAAGAGTTACCTCTCTCCTGCAGCCTCTCAAGATTTTCATAATTGTCTGTTCCCCAATTTTCGTAATTTGTAAACACTGTGAAATGGCTGCCAGACATTTGCCATAGCAAAAGTGGAGAAAGGGCGGGGGTGGGGAGCACCCGCTTCCTTAAACCATTTTTACATTTGACTTGGGAAGAAAGCTGGGTCCGTGCCCACAGCAGTTAAAGGTTCAGGCGCGGGGCTCAAAGTGATTTTTCTTAAGGTGTCACCGCCACACACAGCCACCACGTGTTCTTCTTGGCTCCAGCTCTGCTAAGCTGCCTAAGTTTGGGAGGTTGTACCTTTCCGTGGTTGGCATCCATCTTTCTCTGCCAAGGTGAGGGTGGCACATGCTGCACGTTTTCTTGTCCCCTCTCTCTGAGCTAATCACCTTGGATGAGACCACTTACTTCTCAGTGAGTCTAGGGGTGTTGCCCGAAAAAAGGCCAGGATAGCCCTGGCATCCAGAGGCACGCACAGTGGAAAACAAGCCTTCATGTTAACAGGGGTTGAAACCGCCAGGAGAGTATTGCCTCTGCTTGTGTCCCTAGGCCAAGCTGCTTGTGGTCCGACTGACATCTGGAGCCAGCATAAGAAAGGTGAAAAAAAAACCATGAAGGTTTGAAAATATACTTTGGGCCAAGTGGAGGGAAAAGAAAAGTAGCAAGGAATTCTGTAGACAGTTATCAGATAAAATATAGAATTTCAGAGCAATCTATTGTTTATTGAATGCACTTAGTTGTCTTTGGTTTGGTTTGGGTTTGGCTTTGGGATAGCAACTAATCTAGCCCTGGGTCATTTTTTTGATAGGGTCTAATCTGGTCGTGTTGGCCTTCAGCTCATTATATAGGATGGTCCAGGATGTTCTTAAATTTCTTTTAAAACATTTTCTCCTGAACTTGTATTTTGTGAGTGTGGTTCCTTACCTGCATCTCTGTTGTCCGCCACTTGTTTGCAGTGCTCCTGAAACAAGAAACGGGTTTTCACATCCTCTCAGACTAGAGTTACAGACAGTTGTGAGCTGCCTTATGGGTGCTGGGAATCAAAGCCACGTTTCCCAGAAGAACAGCAAGTTATTCGCAACTGCTGAGTCCTGTCTTCAGCTCCTGACCTTGGATTTCTGAGTCTCCTGTTTCACCTTGGGATTGTAAAAGTGCATCCACTACCAGTGTTTATACCGTGCTAGGTATCGAACCCAGGGCCTGGTACATGCCAGACAGGCAGTCTACCAACCCCTGACTCAAATATATGTTGATAAAGGGAGCATGTCAATAAAACAAAACAATTCTAGAATTCTGTGCTTCTCCCTTTAAGTCCTGTAAATCAAGTTAAAAGTTCTGATCGTGACTTCAACCCCAGTACGCTTCTCTGATTTTGACTCCATGCTAATTTCAGTGAAATACTTCTTATCAAATATTACGTGCAATGAATTCCATCGTGTCATATACGGGCAAGGGCAGAGAAAGAATTCCAGGATCATCAACCAATCAATCAGTCAATCAATCAATCATCTGCCAATCTCCCCCACCCCCACACCCCACTGCTCCATTTCAGCATTGGAAATTGAACTCAGTGCCTTTCACAGGCAAGACAGTCACTCTACCTAAGTCACAGCTTTAGAAATACCCTGAGCCTGGTCATGACTTGTTCCAGCCCAGTCAACAGCCCTCCTGCTTCAACCTACTTTGTACTTTAGATTATAGGTCTATGCCACCAGGCCCAGGCTCTGTCATGCATTTTTAATAGCTAACATGCCATCTACTTAGCTGAAAGTGTAAATAAAACTAACAGTTAGGTCTTACAAAGTAATTGTTTAAAAACTTCAGCCAGCTAAATGAATGTTAAAGCATCAGGGTTAGTTTGTTAAGAGATGGCTCTGATTTTCTCAAGACTGCGCCTCCCCAGCGTCTGGGTGTGATTTTTGAAAGCAGATCAGCCTAGACTGAGCTCTGACATTAGGGAGAGGACAGCAGCCGCCTTTGAAACCTCCCCAGTTCCCTTTTCTTTCTATTTTTTTTTTTTTTGCTGTCATTTGAGATATGGCTAGTGTCTCACGGAGATACCATCCAAACTGGAGGACCAGGAAACCGCTAAGTAGTCCCCCAGCATCCCAGGCTGCAGAGGTCATGAAGAGGAGTAGAGACTGAATTCAGAACACGCACTGGAAATGGCCAGCACAGGAGCCAGGCCCTTCCTCCCGGTGAGAAATGACGTTTCCACTTAAATTCCATACTGTCTGATTCTAATGGTGCTTAGCCCCTTACCTATCCTGCTTCACTCTTTAAATGCTATGTGTGCTTCACACATACACAACTTGTGTTTTTCCTTTGTTGCTTTGGATGACACAGAGTACACTTCTCTGTTGTTTGCTTTTGTAGTTTTTAACATATGTACATAACCATTTTCCCCTTAAAACTATTGGCACTTGAGTTTTAGCTCATGTATGCCCAGAACCTCAGCATAGTTTAGCAGGACTTTCAACTCTGATGGACCCCAGAAACCTGCGGACATCTTGTCTTTTAGTGTTAATCGGCTTCACGTCTCACTATACTTATTTTCTATGTGATTTGCCTGAAATAGATTTGAATGGTAAAGTTTTGTTTATAAATTTTCCTTGGGAGTTTTTAGAAGCTCAAATTGCACTTTGAGTTAACAGCAATGATACCCACATTTCACTATATCTTTTTAAACCTTGTTTATTTTGTTTCTGGTATTGCTAGCCTCTGGACAAAATTCTGGCTGACTTTGCTGGTCTCTTGAAACATCAGGCTGCTATCTCCAATATCATTGACAGTTTTCCACCCCGTAATTGCAGCCTGCCGAACAGGTACCCACATAGTCTTATAAATAAATAATAATTTAAGAATTATTTATATTTTATCACATACTGGATTTTGTTAACTTTTGTTTCTTATCTTAGTTCATTCCTTGTTTTTTTTTTTATTTCATTGTAAAGCATAATGTGGTGACTCAGAGAGACCTTTAGGGAATGATCATCAGATGGTACCCCTGGTTTCAATTCCCTTCTTGACAGAACAGTAGGTCCCTTTGGGAGGCACCTGCCTTTTCTTGGCTGTTTTGATCTTCCTTCTCCCGCCCTCACTGATATGTCTAATTCAGGCATTTGTTTGTCCTCATCTGAAGCTAGCCTTTGCATTCAGCCTGAGGGCTCATCTATTTGTTTTTCTGACTCTAGAGTATTCTTTCTAATGTTTCTATAGAAACATCATCTTCGGGATCCTCTCTGCTCTTTGTTTCAGGCCATCTCCTTTTACCTTCCTCGTGGCTTAACTTCTTTTGTACATTTTAGAAACATGAATGTGATACCCAGGATTTTTTTCTGTCTGTGTCAGTTGCATATTTGCTTGTATACAAAGTGATGGGTTTCTTTATTGCGTTTAATACATAGGTGTTTATTTGGCTCTTGTTTGCTCCCTCCCCCACTGCCCTTCTCTCAACCCTTCCCCTACTGCCCTTCCCCACCACCCTCCTGGCTTGACATTCTCCATCTCTGTCCCCTCACTACTCTCCCCCCTCTTCCTGCTTCCCTTCCTCCTCCTAAATAGGCCCCCTGCTGCTTTCGAAGCAAAGGTACTCTATTAACCTCTCCAAACATTAAACACTACTCTCTATCAATCATTCTAATCAATAGATTAGCTAATTAGTTGAATAGAAAGTTCTCAAAAGAAGAAATACAAATAGCTCGCAAATCTTTGGGAAAAAAATGTTCGCAACCCATAGCTATCACAGGGACATCGATTAAAACTGTTTCAAGCTTCTATCTCGCCCCACATAGAAGGTTTAGCAGCAGGAAAGTAGACTGTAATAAGTGCTGGCGAGCATTTGGGGAAAGAGGAGCCCTCACGCACTGCTGGTGGGAATGAAAACTGGAGCAGCCACTGTGGAGTTTACTGTGGGGGCTCCCGAAAAACCAAATGCACACGACATGCTCATTGTCACAGTCATCACAGACACAGGTCCCTAGAACTTGTACTTGTAGCACCCTGCACAATTACACACTCTAAGTACTACCCAACTACATAATAATTATAATGTCAAAAATATATTATTATAATGCCAGCTACAAACTTCTGGCAAGAGTTCCCAGTGAATCAGGTAATATTCTAAGTGTCTGGCATTATTTTTAGCTCATTTAATCTTTAAAGCAAACAATGTTGATCCTCACAGAACCACTGAAATCCTGGTGGCTGGGTGTGCTGAAACTCATATGTATTCCCAACACTTGGGAGGTGGAGGCAGAACCATCAAACACAAAATGCTAGACTTTGCCACCTAATTTGAGGCCATTCTGGGCTGCAGGAGACTCCGTCTTTAAAAATAAACAAATAGAAAAACGAAACAGAACAGTAAGATTTCAACCGGATGAAATCCACAGTTTTTTTTTTATTCCAGCTCCAGCCTTTACCGAAAAAGTAACCTGAAGAAAATGCTAATATTTTTAATAATCTGAGACCCTCAGCTGACTTGTACCCAAAGGTCTAGTTCTGAGAAACTCCAGGTCAAGTGGAATTACCAGAGGAGCTCATGAAAGAGTGGAGTGGAGCGACAGAGCCTGTCTCGTTCTGTAGATTTGATGTGGCTAATTTACATTTCTATCAAACCTCCTGATGCTGCCAGCACTGTTTCTGTGGAAACTCAATTTTGAGCACTAGATTGAGGGTTTAGATAACTGAACGTGAAGTGGTGAGGATCAAGATGTGGCCATCACCACCCACCCTATGTGCTTCATTGTAAAGGGCAGCTTTCCCTTGCTAGCCGCTCTGGTCTATCCCCCGCCAGTTGCCTGGGCTCTGCCGCTTTGTAGTCCCCAACTAACACACAGGACGCTGTATTAATTATGAAGCTGTTGGCCTTGCTTGTTTCTTACTGGCTAGCTCTGACTTAAGTATTTACCCCATAATTGTTAATCTATGTATTTCTCTTACTGGAGACGTTCCGGGCTTCCTACCCCATGGCGGTTACATCTTGAATTTCTGTGTTTCTCCTTCCCAGAGTTCTCCTGGACTCCTAGTCCCTCCTATCTAGATTCCCTATAGGCCAGACACTTCATGATGTTGTTCATTAATGGTTTTTTTTCTTCTTCTTCTTCTTCTTCTTCATTAACTTAATTCTTTTTGAAACATGTTCAGTCTCTTGCTCTTATCCAGAGTTCTCCTCCGTACCTGTTGTTCCGCTCTGGTTACTATATGACTCCTGACATCTACAGAGCAAGGCAGCTGTAAATTAACCCCATAAGACCCCTCACAAGATTGGGTCCATTAACCGTTCCTTGTGGAAGGAGAAAAGAGCTCATGAGATATATTAGTTTTTAACAGTTCCTAATACAAAAGACTTCTTTGGGGTTGGGACTACCTGTAAAATGCCCATGTACCTGTAAGCATCCCAATTAAGCACACTGGCCCACCAAGTCAGACTTGGTGAAATTATTTCTTTAATCTGCTATTGCTTTCTTTATTAGAGTGACTAGAACTAGGTTCTAGGAAGACTTATTTAGCAACTTCAGTGCCATTGTGATACGTCTAAAATATGTAGCTGGTGACTCCCATAACCAAAATCTTCCCAAGATTGTCTGAGTGTTTAGAATACATTGTAAAGCATTCTAGCCTCCTGCCTACTTTCTTGGATTCCTATGTAGCTTTATCAGCTAGGAATATTGCCATGCATTGTAACAAAATTTCCCTAATGAGTTAACTCTTCATTCCAAATTCAGTGTCCCCCAAGTTCAGTGGCTTAAAACAATTAGCAATGATCATTACTCACAAGTCTACAAAATGCGGGAATATTCTCTGCTCTTAGGACATCTTACATTTAGTCGGTGGGGAGTTTGTTCAGTAGGTAACTCCCCTGATCTTAGGCTAATTCTCTGTTGTATTAGGATGTGGGCTTACTTTGAAGTGGTCTAGAGTGGCAACAGCTGAGAAAATTGGGCTGACTTCACATGGCTTTTTGTTATATACAGACTGGACCAGGCTGGTGGTCATGGAAGTGGCAGGATTTGGAAAGAGAACTGAGGCATTCAAGGCCTCTTGTGGTCTACAGTTAGAACTAGCTTGCCATTACATTTGCCACATTCTATCAGGTAAAGCAATTCTTATAACCACAGGTGGCAGATCCTATGAACTTACTAGGAAAAGAGTATGCTCTCAGGAACAATATTAATTTGGACCATCAATGCACTCAACTTGCCACAGTAAACAAAGCAAAATCCTTTTAAACCTATTACACAGATTAATTATCTCAAAGGCTAGGAAGCCAGTTGACTAAATGTCTCAACAATGTTGTCAAGGTCACAGACATTCCAGCTTCCCTCTCAGCTATTCTGGGTCTCTTGGCTTATACACAGGCTGGCCCACGTCAAGGTCTCCAACAGCTATCATCAGCGTCTGAAGGAATATGCATCAATGTTTATATTTGGTGGATTTTTTTATCCAGAAGCTCATAGAAAATCATCCTTTATGTCAGTGTATTGGCTTGAACTGTCTTATGCCTTTCCAGTTCCAAACCAATCACTTGCTTTGGATCCCAAGTAGGAGACTTTCCTATCAAAAGCCTAATTTCTGAAATGATGGCAACCCTTGTTAACAACTTATCTGTAAATGATTCTAGAGGTATGGTTATCCTAGGATAACTTTTTCAGGTTAACAATATCACAAAATCCTCAACTACTGAGGTTCTTTCAGTCACCTTTGGTGCTGAAATTCTTTCCACCATGCTACACCTTTAAGTATTGTTTCTTTAATCCATACTCAACTACACTAAGAATATAAGGACAGAACTAGTTTTCACCCCTGTCTCTTTATGGTAAATACTGTATGCTACCTCAAAATTCCCCCAGCAGTCTTTGCTTTGTTTAATTATTGGCTACATTAATTTCCTAACTACAAGGGAAGCTGGGTAAATGAGAATTTCCATCTGTGTCTTGCACGAGGCACAAATTTCACTATATATGAAAGAAATAAAAAATGGCTAGTGTATCTCCCAAGTGTCAATGCTCTAAAATTTCATCTTTCTGAGAAAAGTCATACACAGCAAACTAGTCCATTGAGAACATGGGTGTGACTGGTTTTCAATCACATGTGTGTGATTTTTTGCCTACTCATCTGTATGTATCTACACCATGTGTGTGCAGGACCCTCAGAGGCCAGAAGAGAGTCAGATTCCTTGAAACTGGTGTTATGGACAGTGGTAAGTCACTGTGCGAGTGTTTGTAATGGCTGGTTTGGTTTTTTTTTTTCTTCTTCTTGCCAACTTGTCACAAGCTAGAGTTATCAGAGAAGAAGGAGCCTCGGTTGAGAAAATACCTGCATAAGACCTAGTTATAGGCAAGCCTGTAAGACACTTCCTTAATTTGTGACTTATAGAGGGTCCATCCCATTATGGGTAGTGCGATCCCTGGACTGGGAGTCCTCAGTTCTGTAAGAAGGCATGTTGAGCAAGCCATGGAGAGCAAGCCAGTAAGTAGTACTCCTCCAAGGTCTCTGCAGTAAGCTCCAGGTTCCTGCTGTGCTTGAGTTCTTGTCTTGACTCCCTTTGGTGATTTGAAAGTATAAGGTGAATTAACTCTTTCCTCCCCAAGTCTCTTTTGGTACTGGTGTTTCATCACATCAACAGAAAACCCAACCTAGAGAATGCTAGAAATGAAGTCAGGTCCCCTACAAGAACAGTGAGAACACTTAATTGCTTAGCCATCTTTGTAACAGGGGAAGGAAGTATTTCTGAAAAGCAAAATGGAAATTTCTTTACGCAGGCGGCAGTGATGAATTACTTAATGAATTTCGTTTGTGTAATGTTTTCAGTCATATAAATATGCATTTACTGTCTGTGAGCCAGTCACGTGTGGATGAGACTACTTGTTCTCCACGAAGTTGAGGGTCCTTAGCTACCATGCTTTTACAGAAAACACTTCGGTCCTCCTGCAGGTGACATACTTGCTCTCTCATAGACCTTGCAAGTAGAAGCTTCCTATTGTCACAGTGTCAGAGCATCATAAATCAACTACCCTTGCTTGAGCACTGTAGAAATGACACTAATTGTGTATCTCTATGTGTGTGTGTGTGTGTGTGTGTGTGTGTGTGTGTTCACATGTGCACCCGTATGCCAAGGTCAGAGAACAACCTTAGATGTTGTTCTTTGGGAGTCTTCCACCTTTGGATTGAAACATGTCTTCCATTAGCTTGGCACTTGCCAAGGAAGCTCTACTAACCAGTCAGAGAGCTTCCAGGGATGTGTCTGTCTCTCTTTTTCCTCTCAACATCACTGGGCTTGCAAGTATGTGTCATCCATGCTGCTTTTTATTTCTTAATATGAATTTGGGGACCTGAATTCGTACTTTTGATGCTGCATGCACCACCTCTCCATTCCCCACAATAATGCTCATAATACATGGGTTCCCCAACTTCTAAACTGTGGTCTCCGTGTTCCCTGCTTGATGCCTTTAAAAGACACATCTAAGGGAAAAAAATCACTGGCAACTGTCTGCCTAAGAGCATGTTACCAGACACTCTGTCTTGCTTATTTTCCCCTAATGGGAAATAAATGATGGGCTATGAGTCACCCATCACTATTCACCATCCTAAGCTCCACTATCAGACGCTGGCTTGAAGGATGGAGAGGCGTGCGGTGCAGAAGGGGATGTCAGAAAAGCTCCGAAATGAAGGGTACCTGAAGGTCAATGCATTCCTTCCCCTTGTTCACTAAGCCGGGGCTTCCTCTTTGAGGGGGCTGCGATTTCAGCCTCCTACATGAGAGGCTTAGTGGAAACAAGAGGAACAATTCGTTTATTTCCCAGTCGGAGTTTACTGTTGCAGGGATGGTTTTAATATACTGAGGATTTTGGCTTCAGTTTCTTGTCTTGAAACTCCAGCAAGTCTCGAACTGTTTGTTGCATCTATGTTGAGAAACAACACAAACTTGAAGCTCACAACTGGCAAGCATCCCAACCTTTGTGTCATGATGGTCATTAATTAGGAGAAGGGTAATGTGGGGAAAGCTGGCTGATTGGAATCTCCTGTTTGCTGACTTTTTTTTTCCTTGAGGGAGGAGCTCTGTTTTTTTGCAGGTACAGATTGAGGGCAGGGAGATTGAGGGCAGTGATGCATTCTGGGTACATATTTTGTTTCAACTGGCAAATTATCAAAGAAGAATAAGTGAAGCTTTATCTTGATTAGGATTTCCACCTCTAAATCTCACTGTGCCAACTAGAAAAATGCCAAGTGTACAAAAACACTTATGAAAAATGTACATGAAATATCCAAGTAACAGAATAGTGCAAAAAGAAAGAAAATTGTACATGAAATAAAATATTATATTATATCTTTTGGCCTTTCTGATGTAACTAGAGGCTTATGTTGCCTCTCACCTGGAGAATGAACTACTCTATGGGAAAACAATACTTTCTGACAGGCTTGACTCATTGTAGGAGGATGGGGCCCTGGAGCTGTGACTCCAGAACCTCTGAATCTTGGACACTTGGGTTGACATTGATGTGTTTTTCTTATACTCCTTTGCACTTTTTCATTGACAGCAGTGTTCAAGGCTTCCAATTTCAGTATTGTAATATACCACACACACACACACACACGCACACGCACACGCACACACACACGCGCGCACACGCGCGCACACACACACACACACAGCTACCAAGTGAGAGGATTGAAGACCTTCATTTTATCTGATGAGCACACACACGCACACACACACACACGCACACGCGCACACACGCACACACGCGCACACACGCGTGCACGCACACACACACAGCTACCAAGTGAGAGGATTGAAGACCTTCATTTTATCTGATGAGCTTCTGCTTCCTTGGCTCTGGATCTGGCCACACACTCACAGCCTTGGTTGGTTCTCATAAGTCATGTTACCCTGTGTAACAAATCTACATGGAAACCCCAGGAGATTTCTTTTTAATTGAAAATACTAGTACAGGCAGGGTGTGGTGGTGTTGTCTAATGTGTCCTCATGACAATGGGGTGTGTGGGAGTGATGTATGGCAGGATCCCACAGGGCATCTCTCCTCAGCTCCTTCAAGTGCCAGCTCAGCTCACCACACCCGATCTTGGTTTGGAAAGTCTTCACAGAACAAGATAATCTCAGGCCAAGGCCTGAATAAGTCCCCTTCTCTAAATGAAAAAAATATATGTGAAACCCAATCCAATCCCACGTTGAGACTCTGGCCAGTTGGTAAGTAGACAGTTAGTTCAGACTACAGCACGAAACTGGTTTTCTATGTAGATGGGATTGGGTGGTCCAGAGTTAGCACAAGAAGAGTGGAAGCCTGTTTCTGGCAAGGTATACAGATATTCTATATTTTCCAGCAATGTTTTGGAGATTATTCCCTGACTTATATTGGTGTCATTGCACTTTTCCACCTACATTTACAGATATGATTAAAATTTATAGGTCATAGTAATTTGTGAGTAACTCAGTTATATCCATGGAAACTATCAAAAGTATCAAGAATATTCCTTGATAGTTAAAAAACACACATACATATGTGTGTGTGTGTGTGTGTGTGTGTGTAGGACAATTAGAGACAGACATGCACACATACTCATACAAATGTGAATGAACACATACATGGACAGATAAAGATTGATTTAACATATATAGAATCTTTAGAAAATAATTATCTAACAGAAGCAAATATTATAAAACTGGCTTCTCTATTGCCCCTTTCTTTTCTCCCACTATTGCCTAAAGTCTGGACGATTTTAGATATTTCTTTTGGTTTCACACATATAAGATATATATATCGTACTATTCAAAATCATTCAGCTAAAAAACATTACTGAGCTTCCAGAATAATGGCCATAGGGGGATTGTTCTAGGCCTGGGTTTCTTTTCTAAACCAGATTGGTCAATTTAATAATGGCATGATGGTTAGATGATTAAGGAGATACTGTGAGGGTGAATTTTCTTCTAGAACTTTCTGTTGTTTCTAAAGACAGCTGCTTCCTTCCCTCCATACATGGTCTCTCCAGAGTTAATTTCTGTGTCAGATTCACTTCATATTTATCTACATCTTAAATCATTGTTAGACAATATCATTTGTTTGTTTTGTTTTAAGAATCTCCTTTCAAAGTTCTGTTCTAGGAGACAGCAATTTGACCATTCCTCATTCTAAACTCTAGTTTATTAGAATTCCACTACTTCTTCACAAGAGAGTTATTTGGTAATTTTTAATAGATGAATATTCACTTAATAGTATTGTAGCCATGAAAATGATGGTCACATCAGATCCGTATAGTATATTGTAGGTACTTTTCCTTTATACTTCTTGCTTAAAATTGTGTTTCTTTTATAAAATACTATTTTTGTTGTTGTTAATTCTTGGCAACTTTCATGTAATATAATTTGATCATATTCACCCCTCCCCACAACTCCTCTCAGATCCACCCCTACTTCCCAAAGCGCTCAGCATCATGATCTGTGTATCTATCTCTCTGTCTCTGTCTCTGTCTCTTTAAACTCATCAAGTCCAGTTTCTGTGGCCAAGTACTCTTAGGTATTGGTCCTGTCTTGGAGTGTGGTTGGTATACTAAATGTCACATCATTAACAACAAGGATAATAATAATAATAATGCTAATAATACTAATAATCTGACTCTCCCTCTCCCAAAAGCTATCAACAGCCAATAGCTAGGAATGGGAGTTCGTGCCAATCTCCTCTGCCATATGCTGAGACTTTGTTTGGTTTGAGCTTGTGAAGGTCTTGGGTGTACTGCTATAATTACTGTGAGTTCATATGTGCATCTGTGTAAAGTACTCTTTCTTTGGAACCATCCATCACCTCAGTTCAACATTAAGCTTTGCCTCAGCTCTTTCTATATTTTATACAAGCATAGATGTCTGATACTGGTGTCTCGCAGCTTGTCTAAGGATATTTTGTTTCTACCATCACACTGAATAGAGAATTTTACAATAAAGATCATATTTATGTTGCAACCATTTTTTTCTAAACATTTCAAGAGCTTTAGGTACATTGCTCTTTCTTGTGGTTCTGACAGAATACCCGACAGTAGAAGCCTCAGGGTCAGGTTCGCTTCTGCTCATGGTTTCAGAGAATACAGTCCATTACATTGAGGAAGTCATGGTACTGCTGTTTGGTCCAAGGAAATGGGAGTTTGTAGTTCATTGACATCATAATTGATAATGAAGCAGAGATGACACCAGAAGCAGAGCCAGACAATCACCCTCAAGTCCCACCCTTAGTGCTTATACCAATTGCTTTTCATTTCTCTGATAGATACCACAACTGAAGGTGACTTAGGGAAGTATTTATTTCAGCTTATAGTTCAGAGAGAGGGGAGAGAGGAGAGAGAGGAGAGGAGAGAGGAGACAGAGACAGAGACAGACAGAGAGAGAGAGAGAGACAGACAGAGAGAGAGAGAGAGACAGACAGAGAGAGAGAGAGAGAGAGAGTTCCTCTTGTCTCTGTTACTTTGTCAACTGATCTGTCTCTCTCCCCAGCCCTGATGCTGTGTTATCAACACCAGGAATTTGCAAACTGCTCCTAAAGTCTCAGAAACTAAAGATTCTAGATTTTACAGCCCGTATAGTTATTGTCATGTCTCTTCTCCCTCCTTACCGCCTCTCCAAGCCCTCTCTTCATTTATTCCTCCTCCCTATTCAGGTACTTTTTACAATATAAAATAAAAACCAGATTAATCACCTTCTCAGAGTATTAGTTCACAGCATGGCCATGTTCAGAGATGGCTACTGGCTATCCCCTGATGCTCGATCTGGATTATGGTCAAGCTTGATTTATAGCTTTCAAAATCAGACAAAAACAGCCATCTGAGTTATCATAAGCACAGCAAAAGCAGACTACTAAACACTAAATATAAATGGGCAATGTCATCTTCCTAATCACAGCTGAGACAAAAGTATGCTGTGTTTGTGTAGCAAGAGGAAAAAAATTAAAATCACAATTGTTCAGAGACTCAGATATTCAATTATGTAACAGATTCTTGTATAAAAACTGAGGAGATGTCTAATTCATTGTGGACCTTTTTTAAGTTTGAGTTAGACAAAAGCTGAGGAAAAACATAGAGCAGTCTTGTTAGCCTGGGAGAGGTAGATGAGCTCCTTAGTTTAGAGGATTAACCATCCAAGTGTTAATCTCAGGGTTAGTGGACAGTGTAGGTACCCCAGTTCACAGGAGTTGGTATTTGTTACCAACCACCCTATGACAAGCCTGCTATCTGGAAAGCATGCTCTGCTGAAGGCAGTGGTGCAAACACTTCCACAGTGACCCATTTCCAGATATCACTGCTTTTGTAATAGAGTGTCAAACTTCTGGACGCATAAAAGTCATAAACCTTTAATTGCCCCATCAAGAACTCTGTGTTAGAGTAACAAAGAAAGTAGCTAATTCATTCTGGAAAATAAAGATAAGAAAGAAAAGATGGCTTAATTTCCCTTCCTGTTGCTGTGATATACTATCCCGATAAAGACGATTTAGAGGAGTAAGTGTATGTGTTGACTCACACATCCACAGTTACAGACCATTGTTGTGGGGACGTGAAGGTGGCAGGGACCCAATGCAGTCACTCACATCCACTGTCAAGGGCACAGAGGGAATGACTGAACACTTGCTTGTCAGTAACCAGTTTACTCTCTCCTTCTCGTTCAGTCATGGAGGCGAGGCAGCTGTGAAAATGGTGCAGTCCACAGGGTGGGTTGCCCTCAAAGTAGGTATTCTCATCCCAATTAACACAATCAAGAGAATCCCCCACAGACATGCCCACTGCTGAGCCTGATCTTGCCAGTTCTTCACCTGGGGCCCAAGTGATTCTACATTGTGTAAGCTGACAACTAAAATTGTCACTCACTCGTGCCTGGAGAGATGGCTCAGTGGTTAAGAGACCTGGCTGCTCTTGCAGAGGACCAGGGTTCAGTTCCCAGCACCTTCATGGCAGCTCACAAGCATCTCTAACTCCAGTTCCAGGTCATCCACCACCCTTCTCCAGCCTCTGCAGTTTCTGCATGTATGTGGTTCATGTAAACTTTCATATACGTAAAATAAAAACAAACCAGTCTTCAAAACAACCAAAGCTGATCAGAAAAACAACCAGGGGGCTAAACATTTCTCAGTATAAATCCATTGAGAATTTAAGAATATGGCAATGTAAGTACCCTACTTTTCTAAGCCCCACATTTTAGTGCTTGGTTCTTATTAAATGGGGGGGGGGCGGAATGCTTGCAAGAGAAAAGAATTAATTTGATAATTGTTCCCCGAAGACTTGCGTTTTAATTCCTCAGCAAATTCTTTCCCTAGAATTTGAGTCATTTTTTATTAATGGGAAAGCAACAACATAGATTTAGTTATTTTAAAGAATAATAATTCAATGGCATTTAGTACCTTTCACATCATTGTATAATCACTGCTTCTCAGTGAGAATAGTTTTTCTCTAGTATTTAACTCTGCACACATGTTAGATTCCATGAACTATTTTGATGTCTTTAAACTCAAGGCAAAATCGTGACTCCAACTACAAATACTTTGGAGTGTAACTGCTGCCTTCCCTTCAGCAGCATCAAACCGCTTTAGACAGTTTAGTGTGTATGGGTACCGCCAGGGTGTTTTCCTAGCTAGTGAATAGAGAAAACATTCAGGAGTCCAGACAATCTTGTTGATGCTCAGGAGTTTCCTTGGCTTCGCAAACTACATCACTGGTGTTAGCTCAGCTACTTTTATACTTCCCCAGTTTGTTGCCCTTCCTAGTCCACCCATGGTGTTTGCGGACTGCCTGGGAGGCTAGGAAGAAGGTGTCAATCAAGCCCCATATGGGCAGGGCTGAGATATAGCGCTTAAAGTTCTCTCCATTGTCTGCCCTTGAGCTGAGATGGGGAAACTATAACCAAGAGGTGTTTGTATGCTTTCAGGTGGACACTGGAAATTGTAGACACCTGGACTGTTAGAGCACTTGTGGGCTCATTTTATGGCATGATTGATGCCAGACGAAGGTTGCCTGAGCAGGCTGAGCACTTACTCATGTGAGAGTTTATAGTGGCATTCTGATAAGAAGAGTGCCATTGGGTAAATTGCAGCTGGGCTCAGAAAGTTCATCCACCAGAGATGGCTATGGGCAGCACACATCTGTTTGCTTCCTTGACCCCAGGATGGCTCAACATTCCCAGATGTGTGCACACCGAGGCAGGGGAAAGAAAATCAGGCTCTGGGTCTTCTTTTTTTTTTATAACTTGTCTGTGTCTTTTGGTTTCTTTAAAATCAATGTTTGTTTTTTTCCGGGGCCAGGCACATCTGTATTATCAAACTGTTTAATAATGGTATATCCAAGAATGTTTTGAGGAAAGAAAAGCAAAAGGAGTAAAGAGGTCTTTTATACAAGCCTTCCTCCCAAGCCTTGCACCTGTGCCCTTTAAAATTCTTTCAGCAATGATGAGGTAAATGGTTTTATTATATTGTGACCTTCAGGCCAAATCTCCCTTTATGGAGTGATGGCATTGAACAGTGTGACTTCAAATATTATAGATAGCATCCATACAACTGAAACACAAACCTAGTAACAATGACTGTTTTATATAAGGAGAATATTTTCCTGGTTAAACTGAAAGCATAAGTTAATCACCAAATGTTAAATTAATCAGAAAGTCATCTACATGATGACTCTCCATGAGAAGAGGACGTTATAACCCAATATTTGCTAAGTGCTGTCATTTCTTTTTTTATTTTACTGTATTAGACTTTATAAATCAGGGTATCTAATTCAAACAAGCCACAGAAGCAGAGTGGTCCAATGTCATGTTTACACTGTGACTCAGCAGCTGCAGTCCATTTAAGGCAGACAGACCATTCTAATAACTCACTCTAATTAAACCCCCTCTCTGATAATGGCTCCTCCTGGGGTTATCCACTAAAGAGAGCTTTGAAGGGGGCTCAAGTTACCAACAAGAATGAAGATAACGCATTGTCATGCTACTTAGAAGTCTCTGTCCCCAGATACCCATCTCTCAGAGATTCCTATGGTTATTGTCTCCTTTTGACATTTCCCTGGAAAGCTTTTCATCAGATACAAGACCAAAATGCTTAGAAGCCACCAAACTGCCCACACAGAAAAGCATTTCCGGCTCATCTCTCCTAGTATTCTAGTAATATCGAGAACTGCCTTTAACATGTACAAATAATCAACCGTTATACCCACTAACTGGTGAACAGAAGGACTGATCTCTTCTTGTCTGCTGCTAAAACAGTCTAAGAGAGAAGTGAGTCAGAGAAATGTCTATCAGAGAAAGAGAAGGAAGCCTCAGAAAGTCAACACCCTCTTCAGGCGGCTCTGTGTTCTAGTTGGACTTGACTTCAAGCAGCCCGATGCAGCGGTCACATGGTTCTGCGAGCCTTTGTTGTTTCGTTGTGAACTCTGTGGTAATGCCACCCAGAATAAGTTCTGAAAGCCTGCATGCTAACCATGGAAACCGCGAGCTCTAAGGCTATTTAATTGTTATCCTTCTGTGTTGTAACTCGTCACCAGTGAGGGGGTGGGGGAACAGTGGCTGTTATCGTTAAGTATAACATTTCAAAACCTCCCTGGGCCAGTAGAAACAGTCTCCTTCAAAAGCACATGGGGATGCTTTGATGTCACAGTATGTTAGTCCTCTGGAAGTCACTCATCACTGGGGAGACAGTTAATGTCTCTCCCTAGTCCTGTGTTTCTTCCTGTTTGTGTCATTCTTCAAATACCTACCTTTTGTCACCAGTCTTTTAGAGCACATTCTACAGGTTTGAAGAGATACAATGGAAAGCTCCAGAGGAAGGAAAATCATATCTATCTGAAAACTCTTATATGACTGGCCATCCTGGGAGGGCATGTGAAGGCCCTGAACTTGCGGGAGGCATTTATTTAGACCGTTTTGTTGCTTTGTGAAAACAACTCATCCCCCAAAAGAAAGTGCTAGAGCACACAGGCCAAGGCTTTGGGATAAAGATTTAATTAAAAAGTTGCAAAATTGGGGGGGGGTGTTTACGTACTTTTGCAGCAGGTAGGTGAGGTAGAGAGAGGCAGGCATAAGGATTAACACATGGAGGGTACAGAGAGATGGCTCAGGAGTTAAGAGCACTGGTTTCTCATGTGGAGGACTCTGATTTGGCTCCCAGCACCTAAGTGGTGGCTCATAACAGCCTTATTTCAACCTCAACCTCAAGGGATCCCATGCTTTCTTCTGACCTTAGGGAGCACAAGGCAGGCATGTAATATACATGCATACACTCACGCTTATATCCTTTTGTCTTAAAATCATATTAGCACATGAAGTAAGTCAATGAGCAGAAAGTTTGAATACCCCCTGCACCAACAGGGCAACATCCAAGGGACAGAATATGTGCAAAAAAAGTTCCTGAAATATAAATGTAGAAAAAGATGCATCCTTTCTTAATGGTCCATAATGGTCCATAAAGACTCTCCTCTCTGGAGGAAGATTGTTTTATGTGCGTGCGTGTGTGTGTGTGTGTGTGTGTGTGTGTGTGTGTGTGTGTGTATAGTTGGTACTCTCCTTCCACCATGTAGATCCCAGGGATCCAATTTAGGATGTCAAGCTCTACTATCCACTCAGCCATCACTGGGTCTTAGGTGTTTTTTATATGGGGAACTTATCTCATCTGTTAAGACTCCATCCATATGGACTCGTCATCTCCCCAAAACCTCACATCCTTAACACCAACATATTGTGAATTTACATGGGTGGAAGGAGAGTACAAACTACATGCACACACAATGGCTTCATGGAAACCTCTGCTACCCACTCAGCCACCACTCTTGTTTTAGGTGTTGCCTGCCAGCATTTTGATCTGTGAATTTCGGTTTTTCAGTCCACAGCAGAAAGTACAAATAGTTTCATGTTTGTCTGCTGGCTTTTGTTCTTAATACAGGGGAATACAAGCTGTTGAGATTAATCTCTTCCTACAACTGAACCCCGGGACTACCTGAAAAATGGAAACCAGTACAGCAATGGCAGAGGCGAAGTTGTTGAAGTGTCTGTAAGACACAGCCAGCCAGTGCCAGCTCTGCTGTTACCAATGCCCCAGAGTAGAGCACAAGTTGGCATAGAAATTATTTTCCCTCCTTTAGCATTGGTGCAGGAACCTAAAGAATTCCTGGAATGTAGGCAGGCAGAGGAGATATTAGTAACCAGGCCAGCTTTAATCTGTATGGCAACCTAGGGGTAGGAACCCAGGAGAGTGACTAGCTTTAGAAGCAAAATAAAACAACAGTAAAAGCTTGCTTTCCAGTAGCCTAGATAAAGGCACAAGAGCCAATGGGAAGACAGTAACCTGGGTCCCGGGAATACTTAAACCAACACTGGAAATAGAAGAGCTCTCCTGCTTATGATTCAAAGCCACAGAGGAAGAGGCCTAACCATGTCTTGCAATGTTAGTTGGATCCATGGGACTGGCATTCAGGAGTAGAGCACAGAGATGCTCCAGGGTGGCCCCGAAGATAGCATGTACTGCAGACATGGCACATTGTCTAGACTGTTCTGAGCTAGTGGGGTGATTTGGGAAAGGCGAATAAAACACGCCTTACCCAGCCATTCTGCAGGTGATATCTTAAACACAGAAAAGCCATGAATACATCTGTGTTGGTTATTTCTCTCTTTCTGTCCCAAAGCACATGTTCAAAGTCACCTAAGAGAGGAAGGGTTCCCTTATGCCCATGGTTTGAAGGGGTAAAGTCCATTCTGGCAGAGAAGATTTGACAACAGGACAGTGAAACAGCTCATTATATTCTGTCTTCATCCAGGAAGCAAGAATAGATGGATGTTGGTGCCTAGCTGGCATTTTGCCTTTTTATTTTATTCAGCCCGGGGTCTCAGCTCATGGGACGGTGCTACCACATTCAAAGGCGATCTTTACTTGCCAGTTACACCTCTTTGGAAACATCATTACAGACATGCACAGATGTGTGTGTCCTGGGTGATTCCAAATTTTGACAAGTCAACTATGAAGATTAACCACTCAATACACCTTATGTCTTAAAGTTATATATCTTAAAAGTAGATAGAGTATGTCCTGAAAAAAATGGAGAGATATATTTGCTATGACATTATCTCCAGATATTTTTTGAAGAATTCAAAATAGGCAGCTGAATTCTACATGTACTCTTTGTCCAATCTTTCTGAATACATGAGTTTCTGTATATCTCCAGGGTGGGTAAGTTGGCTCAAAGGATAAAGACATCTGCTACTGTCTCAGTTAGGGTTACTATTGCTTTGATTAAATAGTCCTCTTCAAAAGCAATTTGGGAAAGTTTATTCTGCTCATATTTCCATACCATAGTTCATCATCAAAAGCAGTGAAAGCTGGAACTTTGATGAAGGACAGAAATCTACAGGCGTGAGCTGATGCAGAGGCCACAGAGGAGTGCTGCTTACTGGCTTGCTCCTTACGACTTTCTCAGCCTGCTCTTACAGAACCCAGAGCCACCAGTCCAGGGATGCCACCACCCAAAATGGGCTGGACCCACCCACAGCACTCACTAATTTTTAAAAAATGCCTTATAGTTGTGCCTACAACCCAATCTATTGGAGGCATCTTCTCAACGGGGACTCCCTCCTCTAAGATGGCTTTAGCTTGTGTCAAGTTGACACAAAACTATCCAGCACAGCCACCAAGCCCACTGTTGTGAGTTCCATTCCCAGAACTTACATAGTAGGAGAAACCGACTAGTGCCAAATGTCCTCTGACCTCCACATCCTCTTGACACACACATCCGCATCTCCCTCCACACAATAAATGAAGGGAAGGCAATAAAAAAAATTGAAAACAAATCCCCATATGTTAGTGTTCACCTGGTGCTGAACAAATTACCTTGGCAGGCTTTAGTAACTTACAACAATGGGAATGTCTTATCATAGACTTCTGAGAACCAGCATTCTATATTCAAGATGTCACAAAACTCTATTCTCCTAGGAAGTTCTAGGGAGAAGCCATTTCCTTCCAGAAGTTTCCACAAGCCACTTGTCTATAGGTCTGTGGCTTCCCCTATCCCTTCAGCTTTTTCTGTGCTGTTCATGTTCCTCCCCTAACTCCCACCCTTCTGCCAACTCTTTATAAGACCTGCCATATAGCATCCTAGTTTAATGCATCTGCTAGTGCGTAAGTTATTGTGACCATATAGCAGGACAGGATTCCAGAGGGAAACAGTGTTCTACTCTGGGTTAGAGCCACAGGATTCCAACAAGCATGTGCACTATACAGCTGCTATCCCAGTATGTGGGAAGTAGACTAGACACAGGAAGCTCGGAGTCTAAGGTCATTCTCAGTTGCGTGGTGAGCTGGGGGCCAGCCTGGCCTACATAAAACCCCAACTCAACAAGCCAAAACCAATCCAAACCATGTTACTGTCCCAACATAATCATGAAATTGGGCCAATAGTATGCAATAACACTATTCACAAAAATATACTTCTATCCTTGGAATTTTAGGCAGGGAATTTTTACCCTGTCTCTGCTGTCTACCAAATGCAAAAAGAGCCCATGGTTACAGAATGAAAAAACTAGAACCAACTTACATTTTTCTGTGTTTTTGGCCTAGACCATGGGGTGTGTTAGGCGCCTGGTTTTAATGATTATTTTAATGGCATTTTAAGCCATGGCTTAGATTGCTCCTGATTCGTGCCAGCTCTTACATGTATTCTCAGTCTTAGGAGCCTCGTTTTACAAACCCCACTAGCCAGCACAGTTTTCTTTCCCTTGTGAGCTGAACAGTGCCAAGCACGCCATTGACCTCAGCAGATAGTAGCAGTATTGGGCCTATGACAGGAAAGGGAAACCAAGTTTTCAGAGGCTTGGTCCCTTGGGGTGCTTGCAGCTCACACCTGTGGTCAGTCCTTTGGAAGGCTGAAGCTCTCTGAAGGGCAGGCCCTCCATCTTTTTAACAATAGAAGAAGCAGCTGTTTGTAAGTGGGGCTTATACTGAAGATATTGGAGTGGTGACACATGCCTTTAATCTCAGCACTCAGGAGACAGAGGCAGGTAGAGCTTGTGAGTTCAAGGCTAGCCTGAGACTACATAGTAGATTCCAGACCAGTCAGAACTGTTTGGGAAGACCCTCCCTCAAAATACCAACATCACTTGGGAGGCAGAGGCAGGCGGATCTCTGTGAGTTCGAGACCAGCCTGGTCTACAGAGTGAGTTACGGGACAGCCTCCAAAGCCACAGAGAAACGCTGTCTCAAACAAACAAACAAACAAACAAACAAAAATGCCAACATCATCATCACAATTATTTTAACTCTGAAAATCACTGTGATATAAGACAACACCAGATATTATTCTGATTCTTTGTCTTCATAATGCTCAATTGAGGGATACATGTTTTGTATGTATATGTGTATGTACATACGTATGTATGCATGCATGCATATACACCTGTGTGTACTTCTTTGTCTGAATGAAAGTAGTTGTCACAGCCCTACTTCATATTTAGAGTGTAAGTGCAATATGTGTTTACAATAACTTTTAGAATAAAGTTAGTAATTCAAATTTTAATAATATATTAAGTTTAGTCTTTGACATTTCATAATATATACAACATATCTTAATGGTGTCTTCCTCTACTCCCCCTACTCCAACTCCCTCTGCTGGAGGAATATTTTATAAGTAAGTTTAATTTCATCTCCATAACTTTTCTTTTTAGCCCTTGTGACACTTCCTTGAGAGCAGCAAGTGTTTTAGGGGACACAAAGGATTCTTCAAGCCACTTACTTTTCGTACATATTTCCTCTCTTGAGCACCTAGTGACAAATGTTCTTTCTGTTCTAGAATCATTACTGATTCTTGCATTGCTCGTCAAAGATTAGGGGAACATGAGAAAAAGGGCAGGAGAAACTCCCACTCATTGTGTGAGTATGTGTGTGCCCTGTTTGCATATATGAATATATGTGTGTATGCATGTGTGTGCATATATGTGTACATTGTGTGTACATGTGTGTTTGTATATATACATATATATGTATCTTTGTGTTTGTGTGTGTGTGTATATGTGTACCTGCATGTTTATGTATGTATGTATATGTGCATGCACATGTATATGGATGTGTGGTATGATAGATACAGTTGTTGAAGTGGTTTCCATAGAAATTTTATGGTAGTCTATTCTACACCAGTCTTACCTGGTAAGCAGCACAAGGGGAAGGGAATCTAAGAAGGTAGCTCTTGCCACATACTCTGGGGACTCCTAGCCCACATGTGAATACGTTTCACTTATTGGGGAAAAGATTATTCAAAAGCTTAAAAGAGAATTCTTGCTCTGCTCACCCTTCCCCAGAGTGTGGGCTCTGAACCACACTCCCACCCCATAATAATCCAGCTGAAGGTCACTTGCTGACACCTCACTGGTTTTCAGTTGCTTTGATGTAGGTAGAACCATTCATTCAGAACTTTTTTAGTTAGCAAAATTGGACTCCCTGGAAAGCCCCATTTCTCTCTTCCTCCTCGAAGCATGCCCAGAATGGTTACAACAATACGCTATGGCAATTAAAATAAATAACCACCCCTATCAAACCTTGTAAAATCCTGTCATTGTTAACCATGTCTTAGGGATATCACTTTGATGTCTTTCTTTACTGTAGGCATCTTGCCCAATGAAGAAAATCTTTAAAGAGGTGTGTGTGTGTGTGTGTGTGTGTGTGTGTGTGTGTGTGTGTGTGTGTGTGTTTGTGTGTGTGGTGTCTTGGGATGAGAAGTAAACAAATAAGCATATGAGTAATTCATAATGCACCTAGCTATATGGCACAGATAGATATGTAGCACCTTTTCGCGCTGACAAATATGAAATAAGGATTCGTAAGGAAACAATACTCACCTATACCATGAAGGACAAAATCAGAATTATAAAGGGGACAGATATTTTTATAAATATCTGTTCTATGCATAAAAAGGAAACGCTAAGCCTGATGAAATCTCAGTGAAAAGGCAATATCCAGGAGTGGATATGTCTCTGCAGTGCTGTTGAGGGAGAGTTACAGAAAGGTGCTTTTTCTTTTGGGTATAGAGAGCCATGGTGGTTGCCCAGGAAGCTGGGACATCACAGAATGATGGGGAAATGCTGGAGGGAAGGGGTAAGGGTAGGAATTGCAAAGCTGATGTCTGCCTAGGGAAAAAAGACAAGTTGAAAGGGAGGATTAAGGTCTTCTGATACTGTGCAGCTTTGGCTGGCTTCAACTCGCTTTAATTGTAAACCAGCCTGACTTTGAACTCACAGAGATCTACCTACTTATGCCTCTTAGAACTGGCATTAAAGGCATGCATTACCACACCTGAATCTGGTTTTATTTTAAAAGAGGGCTACATCAGTTGCATAATTTCAAGTTCAACTTCATCTGTTCATTTAGGCAGCAAACATTGATGATACAGTTATTATGAGCAGGCATTTGGTAACACAAAAGGAGGCTGATTATAAGCTTGAACAGGAGATCCAGGAACTATGGTCCTCTTGGGGAAAAATGATACAAAAGACTAGGAAACAAGACTGTAAGGTGAAGCCATGTACATTTTAAGTACATGTGCTATAGACACCTGTGACAGTGAAGAGGAAGAAAGAAGAAAGTCTGCTATGTTATTAGCTTCCATTCTGTTGAATCCCTCCAGTAACAAAACTAAACATAAGGCCATTGATTGGAAGAGAAATTTCTGTACTATGGTCAAGAAGACTCTTTAGTTGGAAAGGGTATCTATTTTGTGGTATACAGGAACTCAATTCCCAATCCCATCATATCTTGAGCATCCTGGACAGAAATGACACAATGCATTTCTCCTTAGAGATCAAATTCTGCTTTGAAAGTATCAGACAAGATTTATAGTGTGCCTTCTTAGTGCCCATACAACACTCAGAGTCTAGAGGGGTCCTATAAATGATTCAGAGAAAGATAGGGGGCTGTCAGATTGAACCTGCGACTGAAGCCTGGTGTGCTTCACTTGTGAAAGTCTCATAAATGTCCCACTGGCTCACACTACAAAGTCCCTGATTATGAACTTTTTTCTGCTTACTGTAATATTGAAAATCTGTGGCTAAAGCCCAGGACATTAGTTTCTGTAGAAATCACCCAATTTACTGCTAAATTATAGGATCATATACTGCCCCAAAGTGCTTCAATAAACTTAACAGAAAAGTTACTCCCAAGCCAGGGAGGCTTTGATCTCATGGTATCACAAAGCCAAGGTCAGCAAGATGATTTGTGAGAGGTTTCCGGAATCAGAATCAGGGTGAACCTGTAAGGACACAGGGAAAAAGCAACCATAAAGTTTTCTGTTTACCTTTCTGTTTATGAATGCTTTTTTAAAATGCTACAAAGGGCAATTCTTTCCAGAGTAGTTATAGGAATAGCAAGCCTTTTCTCCTCATCTCTTCTTCTGTTAGTAGAAGAAATCAGTAAGCATTTCATTAGGCTGTGTTTGTTGTGCAGAGTATTAGGTTGTATAATCACAGTTTTGTCCAAGTGAGACTTGTACTTTGATCACGTTTACTCTGTTACCTTTTCCTGTCTCCTTACTGCCCCTCACTTCCTCTTTAAAAATAGTTCCCTTTCAATTTTCGTATATGTGTCTCCTAGGTTCTATAGTTAAGAAAGGGATAGTGAGATAGGCATTTCTTCTGGGTCTGGCTTGTTTAGCTTAGCATGGTGACCTTCAATCCCAGTCACAGATGGGTGCTTGATATCAGACTAAACGTAGGCTCTAAGCATTGTGATCACCATGGCTCTTTCCAACCAGCCTGTGAGCCCAATGCTTGCCTATACTACAGAAATATTTTTAAACTTCATTTGCGCATTTTTTAAAGAAATAATGATCATTATGATGGTATTACCTATGTGGAGTGGGATGGAATGAACCAGCAGGATTTAGAATGCAAATATCTTTTTTTTTTTTTTTTTTGGTTTTTACGAGACAGGGTTTCTCTGTATTGTTTTGGAGGTTGTCGGTCCAGCCTGGCCTCCAAGTCACAGAGATCTGCCTGCCTCTGCCTCCCGAGTGCTGGGACAAAGACGTGCGCCACCACCGCCCAGCCTAGAATGCAAATATCTTAAAAGATTGAATTTTCATGGCTTCATAATTAAATTGATCATTTCCTAATTTTGCCAGCACACAGACTCACTAAAATGACATATCTAGGTTGCATTTCTGAATCCCCGTAAAAGTGCTTTGAGTTAAGTTTCCTTGCAAAGCAGTGCTAATTTGTCTCCAACTGTGAGGGGCCATGGTGGCATACCACTCTGAATTACAGAGGCTCTGTGTCTACCGTCTAACCCACTTTTAAAACATTTAGCAGAGACACAGATGAATCAACTGAATCTTGAACCTAGAGACCAGGATGAGTCACTTTCTGTTGAAAAGCCTAGGTCCTGGGTATTTATAGTGTCTGTCTTCTCTTTCCATGGGAGCACAGGCAAGAAAACCAGCTGAGTTTCTCAGACACAAATACAGTGGTAACTACCTGCCTAGGGCTTTCAAAAAGGCCATCTTTAACCTGTGCTCCCACAACTCTGTAGGACCAAAACTTCAGGAATTTTGCTGTTGAAAAATGCTTGTGAGACAGATGGAGTTCATCCAACAGTCTCCTCAGCTCCCCAGACTCATGTCCATGTCAGGATAAAATACAGAGAAACAAAACAAAACAAAAAGCTGTGGATATTGCATTGAATTTATTTCATGGAAACAAGCCAATCATATGGTCTGTTAAGCTTATAGCAGAGTAATTATGACAAACCAGAATGCTGCTTATCACTGCAAAAATCCCTGAGGGTAAAAAAAAATTACGCAGGCACATGCACATGTGCGTGCGTATGTACCTGCATATGTGCACATGCTCTCTCTCTCTCACACACACTTTGACACACAGTTTGGGTAAGAAACCAAAGATATCACCTTGTAATAGATACAGAATGTAAAGGCCTAGACCCAGGTATTTTGGGACATGCATGAGGGGGAAGGCTGTAGTTTTGATTAAATTGTGTAGCCTGATACCTTAATCTCGATAATCATCTGTAATAACTTGACTGAAGTCAAGCAAGTGAGCAAATATCTTTGCTGGTTCTTGCTTTTACCTAGATCATTTTAAATGCTGTCTGTCCCCTGACCTCTGAGCACTCACTGTTTCCTTTACAATCCTCCTGTGCTGAATTTGTGACACTGTCTACTTTCCATCTTTGTCGGCTGAACATAGGCAAGAAACTTCAAAAGCTTAATGGGTCACCCTTCTCATACCATTTCTGCCCTTGTGTTGGGCTTTCCCCCACACCGTTGGTTCTTGGAGCAGCTTATATTTTCTATGCTGTTTCTCTGATGCCAGTTGTGGTTCTTCCAAAGCAAGAGGCAAACCTTGATTTCTTTCAATACAGGGCTCAACCTAGGTACGTGCTGCAATAAATAGGAGTGAAAAGAAATGAAATAAGGACATTAAGGATTTTAAACCTTTAGAAACACCACCAGGGAACGTACTGAATGTATTACTTTCTTCCAAGGAATTCACAGTATAACAGTAGGAGATTGAAAGGGAAATATTTTTAAAATACGAGAAAGAAAACATCAAGAGTATATACCAGGAAGAGGTTCGTTGATTGATTTGAAAGGAAGGAAGGAGAGAAGCCCAAGCCAAAGATGAAATAAAATATAAGTGGACACAATTCAGGTTTCTTCCCAAAGTGCTTTAGAGATGATTTGGATGTGTATAATCGCCATGTTCACTATATTTTCTGTTTAAAACCCTCTCTATATTTTAAGTGTTTATACTTTAGCCAATATCACAGGGAAGAATATGGCACAAGCTAGTTTCTAAAGAGTTTTTGAGAAATTCATTTTGTTATGTATTTGTATTGAGTATATCTGTATGTATATGCACTGTGTGCGTGTGTGTGTGCCTGTGGAGTCCACAAAAGAACATCATATCCTTTAGTGTTGGAGATACAGGTAAACTACCCAGCCTGATGCTGGGTACTAAACCCAGGTCCTCTGCAAGTGAAGTACAGCTTCTTAACCACAGAGCCCTCTCCATAACCTTTAGAGACAGGTTTCTTAAAGTGGAATGAGTTCTTTGCTGTGCACATGGTTTTTAGTAGACTCTTCGCAGACTAGGAGTGGATTCCATTCCTGTTCACATGGAACAGTATTTACTACACAGTGTGTGTACAATGTAATGCACTTCTGCATAACACCTTACAGTTAGGTGTGCTGTCTCCTGCATGGATGATGCTGGAAGCACATGGTGTACAGTTTCCTGGAACCTGCATCCCATGAAATGCAAATTCCCAATCACTCCTGACTCCATGCAGTGTGGAGGAAGAGCAGAAAGTAACTGTGTGTAGGAGGGGTGGGATAGCTATCGAGGAGGGTGCTACACATTGAGGGCTGGAATTATTCATTATTGTAAAATAAACGTGGGGCTAGTTCTTTGAGACCTTCATACAACGTATTTTGTGCATATTGACTCCTACCCCCAACACCTTTCAGATACTAACCTTTCTCTACCCTCCCAACTTTGTCCTCTTCTTTTATACGTACTAATATAGGATTCTATACATATTATTTCACAAAGATTTCTGCCCTCGTCTGATGTGTAATGGTTGATACATTTACTCATGATTCTGAATTTCAGATGGATTTGATCCTATTGAAACTTAAAATATATTATTTTGATGATATATGATATTTGATATGTTTATGTCAATACTGAATTTATTATATTATTTTCTCCTTGTGTATTTATTTATAATATATTGATCTAATATAAATCCTTTTATAATATAGTATAAAATTTTAAATATTTTGCTCTTATGATATCTCAATGAGAAGTAGAGGAGTAAAAGCAGGAATGTTTTCGTGAAGTGAGTAAGAAACTACATCAGGAACTCCCTCAATTCATCTACTGCGCTTGTCTCTTTCATCCTTTTCCTAGAGTTGGTCCTTGTGGATCACACCTGAAACAGTTTCAGTAACTGAACTTGGAGAAGCTTAGGTGTAGTCAGTGTCTTTGACCTGAGATCACCACATGTATGTTCCTAATGTTGAGTAACTAGGGCCAGGAGCAACTGTCTCTGTAGCCCACACTGGTAATATATTATTCAGGGTTCTCCAAAGAAAAAAAAACAATAGAATATATGCAGTCTTTATGAGGTTGTCTTACAGTCTGTGGTCTAGGCAGTCCAAAATTTGCTGCTTGATGCTAGAAAGGCCAAGAATCTGGTAGTCATTCATTCCCTGGGGCTAGCTGTCTCTCAGCAGTCCCAGTCTGGTTATGAAGTCCCAGAGGATTCTGGGAAAGCTGCTGGTCTTCAGTCTACCTTAGAATCTTGAAAACATTTGGTTTAATACTGGAAAAAGGGTAGAGGAACTTACCAGTGAAAGTGAGGACAAGCAGTCAAAAAGAAAACATTTCCTTCTTCCCTTTTCCTTTAAGTGAGCTGCCCATAGAAGGTGTGGCCCAGATTTAGGGTAGGTCTACCAACCTTCAGTGATCTGATCATGAAAATCCCTCAAATGCATGCCAAGAAGTTTGGATTTTAGCTTATTCCAGATGGAGTCAGGTTAACAACTAAGGACAGCCACCACAGGTGGATTATGGGATATTGTTTCCTTCATTCAGCAACTTGAAGATTAAGAACATCTCACAGGTGTGAGTGATTTCCACTCTTTGGGAGCTTTTCACATGATCTGATCTTTTCTCTTTCATTGATCTGCTTTTTTGTGTGTGGTTCTTGACTGAAGAGCTGACTATGGTGTAGGAACAGGTTGGGGTGGAAGTGGGGGAAAAGAGAAAACAGAGCCCATTCCTACGTGATGTCATATTGCCCATGGTCATAACAGCACTCTGCTTTAATCTCCCGTAATTGACCATGGGAAATGATTAACATTGTAATATTATGAGTGGGTGGGAAAGAGTGGAAATCACGCTATATAAATCATGGAGCCAATTAATGTGTGTGTGTGTGTGTGTGTGTGTGTGTGTGCGTGTGTGTGTGTGCATGATGGTTCTTCCCCTTTTATCTCCTCTCAGAATTAAACAGTAGTAGACAATACTGTGTGTTGAATTTACTCTGTATCAATAAATATCTAACATTGTTTCCCATAGTTACCAGTCTTCCCTAGAGGAATTGTGTGACAAGTCCGTCATTTATTCTCTAGCCTACTCACTGTATGTGTTTTGCATTTTCCATATCCCTCTAAGGGTTCAATGTCATCAGCCTTCTATCACTCCAACCACCTCCGCTCTGCCTCTGCTTCTTTACTGACTTACAAGTGTCTGACCTAAGCATCCTGACTGTTTCTGTTGATTGCACTAACCATGTCACTCATTCAACATTGCACTTGCTCCTTGTGCAAAACATAGACTTTCCCTTTAAACATTTCGTAGTACAGTATCCTTCCTTGTTCCAGGTTTTTCCTTACATACCTACCTATGATACCATTTAATATAAAAATTAAGCACATATATTACAGAAAACCAGAATAATTTATAGCAATGTATGGCAGCAAAATTATTTAAAAGTTATGGATTATTGGTTTCTGGAATTTTCCGTGATAATGTGTTTTGGTAAAGTACACTCACAGAAATGCTGAGTTATGTTATGGGCAGTTACATAGAAAGGATGTATTTTATGAATTGAATTTATTTAATTGTTTTTATTGCTATGACAGCTGTATAATCATACCATGGTATATAGGTGCCACACAACAGTACTTGCAGGAAGTCAGAAGACAGCTTTGTGGAGTCAGTTCTCTTCCCACCTTTACTTTGGCTCCAGGTTGTGTTCCTCAAATTATCTTGTTTGTGGGATCAACCCATGAAGTGTGGTCAATGACAAAGGATCACACCCTTAAAGAAAGAAACCTGACTTATCTCCCCCAAGCAACTACTAATTATACATAGCTCCTTGGTTGGGGGTGGGACTTTGTGCTGGGAATTTGCCTTACTTGAACCTGCAAAGGTCTTGTGTATGATGTCACAACCACTGTGAGTTTGTATGTGCAACTGTTTGTTGTGCCGGAAAACATGGTTTCCTTTTAAAGCATCCATTGCCTCCGACTCTTTACATCTTTCCAATTCCTCTTCTACAGTGATCCCTGAACCTGAGTGGGAAGGATGTGAATTAGGTGTTCCACTTTAGGCTGAGTACTCTGCTGCCTCCTATACTCTTTTTGTTAAGGATTTGTGGGTCTCCTGTGTTAACCACCGTCTACTGCAAAAAGAAATATCACTGATGAAGGCTGAGAGATGCGCCTTCATTAGGCATAGCAATCAATCCTGGGAGCTTTATCCCTATTGGCTAGCTTCCATAGTGACTGGGTATAATACATTCGACCAGAGAAGAGAAATAATCATTGAATCCCATGAGCTGCCACAATGATTGGCCTGGCAAGCCATGCCCACTGGTGCAAGAAAGGTACAAATGCTATGGGAGCAAGGAACTACTCTCTGATTGGATTTAAGGCCCACGGCACAAGATAGAAACCATACCTGGTGCTGTTACCAGGCCAAGAACCTATGGCTAGATAGACCACAGATCCTAAGTGAAAACCTCCTGAAAAAAAAGTGTTGTTGGTTTGTATTACTTTTCTTTGGTTTGGTGGAATGGAATAGTGTCATTGTAATAGGGACATCTTTGTATTTGTGAGGTAGCATGAACCTACCACTGAGGAAATAAAGCTCAGCTGGCTAGAGATATTGTCCGTCATTCACAAAGCATTGTAGAAAGTGTTCACCTGCAAAAACTTCACATATCTTAACTATTTCCCAAGAAAAACTCTGTGATTCCTCAAATCAGTTTTTTCTTGTGGCCTTGTGACTTTTCCTCTTGCCCACAGGAAGGTATATTTGGTGATATATTTTTTAGTTGTTGGTGGTGATGGTTTCTGCTTATTTATTTGTTTTTTGATTCAAGATATCCAGTTCAGGCTGGTCTTGAATTCTTGATCAGTCTGCTTCAGCTTCCTGAGTGTCGGGACTAACTACAGTTGTGTGCCCCTGTGGCTGCAATACATGTGGTATGCTAAAAAGCACAATATTTTGAAAGTGGGAATGCTATAGAAAAAAATGTTCAGAATTCTTACCATATCTCTTAGAATTTCAGCTACCAATTTGAAATGATGTACATCATATCACACAGAGGCATACACTGGATTAGAAACAAATTCCCCTAAATTCTCGTATAGGGTCCTTTCTGTAGTGGCCACTAATGGAGTTTAAAAACAAATGCTCTATTCAAACCATTATGACAGAGAAATGAAAGAGAAGTCATGGAACAGTTGGGATGATTCTGAGCTGCATCCTTTCGGTGTAATGGATAGAAAGCCCCGTTTTGTTATCTATCTATCTATCTATCTATCTATCTATCTATCTATCTATCTATCTATCTATCTTTCTTTTTAAAGACTATTTATACACAGGGACAGCTTAGCAAGGTACATTTCCTGTTGGTCCAAGAGGGTATTGTGGGTGGGAATGACACCATTAACTGATGGTTTATGACTTTGGGGAAATAGTGGGACATCCTGTTTGCTTGATCAGCAGTTAAACCCTAGGTTGCTGTTTTGACCTTGCTTCACCCAGAAGATTATTTCTATAAACTTGAAAACTGAAACCAAATAAGATCACATACACCAGAGAAATCCAGCGGAAGAAAGTCAAATCTTTTGTTTATCTCCAGGGTGTGAATGGCAGCCAAAGACTGTTCTACTGTTCCCTCTCTGGAAACAAGGTGATTTGCATACCTCTTGGGCTTAAGATCCTGATTAGCTATGTAAATAACTTTATTCAACAAAGCCTCCTCTTCCCTCTTGGGTTTTGACCTTTGGAACCCCTTACTAATGTTTGTGGGAATTAAATAATGAACATTAAATATTAGCAGTTCAGAAAATGTGAAGGTCTAGTGGAAAATGCCATATTAAAATATAAGGAACCTAAAGTAAGCATAGTTTTATTAACAATTATACTTCCCAATGGCTAGCAGTAATTATCTTCCTACTTGATGAATAATATTATGAAGAACTTTGGAGTCTGGCTCCCCACAGTTCCCAGCACATAAATATGAATGATAAGCATCATTAGAAATACATTGCATTGGATTCAGGGACTGTGATTTTGTTGGTCTGCAGACCTCCTACTGGAGGACCTCCAGGAGACCATTCACTTGGTAGGGAACTTTATAGTTCACAAAGCCCTGAAATAGGTTAGGTTTTGATTTGTTTTCCATGCTTTATTTCTTCAAACACTAACATTTGCCTTTATGTTACTCTGACAAAGGAAACAGGACTTAGGAACTTAGCCCTGTTCATTCATATCAGATCTGTTCTAAGTCTGAGTGTTGAACTCTATACTTATTGTTTTAGCTCATTAAGCTAATATAACAATTTAGAAGGTTGAGGGTATTTTTAGTCTCTGTAATATCTCTTCTCTCTTTCTCTCCCTCCCTCCCTCCCTCTCTCTCTCTCTCTCTCTCTCTTTCTCTCTCTCTCTCTCTCTCTCTCTCTCTCTCTGTGTTTATGTGTGTGTTCTGGTATGCTTGTGTGTGTGTGTGTGTGTGTGTGTGTGTGTGTGTGTGTGCAATGAGGACAGAAGATAACCTGTGCTGTTGCCATTAACCTTGTTGACCTTGTCATTAGGCTTGCTGGTCAGAGGGCTCCCAGGGAGGTACCTGTCTCCATTTTCTCAGCACTAGGATTATAAGTACACACTACCATTCTCTGCTTTTCACAGAGGTGCTGGGAATTGAACTCAAGTCCTCAGTCCTGAGCAAGAAACACTGTACTGTGTGAGCTATTATCCAACCCTTTGTGGCATTTCTTCATGGTCAGCCGCAGCTGTATCTTGCACACTCTACATATTGAACATTAATGTTCATAATACCTACTAGGAAGTTGCAATGCATTACATTATCATATTCAAGGTTAACCATAGGGGGTTCCCTGAGATAGGAGAAAATTCTAGGTTACTGTTTAACCATTCAACACAAAGCAGGAAAGTGAAGAAGCATCTACAAATACATTAGGATTGCAATAATGTTGATTAATGTATGCCCCAAAGTTCTTTGAGTTTCAAATAAGAAATATACCACATGCATTATATGTACATATATAATGTATAAATTGCTATATGCATAATGTATGAAGTATGATACATAGTGATACAGTATTATAAGTAATATATAGAGTATTAGATATCTACACATAAGTGCATAAAATGAAGTAAACAAAAGAAACCATAACGAGCATGTCAGAATCAGTCCATCAAAAAATAAAGTAGAAGTGTAGCAAAGAGACCACTGAACTTTAGGGTCCCCCGGTTTCTTTTTACTCCAGTAAGGCTTGGCTAAAATAACACAAGCCTTATAGCTTACTAATTTTTCAGGCCAATATTTGGACATAATTTGTGTGCTTTATAAGCCTGAAAAACCCACAAGAGGCCCCAGATTGCTGACGTAACTGTCTTTGAATTCAACAAAGCCCATTACCACGTCAGTGAGGAGGATGGGTGGAAAGCTCACAAGGCAGGGTTTCTAGGCACCCAGAGGGGTTTCCACGGCAGCTACTGAAATAATAAACTCCCCTGATTTTTGGCACCAACCGGAGTCATTTTCACAGTTCACTTCTAATCACAGATAATTCTTTTTTTATTATGTCATTTTAGATGTTGTTATTGCACACATAGAAAATGTTGCTATGTGACAGAGAACCATAAACTGTGCATATGATAGCGGTCCTAACAAAAGGGGAACTGTCTGCAGTCTGGGGCTTAGGAGTAGGTGTGTGAGAGTCTGTATGTGTGTGTTTGTGTATGTGCATGCACGTGTGTTTCAGCCTGATCCCCTTTCGTTTTCAGAATATACTTTATGATGGTTGAAACTCGAGCTAGACTTTCTTTTATCTGCTTCAACTAAAAGAAATTAAGAATTTGTTCATGATTTTACCGATGAGCTTTTGCATAAATTCAGGAGAGATGAGAGTCAAACAAACACAGTTCCTATAGTTCCCAACAATAGAGAATAAGAATGGACCCCGAGTGTGAACATGTTTTGTGTTAGACAAGGCAACTTTTGGAGAAAAGAGAAAGAGAGGGGAAAGGAGGGGGAGAAGGGAAGGAGGAAAGGAGAGAATGAGGAGAGCTAATTTTACTGACTTCTTAGGGGTTTGAATACCAATGTCATATGCTTAACATAATTTTAAGGGGTAAAATTATACCACTAAGAAGACTATTCTCCTTTTTTCTTCATTTTGTTTGGCTTTACTAAGATGCTGACTTGTAATTGTTAGTTTTTATGTTGAAATAATTTGAGCCCATAAACCTTCAAGAGGGCAATGAGGTGGGATCAAACAAGAATGAAATGTAATAGTGTATGTTTGTGAAATACACATTTCTCTGCATGTTAACTGAACATTTAATTTACTATGTCATATATTTTTAACAAAGGCAGCAGTTGTTAGTCTCTTACTGAATATACACCATTTCACTGTTTCATGATCTCTCTCTCACACTTTCCTTTGCTCCCTCTCTGTATTTTTTAAATACATTTATCTATTTTTTTGTGCATGGGGGGGCACATGTGCCATGGTGAGCTTGTGTGATCAGAGGACAACTTGGGGAGACCTCTCGTTCTCAACTTACAGACAAATGTCTTTACCTGATGAGGCATCTCCAGCATGCTGGCTTTCTAATTTTCTTGGATTATTTGAGACTAATATGGAAATCTTCTCCATTTGCCTCAAAATCTATATATATACATTTCCTAAGAATAAAAACCATTGCTTCTACACTTACAGAAAAATTGCTCAAATCAAGTTTTGCTTTCAGAATTAAGAGGCTGTCTGTAAAGTTTGTGCACATTTCATCAATTTTCTTGCTAAAGCCCTTACAGTAATTACTGCTAGTCTGGGATCTGGCCCAGAATTGTACATTGCAGTTAGTTTTTATTAGAATAAGGTATTCTCTCAAGTACATAATTTATTCAATGCCAGTATGTCTTTGTTCCACGAGTATTTAAAAGCTATGATCTCGGGTCTGCTTTGTACCCAACTCCCTTTCTCCCTTGGAACAAAATGAAACAATAACAGTCAGAAAATCAAAGAGACAAAAGAGCTTAGTATGTGATGATGCTTTTCAAAAAATCAGCTTTGCCAGGCATGGTGGCTTATGCCTTTAGTCTCAGCACTTAGGAGGCAGAGGCTGGAGAATCTCTGTGAGTGGCCTACATAGAATTCCATGGCAGCCTCAGCTGCCCAGAGAGACCTTGTCTAAAACAAAAAGGTAAGAAGAGGATAAGGCAGTAAACACAAGGAAAGATACCAGATGTTCATCTCTAGCCTCAGCAGGGCACAGTGGGCATGCAGATACATGCACAAAATGTGCAGACACATGCGTCTACCACACAAACTTGTACAAGGCGAAGGATATTTTGAATGCCATTTTAGAACACCTCTTCAAGTTGACAGGGTACACATCTGATGCAGAACACCTCATCCTCTCCCCAAAGGATTGGAACAGAGGCAAAGCACAAGACAGTGCTCAAGGGAATCTTTGAGGTCAGCAGCCAAATGGATTCACTGAGCAAAAACCAAACCAAAGGAACTAGACAATGAAATCACAGGCAACATATGTTCTGATATGTGGCCTGGGTCACTGGAGTATGGTTCATTTAAGCACAGAAAAAAGAGGAAAGAGTGTGTGCATGGTTTAGCTTTAATTTCCTAATATTAGCATTGTAATGCTAATGATCATCTCTGCTAGTAAAGTTATGAGTATGATTTTATTTTTTCTTTTATCTTCTTTAATTGGTTTTGTTGTGGTTTGGTAGTTTTTGAGACTAGGTCTCCATCTGTGTCCCAACTTCTGGGATTACTGTGTGAGCCACGATGCCTACCTCTATGTCTTAAAGCTTTACTTTATTAATTTTGTGTTTTACTATAGAGAGGCAGACAGATGGATGTGGTGTAGTTCTCTTGAAAACAACAACTAAAAATTAGTTACCAAGAGTGACAGAATCTGAGAGTGGGGTAGGCATCCCAGAAGCTCAGAAGAACACAGTAGCAGTTTTGATTGGTTCTTGGTGAGATTCCCAGAGGGCTCTGGAATGTTTACTTTTCCATGGATTGTGAGGAACAAATAGAGACTCCAGATTTGTTGAATCAGGTTCAGGTAACAATCCAGGTGGCTGGAATAATAGATGGAAGCGGAATGATAGATAAACCCAAACAGTTACATGTTATCAGATTTAGGAGAAGGGGGTGAGAAACCAGAGTGTTTACTAATGACATTGGCAACATTAAACCACAGGATATGTTATGCAGATATCTTAGTCCTGTTCTTGTGATAAAACAACTTAGAGAAGACAGGTTTTGAGTTTCATCATGGAGAAGTGGCGACAGCTGGTCACATTGTATCCATAGTCAAGAAACAGAGCAGAGAGAATTAACACCTGCAGATTCAGCTCAGCTGGAGTTTTACACTTATACAGCTATAGATCCCCTGACAAGGAGACGGTGTCACCCACAGTGGACAAGTCTTTCCATCTTAATTAATGCAATCAAGATAGTCACCAACACACTTGACCGCAGGCCAGTCTAGACAGCCCCTAATTGAGAGTTCATTACCAGGTGACTGTAGATCGTCTCAAGTTAATATTTAGAAGTAATAGTAGCATCATCCCAGATTCATGAATCTCAAAACCTGCAATGTTCGAAAAGCTAAACATTTTTTGAATGTAGATATGCCTCATAAGTAGAAAGCCCTACATCATGAAACTTGTCTCATGCACATTATCTAAAATATTGCTACTTCCTAGAAATGTAGACCAATGACTGCCTAACATTCAGTTACCTAGTTTGATCTCAAGTACTGCAAAAAAATAAGCAGACAAAAATGAAACATATCTATACATAGATAAAAATATCCTTCAGGCAATTTTACATATATATATGTAAATTTTACATATATGTAATTTTACACACACACACATATATATATATACATATATATATCACCTTCATACAACTTTACATTTATGGTGTATATGAACCATAAATGAATTTCTTGCTTCCTTTTTTGCCCCATCTCCAAGATATCCCATAATACACATGCAAATATTACAGAATTCTAAAAATATATATACAAAGCCCCAAACACTTCTAAGATTTTATGACAATGTTCAACATTCCATCACTGCAGGGAAGGCATACCAGCAGGAGCAAGCAGTGTACTGGTAATGCTGTGTTCACACGCAGAAAGCAGGGAGTGACTAGGAAGTATGGTTGAATGGTAAATCTCAATGCCCACCCCCAAGTGACTCATCCATTCCATCAAGGCTCCACCTCCCTGAAGGTTCTAGAACCTTCCCAAATAGTGCAGTCAGCTGGGGGACCAAGTGTTCAAACAAGGAAGCTTGTGGAGAAACTTTTCATACTCAAACCACAAAAGCATCATTCTAGCATTGGAAGATCCTTAAGGATTTACTTTAATCTGGTGGAATGTAGGCCCAGGCTCCTTAAACTTACTTTGATTTTCCTCAATCACTCTATTTGTCTGTCCCATTTGCATGAGCACTGATGGCATTCTAGATTGCTTTCTATTGACAATAAGCAGCTTTTGGTCAGCTTCAGGATTTATTTCATCTTACACTTACAGGTCACAGTCTGTCTTTGAAGGAAGTTGGGCAAGAACTCGAGGCAGGAAGCTGGAAGCCAGAGCCATGGAGGATGGCTTGCTCCCAGGCTTACATTCAGCCACCTTCCATAGACAGCTGAGACTCACTTGCTTAGGGATGATACTGCTCACAGTACAGAGGGGCCCTCTTCCATCAATTATCAAGTAAGAAAAGGTTCCCATAGTTATGAGCACAAGCCAGTCTGAGGGAGGCAACTCTTCATTTGAGGTTCCTTCTTCCCACTGTCAGGGTAATGATCTCGTTAGCCAGACGCATGCGAATGGAAAGTCATGCATTATCTTTACCACTCATTATATACAACATTTGTATAGGGCTGAATGTTTTGATAGAGATACAAAAGTCCATGGATAATTTTAATAGTGAGTATTTGGGCCCAGATTATGAGCATATTATAGATCGACAGTTCTGTGTCTTTAGTTTGTAATACAGGTTGAGTATCTTTTATTGTAAATGTTTAGCAAAACCCTTGAGATTTTGGACTATTTGCACCTAGATAGTAATATATCTTGGAAATGGGAGTCACATCTAAATAGATATTTCACTTCTGTTTTATGAATACCTTAGGCATATAATCTAAAGACATCTTTACAGTCTTGTACATGGGGTAATTGCACCCCCAAACTTTAAGCACTGGATATCACTTCTAGACTCAAAAAGTTCAGGAATTTGGGCAATTTGGGATTTCAGGGTTTCACAATAGGGATGCTCCACCTTAGGTGCCTGATGGCACTGCCTCTCTCCCCACATGAAGATTCTATCAGTACCTTGCCTACTCCCTAAATGACACACGCAGTCTGTGACTGAACCCGCTCTCCACATAAACAAAACTGCTTTCCCATCAGCTGACTCGTCCCAGAACACATAATAGACTAATCCCAGAGAACCGGCTTCTCTCCCGCGAGGTAGAGATCCCATTCACAAAATAAGAGATTTGGAGAGAGGGTCTCCAAGACCCCTTTCTGGTTTATAATTCTTTGACAATCATGTTTTCATGAAACAAATAAATCTGCATATTCTTGATGAATTTCAAGTCAGTTCACCATAATTTTTATAAAAATATAGTTGGACGCAATCTTAGAAATACTCCCCCAAACCCATATTTTGTTATTCTTCATAAGAAATAGTATCCTGTCAAATTTCAAAGGAACCTGAGCTTCCAAAGGTGCTGAGAATGTGCAGTCCCAAAGCCTAGATGTATATGAACTTGGCCAACTGTGTTTTTCCTTTCTTCTCTGCTTACCTTGCTAGGTGGTACAGTTAGTTCAGCTCCTCTGTTTAAAATTTCCTTTTGGGCTAATGAATATTTGTAAAATATTGTATTGCTTAAGAGCTCATACTATGGCAATGTAAATCAATTCCCACCTCTATTATATAAGCACATGATATTTTTTTTAAGTCCAACAAAAATTCCATTGAGATATAGCTGGTCTTATATAGGCTAATAATAGACTATGGTGGTGGTCTGGTGGAAACCTCTGTGGGTGGGATTTGGGAGAGAGAAATTGTCATCACTTAAGCTGTGGAATTCATGGCAGACACAGAAGCTGCTGTTCAACATTTTGAGGCTGAGATAAACCATTTTATTCTAATTATCCACCAGCGCCAGAAGGCAAAGTCTCAATTCCTCCCCTGTCCCTTGGAGGACAAGTCACATGAGGCGGCTGCTCTTTAGAGGATGGAGTGCCATGCAAAGTGAGAAAGACCAGAAGCTCATCCGCACAAGAGGCCTCAGAAATGGTTGGCACAAAGCTGGGAAATGAAGGAATCCTGGTCTTCAAGTTCTATGATAATTAAGAACCATTGCCCTCACTTGCATGCTGGGGGCCCTAATAAATGGTGAAAAGAATGCGGCTGTCTGCGGTAACGGTTTATGTGTATTAATGCAGCCTGGAGAAATTGGGACCTGGTTTTAAGTGTTACATTTCATTTGTAAGTGTATGGTTTAATTATGGCAGTAAAACATTGATTAGCTAAATTTTGCTGCTGTTTTGTGAGTTGGGAGCCAGTCTGGTTTAAATGTAAGATGGGACAGCATAAAAGGTGTGCTGTTTAAGGCAGAGAAGTGAGCTGACAGCCATCACCCGCAGGAATGTCTGTGTGTACATCAGGATCCATACTGTCTCGGCTGAACATGTGACTTCTTGGTATGGCTCCGTCATCTGTTGTCTACAGGGCTGATCTGCTTACCGAGCAGGTTTACTGTCATTCATGGAACCTGCAAGGTGCTCACTTGATGTTACTGGAAGGGTCCAGTGCAATGAGTTGTGCTCTGACATCCAAACTCCCATGTTGGAATCCTAGCTTCCATGTGATCCCATTTTGGAATAAGGTTAAATGAAATCATCAGTGTGATCTAATCTCGTAGGATCATAGCTTCATAATAAATGGAAGAGCTGACTGTATCTCTGTCCTCTGTCATCTCCTCCTTTCTCCCTTTATTCTTTCTTCTCTTCTGTTTTGATCTTCACATTCCTTTTCTCCCATCCTGTTCTCATTCCTCTTGCCTTCCCATGTAAAGATACAAAAAGATCATTACTATATGCAGGGAGAAATCCCTCACCAGACACCAGCCCTGCTAGCAATCCTTTTCTTCTAGCTTCTAAATAAGGCCCCATCATCTAAGCTACTGAAAGTGTGTGACATCATATTTTGTCAGCTAAGGCTGGCAAAGACAAAGGGGCTCGCAGAGGATGAGGGGAAGATAATCAGAGAGGAGCCACAGCTGTCAGTTTGTAGGAAAATGTCTTCTTGGAGCAAGAAGTCTGTGACTGACAGGGTTGGCTGGGAAAGACACGTAGGAGGGAAATGTTAAGGCAGAGGCTGGTAGATGCTTCAGACAGCACAAAGCGAGAAAGTCAGGGGAAGTCAGCTAAGCCAGAGTTAAGACTTCTTTCCCTAATAGACAGGAGGATTAAAGCTGGAGAGAGGAGGGCATCTGTAAAAAAATGGCACCCAGGATCTCTGCCTCAGCTATTCATGTGGCTGATCTGGGTGACCAAAGGCCTTAGGAACTCCACATATTCAGAGTCAGTGGGTTCTAAAAGACATTGTCTCTGAAAGCTGCAGACATCGTGAAACTGCTTTGGGAAAGGGTGTCCAAAAATGGAGGAATGGCTAAGTGCATGATTATAGGAAGTAATATGTCATCAAAAACCAGAAGGTGCCTGCTTATTGGGCACAACCAACCTCTCTCTTGATTGGTTTGAGGCCGGCTCCACAGGAGGGAAATTCCTGCCCGATACTGTAAAAGATGGTCAAAACATATGATTAGGAAGGTCACAGGGCCCCAGAAGGAAAGCTACTGTTATTACTTTGTCAAGCTGCCTTCTAAATTGTAATTCATGTGCTTGTACTGCTCTAAGTCTTGTTCAGAGAAATCTCTTATTGCAGTGGGTAATGATTAAGGCAGAGAGTCAGAACTGTTCAAAGTGTTGAGAATAAATGACCAAAATTGCTACTTATAAATGGGCCGTCTATATCAATGCACCCTATCAAGGCTCGGGCAGCATCATGGAAGAGGAGGTAGAAAGAGTATAAGAATTAGATCCCCATGAAGGCCTCACCCTCCCTTGGGAGAAGAAAGGGGATGGGATAGGGGATCTGTGGGGGGCAGGGAAGGAGGGGTGGGAGAGGGAACTGGGTTTGACATGTAAAAGAAGCTTGTTTCTAATTTAAACAAAAAAGAATTGAGGAGCTCTGTGAAATGCTCTCTTCTGCACAGGTATGGCTGTTATCCACATAAACTCACAGGAATTGTGGTTATCTGCACAAAATCTGCCTAAGAACCACCCTTTGAATGTTCCAGCATGGGTAGGGGAGGGTTACCAAGGCCCCACCTCTAGCTGAAGAGCTTTGGGCAGCTGGTGGTCCCTGAAGGAAGGAGTGCCACTTTTCTTTGGGGGAGTGGCCCCTGTTAGGTTGCTCATGCCCTAGTGGCTGACCCCATAAGCATGGGCAAATGGGCAGCACTATCTCAACTCAGTGGGTTAAATAATAATATTATAGCATGAAGTTGGGAAAGAGATGTGTTGGGTAGGGGGTGAAATCCCAAGAGGAATTGAAAAGAAGACAAAAAGGGGTCATTCTTGGGGTCAAACTCAGGTGCTTATGATGTAACTGAGCCACATCCCCAGCCAAGCTTGCCTCAATGTTTTTCATTGATTCAGTTTGCTATAGTATATCTAGTGCATTGTGATTGTTTCTCCTGCACTTTTCTTAACTCCCTCCCTCCCCTATCCAACACCCCTCCCTTACTAATCTCTTTTCCCTTTTCTGTTTTTGTTTTGTTTAGTTTGTGTCCCTCTGGGCTTGACCAGGGTTCTCTGTGTGGCTTTTGGATTAGAACTATTCATTGGTGCCCAATGAATTCATCAGTGAATACACAACTGGAGGTGATAGTCCCCTCTCAGAGTTCATCAGCAGCCTATAGTGCAGCAGTAAGGGCTAAGTTCCCATGAGCTCCTCCTCCATTTAAGACTGACTGTTAGGGGGTTGTATCTCATGGAGGTCAAGCGAAAGTGACCTAAGCTACTCTGTGTTCATGACTGCATTGACTGTGCCCTGTATAGCGAGCAGGATTTTCGTGTCTATATCTCTATCTTCTGGT
Organism: Mesocricetus auratus; assembly: GCF_017639785.1. NCBI lineage: Eukaryota > Metazoa > Chordata > Mammalia > Rodentia > Cricetidae > Mesocricetus > Mesocricetus auratus. The sequence continues at coordinate 89,421,863 of NW_024429191.1, read as the reverse complement.
TCTTACATTCTTTCTATCCCCTCTTAGGTAACATTAGGCGAGTCTTAGAGAGGTAGTGTAAATGCCTTGCTTAGGGAAGAGTCCTCATCCCTCACTAATTCTCCATCCCCTGAGCAGCCACAAATCTCTGTATTCATTGCTGTTTACTGGAAAGGGGAGCTTTGCTGATTACAGTTGAGAGTAGCACTTGTTTAAGGATATAAATATGGTTATCGAAAAGGCAGTTTGACATCATGCCTGTTTACCTCTCAGCCATCAGTAGTAATTCCCCACATAGGGCCTATGAGCTCTCAAAACATGTGTTGACAAGGCTTACAGTTACAGTGCCAGGCATGGGCTTCCTTCTGTGGAACATGTCTCAGATCTAACCAGAGACTAGTTGATTGCCTTTAAATTTTCTATGCAATTATCGTATTTGTGGGCGCATCTTGCCTAACAGGTTGGTGTTATAGTTTGTAGAGTTTGCTTCTGGGCTGGACTCCCGATGCCTTTTCTTCCCTACCAGCTCACATTGCACCTTCTACATTCTGAAAGCTAAGCAGCACGGAAGAGGTTTCCAACTCATTTCCAGCTTTATCTCTCTCTATCTGGCAACCAAGTTGTGCGTGCCTTCCCATCTTTTTCTGGTGCATGAGAAAGTCGAAAGGCAACATTCTGAAGGTACCCTTGTTGCATAGCTTTTACAGACAGCAGCTCTGTACTAATGAGCAGCATAGGCAATCGGGGTTCATGTGTAACATTGCTGTCATCATCATCCGGATTAACATGTCAGGAGGCCATGCAACTCTGGAGATGATGGTTTTTATATCAATCGCATCTGCAATCAAGCCTGGTACAAACCAGAAAGGCTACTATTCTGGTGTACAATGGAGACTCATGTTGATCATCCATGGTATAAAATGATGGCCAGCTCTCTTTTAGGGCACAATGAGATGTGTCATAGTCTTGTCTATATTTTCCAATAGCCCCAATTCGAGAGGAAGAAAGTCAAATGTAATGAAATGCCAGAAACCCTTGGGAGATTCCAGATGATGGCTCAGAAACAAAGCGGGGCTGTTCTCAAACTACCATGTCAGTGCCTAGGAGTTTTGTCAGTTTCTATTTATAGGAATTAATTGAACTCATTCAAATAAAACATAAACTGGTTTGATCCTTATGTGCCTTGAGAAAAATTCAGTCAGGTCCAGGATGGTGTTATAGAAACAATGAGAGTAAAAGGTTACCAGGAAAGTATGATGTTAAGAAAGATCAAAGAGGTTTTGACTTGTTCCCTAAACTCCTTACATGATGTTAGCAGGTAGGGGGTGAACTTTTTCTTATATCCCATCTTTCAAAGAAACTGGTCTTATTCAAGGAAGCTGAATTTAACCTCTAAATCTTTGTTACTCTGGAAAACAAGCAATTTTTTTTTCTATTACTTTGTCTAAGAGTTTTCTCTGGGAGTTCAAAGTTTAGGCTCCAATTAAGTTGCCTTACATTGGCTTGTGTTGTCTTCTCTCCTCTCCCTTCCCCTCCTCTATCTTCCCCTCCCCTCTTCTCCTTTCCCTCCCTTTCCTTTTCTTTCCTTTCAGTTTTTTTCCATACAGCTTCTCTTTTGAGTGAAGGGACAGGGTCTTTTTGTGTATCCCAGGCCACCTTAAAACTCTAGCACCAAGTGATGGGGGGTCACCTCACCACACCCAGGCTTTTCCAAGGCTTCCAAGGATTGGTGATTGAGGCTTCTCTTACTATGGCTAGGGATAGGAGCTGACTTTTCCCAACAGAACAACTCATAGGCTCCAGTTTGTCTTCTCAGAGTGAGTGGAAAATTGAATGGACAACTTGATTTCTGTGGTTTTGTATTTGTAGATATATCACCTATTGAAATGTGAAGGCATATTGACTTATAACTTAAAATGTATGGATATACAGTCAGTATATATGGCTACCTAATGCTGATATATGTGCATATGTAGCAATGCCAACAACACCTTGGCTATTACCAGGTATTCAGTGTCTGTGACATGCGATACAGAAATAATAACAAAAATTTTAAAGAAAATGGCCTCCATTTGCAGCCTGTGCTCAGATATGAGCAGAGTTCTTTGCTCAGTTTGTGATCCAGCTAGCCATCTTGTATAACTTGAACTCTGGTGGCTCATCGAATTATGCAGTAGAGACCTCATGCAAAAAGTGGCAGAAATGAATTTCTTTTCTTCATTGGGGAAGAGAAACAACTGGTCATTTGCATGTTTTGAATCCCATAGGAAGATATTGCTATTATATCATTATCTTCTACTCTACATTATACTGTAGGTATACAAAAATCACTGGTCTAAATAACAACCCAGTCTTTGGGTTGTTTTTTTCTTTTCTGTTGTTGGTTCATTTGCTTTTGGGAAAAAGGAAAGAAGAGGGTATCTAATTATACTACAGAGTTAGAGATTGTGTTGTCTGGGTCAAAATACTTACAGAATGATAACTGCTCTTGGTAATTACAATCAGTGCTCATTTTTGCCTGTGACCTACTTCCAAGGCTTCCTTCACACTCCAAGAAAACATTTGTTTTTATAAAGACAATTAAACAACATCAGAAGGCCACGCTAAGAAGAATCAGGTGCCAATTAGCATACTTAGTTAAAAACTAAATGTTTGGTTCATCTTCCTTATCTTCTATTTGAAACAAGATAATGTCAACACTGCTTAGCTTTAAAAGGTGAAGGTCTCTCTGTTAAAGGACACTCATTTCCATGAACATGTTCAGATATTCTGTCTTCCCAACTGTGATGTACCCAGACTGGGGTCAAATCTCTGGGCTTTGGAGAAGAGTGATATCCTAATCATAATATTTGAGAGGTACAGTGGCTTAGTATGTACATAGCAGGGACCAAAACTAAAGTGGGTCCCCTTACAACATAGTTAATTTCATGGTCTAAATTAAAAGGAAAAGAAGATTTATAATTGCCAAATTGTACAGACTTCATTTAGAAAAAAATATTCAAGCTAAACAAGAAAACCAACATGCTAGACTTGTTTTGCTTAATCTTTTTAAAAATTCTCCTTTGGTACAGATTTCTTTTATCAGTTTAATGCTAGGAGTGATATATACAGTAACACCAAGTTTTAGCAACTCTGTCTTCCTCCTTTACTATTATAATAGGGTCTTATGGTTCAAATACAAAAAGTGTTTTTAGTATGTTTTCATTAGATTTCCTCCCTGCTAACATTCTCAGACTGAAGGTAAATATCAGACTTAAGATCACTCTCAGAAGAGAATCCTTTCTGCTATTAATGCCTGGCATTTAAGTCTTTCTGCAAGACTGTGTAATTTCTCCTATTGTACTTTGTTTTTTGGCTTATTAGAACATAAGGGTTGGGAAGCTGGCTGTATCCAGAGTAAAGAGATGGTGACATCTCTTGCTGTGTGAGCACTGTACTAGCTTTCTGTTTCTTTTCCACCATCAGTCCACTTCATAAGACAGACCATCTGCAACATCAGACACATGGGACAGGGTGCTCCATTAGATAGATGGGAATAAATATCTCCCGGGAAGAAGGCATTGGAACGGATACTGCAGATTGCCAGGCTAACTCATGACAGACCAAAGCTTGTGTTCAGACTTCTTCCAGCATCTCTCATGTTTTCTTGTCTCCCATTTGACAGGCGTTTCCCTGCTCTCACTGGAGCACTAGCTCTTGAGTCATGTCTGGGGGCATTTAACATTTCCAGTGGGTTATCAGTGGCTCCTCACACAGCCCCATATTTAGAAACTTCTGTCTTCCACTGCTTGCTGTTTTGTGTTGATCCCCCTGCCTGGACTCCTACATGTTTCTGTAGGATTTACTCATGACAGGATCCAAGCTCATGTACAGTGCAAGTTACGTCACAGCCCCAAACAGTCCAGAGGACAGTAATTTAGCGAGTCATGACAGCAAAGATAGCAGAACACTAGGACCGACATCTGTGACTCCTTGGTGGCTCTTCACACAGCTCCTGAAGCTTGTTAACACCAAAAGGTTGACTATAAAAAGAATGGAGTGACAATGAGGATGCTGGTAAGATTTTCCAGAGATGGTTCCAAGGCCACTGTTGGGAACAGTACCAAGATGGTGGGGAGCTTGGGGGTGGAGGGAAATGAGAAAGTGCAGTCTGTGAAAGGAGAGAATTAGTACTGAGAAAACACTCAGAGGGACAGGAGCCAGGTGGGGGAGTGGGGAGAGAACATTTTGCTTTGCATTTTACAGCCACTGGCAGATGATGTGTTCATAAACTGAATTGTCAAAGGGAAAGGAAAGAGAAAGGGAAGGTCAGAACTGAGAAGTAACTGAAGAGCGCAGAGCTGAGTGAGACTGCCTGTGAAGGCCGCAAGGATCAGAGTCCATGGGGGCCAAGCAGCCTTAGTGGAGGAGAGAGGTACTTGCTGCCAGAAGAAAGATACTAGGCAGGTCCCATCTCCCCCCTCCTCTTCTTCCAGGAGTCAAGGTGAGTTAGCTCAGCCTCCAGAAAGAAGTGTGATAAGGAGAAAAACTGTATGATGTTTCTCTAGACTGGAAATGTTTGAAATGATTACTGTGGGACATGGGGAGGAACGATTTTCCTGGAATATAGTCTCATAAAATGAATTACTGAGTTAAATATAAGATATTTTATGGTTTTTAATAAGCATTGCCAATTTCTCCTTTCTGAAAAGCTTTGCCATGTGTACGTCATCCAGCCCTGGAATGAGAAGGTACTCCAAGAGCCAGCCAGTGGGGTTTGGACCCTTGACTTTCTTTCAGCTTCTTTTTGTACCTCCTTCTACTTCCTGTTCCCCAAGTCTTTACCACCATCACGCTTCCCTTTGGGTAGCGATTCTTAAAGTAGTTATAATTGTCCTTCCATCTTTAGAGACTTACATCCAGAATATGGGTTAGTGGGACCACATGCCCTCCCATCTTCTATTTGGACAACACGGAGTTTGTGGATTTGGGTGTTTGGTCAATTGGTGATTTATTATATTAACTTCCACAATAATAAACAATGTTTTCTATTTTTATAATGGTTGTTTTGGCCCATTACGTAAAAAAACTTAAGTACAGACAGAGATTCTGAGAGATAGAAGCATAGAAAAATGCAGATTCATTTAGTGTTCAAGGCTGGAAGGTATTCCAAAACAAAGGCAGCTTGCTGATAAATCTGGTCAACTCTGATAAGTCATCTCATCCTTTCAATCCAATCCTTAATCTCCAGTACTTTATTTTATTTTTAAAGGTTTATTTATATACTTGTTATATGGATGTCCCTTCTGTGTGTATGTCTGCACACCACAAGAGGGCACTGGATCTCATGGGGCTACACTTATAGACAGTTGGGAGCTGCCATGTGTGTTGGGAACTGAACTCGGGTCCTCTGGAAGAGCAACCAGTGTGCTTAACTACTGAGCTATCTCTCCAGCCCCAATATCCATTACTTTAAAAAGTATGTGTTAGCCCACAGTCTCTAGCAAATTAACTCCTTGTGAAGACATACCTTTTGGGTTAACATTCAAAAAACAGTTCAAAGATACCAATGATGCTCACTGTTTACTAGAAATAAGATATGGCCTGTTTTAAAGAAGAAAAGTTTTTAAATTCATCATATTACATAAAGAATAATCAATGAAAAAAATGGGCCATTGATTCAGAACTTGATATAGTGAAAAAAGGTGTTAAATATTCTCCATTGCTTTAGAGCATAATTTCACATTTGTTTTAAGGTCCTATTAGGGAAAAACTTATTAACCCAAAGTGCTTCTCCTCAGTTCCCTCACCAACACACAGGCACACACACACACACACACACACACACACACACACACACGGGAAGAAAAGAGGGAGGGAGGGATGGAGGGAGAGACAGACAGACACACAAACACACACACACACACACACACTCACGCATATACATATGAGGGAAGAAAAGAGGGAGGGAGGGAGGGAGGGAGGGAGGGAGAGAGAGAGAGAGAGAGAGAGAGAGAGAGAGAGAGAGAGAGAGAGAGAGAGAGAGAGAGAGACTGTGTCTTCGTGTCTCTGGCACTATGTGTCAATGCTGCCATGCTTATGCAGAATGTTCATTTTTTTTTTGTCAGTGAACAGTTTGCTTGCAGGGGAGACTAAGGAAAAGTTTGAAAGTGGAGAAGAGTCCTCAATGCTTTGAAAATCAGAATTCTAAGGTCTAACAGGGAGATTTGTTAACAAGTGAAAATGCTACCAATGCTATGGGACAAATGCATAAATTTGATGTGAACGTCATGGTTCTGAGTGACAATTCTAACTGTATATGTGATTATTAAGATGTATATAGTTTTGGGATCTGGCTAATTTTGGTGTGTGATGGTTTTTCTTTATTTCTAAGTATTCTTTTTGCATTCTAAAGTCTTTAATAATTTAAATGTAACAATTTAAAAAATTTCAGTGTGGAAAATATCCGCTATCATTAATACATAGTTGAGTATGATTTTTTTAGATTTATTTATCTGGCAGTAAACTCACTTCCAGACTATGAGTAGAAAAACCAGAAATAAAAGAAATGTAAAATTCAGAGGAGCTGGGAAGCTGCTGTGGACTTTCTGGATGACTTCTGGTTGCAGTGCAGAACAAAGTGAGAGGTCAGTAAATGCTGACGTCAACCTTCAGACCAAAGATGAGACAGAGACACAGCCCTGCAAACAGAGAACGAGGAGATGCTTCAACTACAGACCTGCAAATACAAAAGTACTTTCCCGTGACAGGAAAGGAATGAGGTATCAGCTTATGTCTGCAAACACTAAAAGGGAAACAGAAGACACTGTCGATAATTTTAACGTCAACTAATCTGAAATTTTACAAAGAAAAATATAATATCTAAGAAAATACAACTTAGAAGTGGTGACATAAGTATAATGCAAGCCAAGGTGAATATATAATATGTATAAGATAATTAGGTATAATGTATACACTTGATTGCTTATTTGTACCAATACACACACACACAAATAAACACACACCTGGTGTGCATGTATTTGTGGGCATGGGTGTGTAATTAAATTGAAAAGTGTTAAAGTCCCACAAAGAAAATGTCAGGTGAACATGAAATAAAAATTCTACCAAATATTTAAATTTTAAAAATGTAATGGGAAGTAAAATAAAACAGGAAAATGTGACAATTTCCTAATATTTCTTATGAGGCTGTTGTAACTCTTATGTCAAACTTGACAAGAAAATTATGAGAAGGAAAATTACAGGTCACCCTCTCTCACAGATTGATATGTGAAACATTCTAAGAAAAATATGAGCCACAGCAATTTGCCACACTAAAGCGAGAAACGTGTCACAATTAAGATAAATTTATTTCAGAAGTAAAATATCAGTTTCGTATTTGAAAAGCAACCAGCTGATCTCCCCACAAAGAAATGCTGGGGAATCGTACAGTGGTCTTACTGAGTGAATCTAACATCTCACACACAATTATGTAGTCACTTAGACCAATAACTTAAAAACACTTTCCACAACTATGAACAGAAGACTGGTGGCATTTTCTTCTTTATGTGTGTATTTATGAGTATGTGTCAATGTCTGTGTCTTGGGTGCCCCTGTGTTTCCGCACATGCAACTATGTCCATACATTGATGTAGAGGTCACAGGGAGATGCTGGGTGTTTGGGTCCATCACCCATTCTCCACCATATTCTCTTGAGACAGATTCACTGTACCTGGAGTTAAGTTAGCAATCAATAATCTCCAGCAATCCCCCTGATCCTCCTGTCTCTGCTGCACATAAATACACGGCCACACCTGGCTATTGAATGTGGGTTCTGGAGGTTTGAACTTAGTTTCTCAGGCTTGTGCAGCAAGCAGTCATACTCACTGAGCCATCTTCCCTGTCACGGAATGATTTTTTTAAAATTAACTTTACTGTTATTACTTTAGCTGTGTTTGTAAGTGGGTGGGTATGTGGGTATGAATTCAAGTGCTCTCAGAACCTGTAGACATTGCATTGGAGCTAGAGTTGCAGGAAGTTGTGAGTCACCTGATATAGATGCTGGGAGTTGGATTAGGGTTCTCTGAGAGAGCAGTCCACACTCTTAATTGCTGAGTCATTACTTTGCCTCCCTGGGAATGATTTTAATCTTAACTGCTGAGTCATCTCTTCGGCCTCCTGGGAATGCTTTTTAATCTAGAAAATGTTATCTGAATTATATCTGCCTCTAATTTATTATTCTTGGCAGGAAACACTGAGATTTTGCATGAGATAACTGCCCCACTGCCATCTGCATGAAGTTGAAGCTTTCTGCCAATGTCATTGCACAAGAACATCAAAAGTATATTTGAAATGTAAAGGAATAAATGAAACTGACAAATTTGAGAGATAGTGTAATAATAATACAATAAAAAGTGTGATTTAACAAGGCCATTAGCTGTACGTCAATACAAACAATCTGTATTAGCACATGCCAACAAACAAAATGCTTAACAAATATATCAAATACTTAGGAACAAATTTAGAAAAAGTGAGACTATATAAAAGCATCCTCATGGAAACAAAGGCAATGTATCCATCACAAAGAGATGTCAGCTCTTCTGAAAGCAACTGCCAGATTTAGTTGAAGCCCAGTTTTTTAAAAAGTGCATTTTCATTGTGGGAACTGACAAGATGATTCTAAGATGTATAAGTAACTGAAATGTTCAAACATAAATGGAAGGATCTAGAAAATGTGTACAGTCAGAATCCATGTACTCATGTGCATCAAACATGAACTCTAATCACAGGATGTAAAAGAACAAGGGATTGAGGAAAAGGGTCAGGCAACTGTGCATACTAGAAAGAGGAACATCCTACACATGCATGTAGTTGACTTTTTGCAGAAGTATTTGGTCAGTGGATAGGACATATGAAAAAGAAAACAGATCTGCTACACTCCATTTTAGTTACTAGTTGGATATAGAAACCTGTTTATGACTGTGTTGTTAACTGAGTGCTTTTATAGAAAACAAAACACTGAACTAAATGGAAAAATAGATCTGTACATTGATGGCATTAAATCTGGAAATTTAGTTTATAAAAGACATAGATTGAAAGTATTCAAAACATATAAAAAGTAGAGTTCCCTTGTTTGTTGTGCAAAGAACACATACAAGCTAATAGGAAAAAATTCTTCACTGTGTTAATGTGCGCAAGAGACTTAAACACAAATTTTAGAAGCCCTAGTACACAAGTACTCAATGAACACAAAGAAAAGATGTTTAATCTCCTTGTTCATTAAAGAAATACAGTCTCTTTAGAGGACTGTCAGTAGCTACTGAGGCTGAGCATATGCAGACCACGTGAGTCAATGGCAGGCTTTGGTTTCTGCACAGTTAAAAAAAACTTACTGTGCAAAGCAAATACACAGAGAAATGTTGATAGCTATTCATAATGCCCCCAAATTGAAAACAGTCCAGATTTTGTCCATCAGCAGATGAAGAAATAAATACCGGATGGTATGTCCATACGGTGAAATACTAAATCCTATACAAAGATTAACAAACTAGTCCTGTGTCAAGCCTGGTGGCTTTCACAAACATATTGTTGAATGAAAGAAACAAGGTATGCTGACTACAGACTGCATGATTTAAACACATGAAGCCCAAAAGTCCATGTGTTTAAATTATTACTTAACTGAATATTTTAAAAATGTGTATTATGTGTGTGTATGCATGTGTGTATGTGTGTATGTGTATGCATGTATGTATGTATGTGTATGCATGTGTTTGTGTGTGTGTATATGTGTGTGAGTGTGTATATATGTCAGAGCATAGCCTCAGGTGTCATTCCCCAGATGCTGTCCTCATTGTTTTTAGCAATAGCATATTTCTCTGGTCGGGAACTCACAAAGCAAGCTTAGACTGGTGATCTTAGCACACACCAGAATTACATCTGTCTCTTCCTTATAGGCTTGGGATATCAGTTAATGCCATCATACCTGGCTTTTCTTTTTATGTTGGTTCAGGGAATCAAACTCTTGTCTTCTTGCTTGCACTACAAACACTTTTCTGACTGAGCCATCTCCCCATGTCTGTTTCTAATTAGCATAAATTGACAATACATGTCATCATAATCATAGAAAAACATTAATTTTTGTCCCATTGTCAAGCCTCATCTTGCTGTCTTGAGAAGCTCAATGTGAATATGATATCATCTTTATTGCTTATGAATCAAATTATCCTCAAGAAAGAGAAATACATATTCCTGAAACTCATGACATTTAGAGACTTGAAGCTTTTAATTTCTGTCATCACAATCTCCCTCAAAGAACAGATCTTCCAACTAACATGTTTGTGATACTTTCATAAAATGTGGAGTGTTTCCCTGTACAGCATGTTTCTGGGGAGACAGTAATTGCAGAAAACAATCATTTAGAGAAAGAAGGGTTAATTGCTATTACAAGGAGAATTTTTCAAGTGAGGGGCAATTCAGAACCTCCAAAGTAACTTTAACAGGTGACCTAACTATGGCAAATGATGAGCTCTGGGATGTAAGATGCTCTGGGGGAGACTGTTTTTGTGTGTGTGTGTTTGGGATGTGTTACACAGAACCAAGAATTTGTATTCCGGGAGTATGTCGAAGCCCAAAATACATTTCCAGGGCTCCTTTTCCCAGATTTCTTTGGTCTTGAGGGTAGCACGAGGGTCAGAATTTCAGTTTTCAGCTAACCCTAATCATGATAATCAAGCCACTGTACTAATGCCGTTGAGTAATGGCTATCCATTAATGAGGGACCTACAAGACGCTAAGAAGCGTGAACCTCTCAAGTCTCATCAACAAGACCTTGCCGCTTGCTCACGGCATCTGCAAAGCTATTGGTGCTGGCTTCTCTTGGGTGACTCTGAGGAAGAATAAATAGGGTGCTGGCTTTCCTTTTCTTTATAGAGATCCTAGCTATGCTTCTGTCATATCACTCTGCAGATTTCCCTCCAGGAACAAGGACACAATGAATGTTTCTGGCCAAATAGATTGTAAATTCATGGTGGGTCTTATAGAAAAGCACTAGGGTCATTAGCTCAGTTAGGTGGAGTGGAAATTCCAGGCAATGATGGCAGAAGTTCAGAAGGCAGGGGGCTGACCTAAGTCCTTGCTTGCTGGGTTGCAGTGTCTCTGTAAGAAGTACTCTGAACTTCCTTTCTATGATTCTTGTAAGCAATCATCATCTCCTTCTCATTAAAAAAATGTGTAAAGTCTACATGGAGATAAACAATGAAGTTCTAGGAAGCCAGAGATCCGATTAAGAGTCCAGGCTGTGAAGTCCCAGTACTACAAAAAGTTCTTCCCAGCCCTGTTGCGATCCTAAGGTGGGGTGAGTTGTCATGGTTTACCAAATAGATCTAGTGTAAAATCCTCCACATATTTAATTTTGCTTTTCAGAAATCTGAGATTTAGTGTTAAGCAAAGGACAATTGGTGTGTCCAATTCCATGAATAACAAAACCAAATTTCCCTAGGAAGCCTGGAGAATGATCTGGGGCTTTAAGAATATAAATCTGACTTTAATTAACTCAGAGGACTTTATTGTCAGCCTTGATTCAGCCCAAGGGGCCACTTCTTTTTTTCCCCTGTCTCTTTCTCTCCTGTGATTTTCTGCAGCTAAAGTCAAACAAATACTTTGCATGGGAACACGTATAATTAAACATCTAGCAAATCATTTTCAGAAACTAAGAAATGTGTTCTATTTTTTTCTTAAGCACCAAATGGTATTAATGGATGCTGCTGTCACCTGTTCCTTCAGTTGTTTCCAAACCCTGCTTTCTCCTTATATCCCCACGTTACTGATGCCAGGACCACTTAAAGTAATGTGCCCGCAGAAGAAACTCTTCAAAGGGTTGATTAGCTCAAGGAAGCAGCAGCATCCACAACAGATGCCCAAAGAAGGGGGCGCTTAGGTCCTTCAGTTGGGTCTGTTTCTTATTTGCATTAAGCCTATCCTCGTTTTATTTTAGTAGTTGATTTTATGACATGCCTTATGTGCTCTGCTTACGCAACAAAAATCAGTTACCAAAATAATACAATTCATTGCCCTCATGTCATTGAATAATCTAGTGTTTAGAAGAGCTAAAATGTAAAACAGGAATGGGGTGGGTCTTTTTTTTTCTCAAGTTTAGAAACAGCAGAGAGGATGTTGCACACACATGCACCCAGACACTTCAGTGGCTATCCTTGATTGTCAACTTTACTACATCTGGAATTAACTAACACTCAAGTGGCTTGACACACCTGTTAGGGATTTTGTTTTCTTAACTCAATCATTAGAAGTGGGAAGACACACTTCTAATTCAGATCTTTTGACACGGAGATATACACCTTTAATCTAGTTCTTTTGAGGCTGGAAAATACACCATTTATCCCGGATATACCTTCTGTGGGCAGCCTATATAAAGGACATGGAATAAGAGAACTTGCTCTCTTTGCCGGCATATTCCCACTCTTACTGGTAAGTCCATCCCTTTGCTAATAGTAGGGCCTGTTTCTTTCTGGCATATGCTGAAGACAGGCTGAAATAAGCAGCCTCGTGGACTGAACAACTGCTGGATTTTTTGACCTTCTTTTGGTAGACAGAAATTGTTGGACTAGCTGGACCACAGTCTGTAAGTCATTTTAATAATAAATCCCCTCTACAGTATAGATATATATTCATTCTATAAGATCTGTTTCTCTAGGGAACTTTAATACAGACACATTGAATGTTCTGCAAGATGCATGAGGAATTGTGATGGTAAAGGGCCACAAGCCCTAGATTTAAAACTCATACATCTTTATTAAAATTATTTAGGTTCATATTATGTATATTAGTATTTTTCTGCATGTATTCATGTGTACCACACACGAGCAATATTCATGAGGCCAAAAGAGGTGTTGGAAACCCCTAGACCAGGAGTTAGAGATGTCTATGGTACTAGGCTCCAATGCCAGGCCCCACACAAGACCAGTATGTGATCTTTACCACTGAGTCATGTCTTCAGTCCTCAGACTCACGCATCCTGACTAAGAGATTCTTTGCAGAAAGTGAAGCCCACTAAAACCAAGTGTGAAATAATATAGCATGGTGCTTCATCTTTCTGAAGGTGGCTTCTCTTTGCTTAGAGCAGGTCATGACACCTGCATCAGAGGGTGACTAAGGCCTCTGTGTCACAGCCTCCACCCAACTTTTACTAAGCAACGCTACAGGTAGATGTTGGTCTCTAGGCTACATATCCACCTACTCAGTAGTTCTCAAAGAAATGTATGGGAGATTAGGCTACATTCTTACCTGTAGATAAGGAAATTGGGGTGCAGAGCAGTTCACTGACCTTTAGTCATAGAGCCTGTGTTTGATCTAGCTTTCCTGGCTGTGAGAGCCTTGAGAGCAGCATTAGACCATGATGTTATTATACAATAAGATTTGTGTATTCATCCTGGTTTATCTCAAGATTCCAATACTATCCTAGAGAGATGACTCAGCAATTAAAAGTACGTGTGCTCTTCTGTAGGACCTCGGTTTGATTCCCAGCATCCACATGGTAGCTTGCAACTGTTAGAGAACTCCAGTTCCTGGAGATCAAACAATATCTTCTGGCTTCCTTTGGGGCCAGGAACACACATGGCACACAAGCATATATTCAGGCAAAATACCTGTAAACATAAAATAAAAATAATTAAAAAACATTCAGTAACTATTTGTACCATTTGTTAGGCATTTGAACACACCTTCAAGATACATTTTCTTTAAGGGAGATGAATAAGAAAAATCATTTCCTGGCAACTCAACATTTCATATTGCCAGTTTTTAAAAGTAGCAGGAATCTAACTGAACCATTTACTCTCTTGCTTTCTCCTCATCGACACGTCCTGGCTGGCCCAGAAGCTTTCTGAATGACTTGTTTCCATTCACGGTGGTTGGGTGGCACACAGAGGAATCTCATCTCAGGGATTTTTCTGTTGACGCGGTGTTGGGAAGAAAACCGCACAATTTTGAACTGTTGCAGATGAACTTTTGCCCCTGACTCATGGGGTGAACACAAAGATCCTGACAAAGTCCACCCCTTCCTTTCTGCTCTACTGTTTTGCACCCCACCTTGCTGTTTGACTGGTTTGAAATAGAACCCTAATTTCTGGAGTTACCTTTAACAATGTACACAGGTTGACAAGTAAAACTAGAGCAATGGGATTGTATTGTTTGTTGTGCTTTGTTTGGGCAGGTAGTGGAGATATAAGCTAGATCCTTGCCTTTGCTAGGTTGGCTCCCTATCACTTAGTTTCACCCAATTCAACACCATTGACTTTTAATCAGCTGATTTCCTTTTGCCCTGAAGACAGTGAGTAGTGTTTGGTGACAGTTTGGATTGTCGTGACTGTGGGCTGTGATGCCTAACACTGCTTAACACTTAGGAAATCCACTAAAGATGATACAGTCCAATATTTCCAACATGTAGGGAACCCACCATAGTTAAAGATTATCCATCTCCATATGTCAGTAGTGCTTCTAGTGAGGAAGCTGAACCATGAAATATATAAATGTCTTTCTTCCTTTGGAACAGAAGGCTGAATCATTGTGATGAACCCTACAAGCATCCCTTTGAATGCCCATCCAACTAGAAATGAAAGTAGAGCCAACAATGAGGTGCCATTGTATGCAAAACGAAAGTGAGGAGATTAATAGAAAATAAAGTCCTGTGACACAGCAAGCTACATGAGCAACAGAACTTCCATAGGACGTACTAGATAAAAAGAGTTGACAAAAGCCCTTGGGAAAGTTATTCTGCAATATCTAGTAAACCTGACCATATGCATTCCCTAAGATCCAGAAATTCTACTCTAAACTTAAAAATATTAATTCATTTATGTCTGTTGTGGGCATTGTGTGCCACCACACATATATGGAGATCAGAAGACAACTTACAGAAGTCATTCTTCCAACATGTTGGTCTCAGATTTGAATTCATACCAACAATCTTGGCTCAAGCATCTTTACTCACTGAGTTATTTTGTCCTTGCTGGTCCCTCCACTACCCAATTTCATACCCACCAGACCCATGCACATACATTCATTGGAAGCATATACTGGATGTATTTGAAGTTGCCAAAAATTGGAAACAACTCAAATGTTCTTCAAATGCACAATGGGCAAATAACTTTATATATATATATATATACATATATATATATATGCAATTACACATAGTGAAACAAGAGAGAAAATCTTCTATATTATAATGTGTGTGAAACTCATGAGAATAACACCAAATGAAAGAACATATTCCTAAAATGAACACATTATGGTTCTATTTCATATACAACACAAATAGACAAAACTAATCATATGATTTGACATCGAG